>NC_143521.1:58858811-59158811 GCF_031878675.1 Megascapheus bottae
GGCGCACAGTGGGCAGAGGGACTGCGCTGCTTCTGTCAGGGGCAGCGGCGGAGGCGCCCGGGACAGCCACGGCCACAGCTTCAGCGTTGGTGCCTCTACCTTCCATGGGACTGAGCCAGCCCCGGGCTGCTGGCCGCTCCTTCTGTGGTAGGCTTGGGCCCGGAGGTAGCAGAGTTCAGGGTGAGGGGATGTCACAGAGTGCCACCTGCTCACTCACCTACCCACCTACCCAAACATCTACCCACCTACCCTGCCATCCATACATGCATCCATCTACCCATCTACCCACCCACTTACCCATCCATCCATTTATCTGTTTATCTATCTATCCATCCACCCATCTACACACCCACTTACCCATCCCTCCATTTATCTACCCACCCCTCCTTCCATCCACCCATCTATCTACCCCCCACCCATCCACCCACCCACCCATTATTCCATCCTTCCATCAATCAATCCACCTATCCATCTATCCCCCCGCCCACTATCCACCCACCTACCCATTATTCCATTATTCCATCCTTCCATCAATCAATCCATCCAACCACCCATCTACCCACCCACCCTGCCATCCATACATGCATCCATCTACCCATCTACCCACCCACTTACCCATCCATCCATTTATCTATCCATCCCTCCTTCCATCTACCCATCCACCCACCCACCCATCCACCCCCACTGTCCACCCACCTATCCAGCCAGGAGAGCCGCAGGCCGGCCTCCACGGGGTCACACCTCGGCCTGCCTACGGCCTACTCCCTCCTGCTCCTCTTTTCCAGAGAGGACGTGACCCCAGGGAGCCCCAGACAGCAGCCCCTGGTGACCCCACCCACCCCCCAAGCCTGGATTCCACACTTCCATCCTGGCCTGGTCTGGATCTATCTGTCCGGGCCTAACCAGGCTCTGGGAGCCCAGGGGCGGCTTCTTCCCCTTGGCGCTGGCCCAGCCATCCACCTCCACAGCGCAGTTCACAGGTGCTTTTTGCTCAAGGCTGCTTCCCACTGGATAAAGAGCATGTGCACAGGGCCTGAGGCAGGACGGCTGAGGCTGCAGTCTGGCTTCGCTGGCAGCTGCCTGGCACTGTGGCCTGCTGAGTCACTGAGCGCTCAGACGCCTCAAGAAGGTTGCCAGAGCAGCAAGAGTTACTGCCCGTGTGGACGTCCCCCGGAGTCGGGGACCGCCCCAAACTCCAGCATGGCGCGGATGGCCGCCTCTCAGGGGCGATGAGGGCAGGGCAGTACGGGAGACCGTGGACAGCGTGGCGGGGAGGGTCCCCCAGGCCTTGTGGGCCCAAGTGCCAGGACTCACGCACACACCCCTTCCCTCACCCGCCCCCCTGCCATTTTGTCCATAATCCAGACTTCACCTCCATTTTCCATGTTCAGGGGTTGTCAGGAAAAGCTGTTCGGGTTGGGGGGGTACCGACAGGTACTGGCCAGGCCAGACCCAGGCTCTGTCTGCTGCCCTCCTGGGGTGCCGGGTGGGGCGGGCTGTCCTGTGAGGGGGGCTGCTCCCTTTAGAGAGAGCCGGCCCTTGAAGGGAGGTGCTGGGCCTGTCCCTGTTGGAGGCCCATAGGCCTTCGGCGTCTGTGTCCTCGCCCTCCTGGGACATGGCTGGGCGCCTGGTCTCACTGGCTGTGGTCCTCGCCCCTTGCATTTGCCATGCGGTGAGTGCTGTGTGCAGCCCCCACCCGGGCTCAGCTGGACCCCACGGGGGCTGTCTTCTGGCCACATGAAGGCCACCACGTGCCATCAAGATGCAGACTCGAGCCCCCCCGTGGGACCCGGATGCTGGGCTCCACGATGCCTGCAGGAGGGGCTCTGTGGCTCAGAGGGGTTGAGCCTTGCCTTGAGCAAAAGGGTTCAGGGACAATGGTGGGGACCTGAGTTCAAAGCCTCCACCCCCCCCCACAAAGAGAGATGCCTAGGACTGACTAGAAGGTGAAGGTGGTGGAGCAGGGCGGCCTGCCCAGGACCAAGGCCCCTCTCTCTGCTTCGGTCACCCCTGGCTTGCTACACAGTTGTGATTGTCTGATGTCTCCAGACCAGGCCAGACAGCTATGGTGCCCTGACTACCCTTCAGAGAGTAGCACAGACAGCCACCTCCCCCAAGAGGCCTTCCCTGATTGCCTGCCTGTCCTCATCCTGGGGACGCTGTGCAGGTGCCATGTGCCTCACCACGCCCCTGCCCGGTCCAAACAGCCCCCCAAGCTGTCCAGCCACCTCCACAGCCTCTACCCAAGATCTCGTTAGCTGTTTTTTGGGCGGTTGACGCCCTTTTAAAGTAAAAATCGTGTATTTTTAACATGTTGATGGGGATGTTTACGTTTTAAGACTGTGTCAAAATCAAAGGCACTGAGCTGTTTCTTTTCTCAGCCCACTGTGTGTCTGTGCCCAGCGCTGCCCATCAGAGGCCAGCTCTGGCTGGGCAGACACTTGCCCAGGATGCCCTGCGCCTGGCGCCCTGAACCCATAGCACCCTGGGCCCTCAGTGTCCTGAGCCCACAGTGTCCTGAATCGACAGCGCCCTGGACACAGTGCCCTGTGCCCTTGGCACCCGGAACCCACAGACCTGCTGGATCCTAAAGTCAGGACCCCTTCCCCATTCCCCACGCACACTGCCAGCCTGGCTGGAGGCGGGCGCACAGGAGATCACAAGGCAGAGCCCGAGGGTGGAGGACGGGAGGTGGAGGTGGAGGAGGAAGAGTCCAGGGCTGGGCGCAGGACAGCCCGCAGGCTCAGGTAGATGCGCCTTGTGGGACTGCCTTTCTGCTCCCACACCAGGCAAGGCCTGAAAGGCAGCTGAGGATCAGACAAGGCCCAGAAAGTCCTAGAAGTCTCCAGCCCTGGGAGAGAATGAGCCCGAAAGGGAGGTCTGGGAGCTGTGTGAGTCTCTGGTACCTCTGTCCCCCTCTCACTTCACCCAGGTGGCCGGACCTGGCGGGTGACAGGGGTGTCACTGTACAAAGCCACATCCCTAAGCAGCCGAAGGCTGGGGGCTGGGGTCAGAGGTCAGGTCCCCCTCCTCGGGGACCAGGCGGGGTGTCCTGAGCCGCTCTTGCCCATGGTCACCTGCAGCCCTGGCTGAAGCTGCCAGAGGAGGCCTGCGTGCCCTCAGAGACCCCGTGGCTCTGTCACACCAGGCCACAAGGGTCCCAGAGCAACCTAGACAGAGCCGGCCTCGCTCAGCTGCTGCTGTGGGGGGGCTCAACCTGCAGGGTAGCCTTTGGGGACCCCTTGTGGCAGACCATCTGGGGTGACAGGGGCGTGCGCCATGCCAAGCGTGGCCTCCAGCAGCCCTGAGCAGGGAGGTAGCTGTGCCTGGATCTCCGACTCCAGGCCTCGGTTCCCCATGAGTGGACCCCTTGTCCTCCAGCCTGAGGAGAGAGTTCAAGTGTCCTGGACGTACCACACCCCTACTTGAACAGCTTGGAGAAGGGGACTGGAGCCAGTGACAGGGCTGCATCTCTGGCTGGTTTCCCTGGCAACCCCTGCACCAGCTCTGGTGGCTCTGGGGCGGCCTCTCTCCCAGGCACAGGCAGGAGGAAGGGGCCCCTTGCCATGGTCACAGGAGGACGGGCAGCAGAACTGTGATCAACAGAGAGTGAAGCATGAACAAAGGTCCTGAGGCCCCAGAGTCTGGTACTCCGGGAAACCAGAGGGGGGAGGAGCATGTGGGGAGGGGAGAAGCAGGGGAGGGAAGGGAAGAGAGAACGGGATGGGGGACTGAGAGCTGGGCGGTCAGTTTCTGCTGCCCACGAGCAATGCCCAGTTCAAGTTCACAGTGAAAGAGGCGTGCTCGCACTGAGCCCTTCTCCAAACCCAAAGACCCGGCCAAACAGCAATAAAAGAACCTGTGAGGGACCGGGAGATGAGACGCACACAAGGCCCAATGGCGGGGCCCCTGTGAGCCATGGGGGGTGTCAGGCAAGGAGGCCCCGTGGGCGGCCTGGGGAGCAGGCCACACGTGGCTGGGGGCACAGCCAGGCTGAGCCGGCAGGCGGATTTGAAGCAGACAGAGCGCGGAGGAGCCGGAGAGTGCAGGGCTCCCTTCTTCCAGGCTGCAGCCCCTCCCCTGCCTGACCTGCAGGGGCTCAGGCCAAACCAGTGCTCCCCGCGCCCCAAAGCCCGTGCTCCACAGAGGAAAACCTTTTAAAATGTCTAAGCCGAGCAAGGAAGCTCTCAACAGTGAGAGGACATCTGCCTTCCCGCAGGAGAAGAGTCCGCGTGACTATTCATTCAACACGGTGACAGTGGACTCCTCCTGTCACATGATCTCACCAGTGCCACCGCCCCAGGCCTGGCGCCATCAGCACAAAGCGTGGAGGACGGCCGAGCGGGACCGGGGTCCACCACCTCGAAGCTCTCAGCGCGGGTGTGCGTCCCGTCGAGCCGGGTTCCGGTGGCCTCGTGGCTAGAGATGAGTCTCTCAGACTTACTTGCTGTCTGGCTTCAAGCCATGACCCTGGACCCCAGCTTCCTGAGCAGCCAGGAGGACAATGTTGTGGGCACTCGCCCCTCTTGTTCTTCCTGGCCACGACCCACTGGACACGGTCCTTGAATTGTGACCACCAGGAAGGGAGGCGTGGAAGATACAGGAGAGGCGGCTGCAGTGGACGGCGACTGCAAAGGGGGGTCACTGCCCTGAGAAGGGCCACTACAGTGGAAGGTCACTGCCGTGGGGAGGGTCACTGCCCTGAGAAGGGTCACTGCCGTGGGGAGGGTCACTGTGGAGAGGAGGAGCTATTGAAGGAGAAGTTTTCCTTATGAGCCAGGCCTCAGGCGTTTTCTCCTGAGGCTGAAACCAGCCACCCTGTGGTCAACCCAGGGCACGAGGCGGGGGAAGGGTCCGAGTGTGGCCGTAGCCAGTGGACTGGAGCCGCCCTCGTCTCAGGTGAGGCTCTCGCTGTGAGCTCGGCTGCGGCCTTACCCGGTTTCATGGCAGAGTAAACTAAACAGATCAAAACTGAAAATACAAGGACTTCATAAGGGCTGAATTTCTTCGCCATCTGGGAGGGGAGTCTAAATCAGCCTCACATGCCAGAAACATAAAGGAAAGTGGCGGTGATTGTGACGTTAAATGTATGCGCAGTGCAAATCAGCTAGACGCTGGCACAGAAAACTGTGAGGTCACGACAGGCGCAGCACGAATGGTACAGCGCCAGCCTCTCGAGCACAAGGCCCCAACCCCAAGACCCAATGCCACCACCTCCCTCGCCCCCCCCCAAAAAACCCCAGGAAGCACGGGTGGACCTGAGTATCATCTTAGCTACTAAAGAAGCTGAGATCTAGAGGGTGTTGATTCAAAGCCAGTCCACACAGAAAAGCACCCAAACCTACCTCTCCAAAATAACCAGCCAAAAGCAAGGCTAGACGCATGACTCAAGTAGAATGCCAGCCAGCCACGAGCAAGCTGATCAAGCATGAGCCATGGCTGCCAGGTCATAGGACAGATGAGGACACGCAGACCCCTCAAGCACGGGGACAGGATGTGCACGTCGCCGCTGCCAGGCTGCCGGCCCTGAAGCTGACCCTGCTTCGGGGCCCCGATGGACCCAGTCCCCAGAAGAGGGGTTCACAGGGTGGCACAGTGCCGAGAACGCGCTCGCTGCAGGGAGATCCAGCAGGCTGAGAAAGGCCCTGCACAGCAGCCACCTTCCGCCCCTCACAGGTCATCTCCACAAATGGGATAATGCACGCCCGAGAACCGGGCAGGCCTCCCAGGCCACTGTGACAGCGGGCAGCAGGTCAGCCACACACGGGGGGCCCAGCGGCCGTGACGGGAGAGAGGTGCAAAGAACAGAATGAATCATGCAGAATGCCACTTGGTGCTGGTGGGGTCACGGGGAATCCCACATCGACCTCTGAGGACACAGAGTTCTGAGCGTCCCCATGTCCCACACCACGGGAGCGGGGACCTGCTGAGACCCTCAGCCTCAGACACCTCTCAGCCCTCAGCCTCAGACAGCCAGGTGAGACTCAGGTCCACTCCAACAAAGCTGGACACCAGTCCTGGAGGACCAGCTGACCGGGAGACTGACGGCCACCGGGGCAAGGTCCAAACCCTAACCAACAGGTGCCACCACATCCAGCCATAAGGGTAAAGAGGGCGTGAAGGACCAGAGGACGAGAGCCCCAGCCGCCAGCCGGGAGGCGGCGCCGCGTGGCTGCACACGGGCTGCTCTTTAAACAGGTCCAAACGGAGGTCCAGAGAGCGTGGAAAGCAGACAGGCACAGGAGGGCAGAGGGAGAATGTCAGTGGAGAGTGAGAGAGACACCGCAGGACTTGCGATGCTGAGAAGTTCAGTGTCTGCCGTGAAATGTCACGGGACGGCCACGTGGCCAGGCAGATGACAACACGGCTGCCAGGCCAACGCAGCCCCTGGGACAGAAGAGCTGGGGACTTGCAGACCAGGAAGGCGAGGTGCTCTGGCTGCATAAAGACTCAAAGTGAGGGACCTGGCGAGGGGACATGGAGAGGCGCCTGTGTGCGCAGCTGCTGAGTTCTGGAAAAGACAGCCTCGCTGGGGAGCAGGCGGGTGGGGGGACCCCAGGAAACACAGGCAAGGCGAGACAAGCGTCACTCGCAAGGCTCCCGCTGAGGGGTGAGAAGGAGGGTAAGGGTGCTGAGCGGGGCAGTGGCGGGGCCGTGCCCACCATGGAACCCGCCTAGACCTTGGTTCACAGGAAGGCGTCTGAGAGGTGTGGGGCTATTTGGGAAACTTCCCTCCTGCGCGGGATTCGAGGTGAGGTTTGAACCGGTAGTTCTTAGGTGTGACGCTGCACTGCCCTTCTTTAGCAGAAGCCAGTGGGGGGGCTGGGAATGTCTGAAATGTAGAGTGGTTATCTGGAAAGCATTTGGAGATCACTGTGACACAGTAACTGCAGGGCCCTCGCTGGGGATTACAGGCGTCTGCTACCTTGCTCCGAGAATGCTGATATTTAAGAAAAGCCTCCCGCGGCTTCGCCAGTCAGACTTCCTGGAGGCTCAGCCATCCGGCACACAGGCACTCGTGCCCGCAAGTCAGCAGGGGCCGTGCTGAGCTGGGCTTGCTGCCAGCCCGAGCTCTGGGCTGTCCAGAACCGTCCGGCCCCCTCCAGGCTGGGCTGTATTGCTGAACCCAGCCTCCTCTCTCCTCCCATCTGCTCCAATTTCTGCTTGGGTCTATGTGGCTTAGATCCGGCTGCCTCTGCCCCAGACAGAACATTCTATGCCCCTGGCCAGAGCTCCAAGAGCACCCACGCCATTTCAGACGGGGCATCCATGAAGACCACATGCCTGGTGAGGCGCTGGCAGAGGGCCTGGAAACACAGGGGACCTGGGATGACGCCAGCCCTGCAGAAGCACTGCTCAGAGCCCAGGATGCGGTTCTCAGCCCCCCCGGTGAGGACCTGGAGCATACCTCATCTGCAGCCACCCCTGCCACTGGGTCAATGTGTTGCAGAAACCAATGCATTTCTGTTCCCGGTAACCAAGAAGCCGCATGGCCCTCTGATATTGCAGGCGCCTCCTTCGGGCCCTCCTTGGCAGGCTCGGGGCAGAGGCAGTGCTCCGCCACCACTGTAAACCCTGCGTTATTTCCCAGGACTGGGGGATAAAAACCAGCAGAGAGGAAAGGGCAGCGGCAGGCGGGCCGCCAACCGCGAGAGCTGGCGGCGCGGGAGCAGATGGAGCCTGCGGAGGGAGGAACAGATGCACAGCCTTATGCAGAGCTCGACAAATGCAAATTAGGACCACAACAAGATACCTCTTCCCGCCCGCCAGGCTGGCAAAAGTTCAGCGCCTGGATCACGTGAAGCTGGCAAAGCCAGAAGGCCGGGAGGTGCGGGGGTGGGGGCAGAGTGGAGCGCGTGTGCCCCGCGTGTGGGAGCGCGTGGGGTGTGTGCGTGTACCGCGCATGCGTGCGTGTGTGCTGGCATGGCTGTCCACCGACAAGCATATGCACATGAGTGGCACAGGTCCACGACTGCAGTGCAACCCCAGAGAGCACAAGTGGGGGCAGTTCTAGTCATTTCCATTGAAAAACCTCAAGGAAAAAGCTCAGGCCGTCACCTCGGGCTCGCGGCTGTCACCCAGATCTGAGGAGCAGGGTTCCAAACCAGCCCTCTACTTAACCACCTCAACGCCACACTCCACATGTGGTTCAAGCGGTAGAGCACTGGTCGTGAGCAAAACTGGTCAGTGACAGTGCCCAGGCCCTGAGCTCAAGCCCTAGGACTGCCATGCACGCACACACACGCGCACACACACACGCTGGGGAAAGTAATCTAAAGGAAAGGAAGATGGAAGAAATACACACTGACTCAGTGACTAGACAGGAAGCAGGAAATAAGCTTCAAACTTAACATCCATCCTCATCAAGGCAAGTACAATGGACCCGGAAGCCCAGAGCGAGTGAGCAGCGCCCACTGCAGAGGGCAGCTTGGGGATCATTTTCTCTAAAAGGACTAACCCAGCCAAGCGGATGATGGCACCATGGCGGGGAGGACAGAGGGGATGAGCACCCCCCGTGGCACTGCCTGGCACCCACTCGTGAGGGTCCTATGGTCTGGTAGATTACCATGAAGCAACAAAATGGGGCCAGCCTTGACCCGGGCCCACGGGTCGGCCACAGCAGAGTCTCCAGGCCATGATCCCCCTGGCGCAAAATTCAGAGGGACGACGTTAAGCACTGCGTGTCGGGGATGCTTCACGCGCGTGCACAGCTGAGCAACTGAAACCAGGAGCCAGCTTCACAAGAGTCGGGAATGGGGCAGGCAGGCTGGAGAAGCAGCGGCAGCCATTCAGGACACCTGTGTCTGTGCGTGTCAGGGATCCGTGCACAACACTGCACGCCCTCCCGCTGCAGCAGCGCCCGCTAAAAAGAGAAAGGGCAAAAGAGCAGATTTCTGTCTCTCTCTCTGTCTCTCTCTCTGTCTCTGTCTCTGTCTCTGTCTCTCTCTGTCTCTCTCTGTCTCTGCCTCTGTCTCTGTCTCTCTCTGCCTCTCTCTCTGTCTGTCTCTGTCTCTCTCTCTCTCTCTCTCTCTCTCTCTCTCTCTCTCTCTCTCTCTCTCTCTCTCTCACACACACACACACACACACACACACACACACACCCCTTGTCCTAAGAGTCAGTGCACTCTGGGAACTGAGCACGAGTATCTTACAGCAGCTGTTCTGGGAGATGACTCCTCTGGGCCCACGGATGGGCCTGTCTCAAAGGGAGTGTGCAGCAGACCCCGGCCGCTGTGTTTGCCACCCTTGATGTCTGCGGGCCCAGCTGGGCACCAGGGAGAACATGGAAATGGCTGCATGCGGCGGGTCAGGTGAAAGGGAGCCCTTCTCCTGAGCCCCCAACACTTCCCGCCTCTGCTGTGCTTTTCCAGGAAGCTTCCTGGGCTCCGCCCCACAGGTCCTCAACTCCTTCTTTCCACATCACAGACCCAGGCTGAGCTCACACCCGTCTCCCATGGCTTCCCTCGGGGCCCAGGCAGGCTTTGCTCTCCTTTCGGCGTGGCTCTGTCCCCCGCCCAGGCTCTTCAAGGCACTTGCCGGTCACTTCTCTTCATGGGAGCCACAGCCCAGCCTGAGCTGCCGGCCTGGCCCGGGCGGAGGTGTAGTGGAGGGGTCTGCTGGCCTCCCCCTGTGCCTGGCTCCCGGGACTCCCACAAGGGGTGCTGGGGGCGGGGCTGGCTCGTGCGCATCCTGTGAGCTCGGGAAGCAGTTTCCTTCAGTGCCCACACCCCTGCCTCCTCCAGAGCAGGCTGCAAGGGATGCTGGAGCAGCCTGTGTTGAATGCCGGCGCAGGGGACCAGGGCTGCAGGGCCAGGCAGCTGGACGGGACACGGGAGAGATGTCGCATTACAACCGCTCTGGGGACAGAGGCTCCCTGCTGGGCAGGGCCACAAGTCCATGACCCACACGAAATCCCAGCATTCTCCCACCGTGTGGCCTTGCCTGGCCCCTCTCCTCTTGAAGAAAGCAGATGGAGTCTGCCCGCCCCTGTGCCCCACCCTCCTCACCGTGCCCCTGGCCCCCTTCTGCCACTCTGCCTCTCACCACTCCAGTGCCCCCAGGCCACCCAAGCTCACGATGCCACCCCTGGGGTGCCCATTGGGCTACGGCCTGACCATTCTCGCCTGCCAAGGGCAGGCTTCATGGACTGACCGCACGACCGCCTCCCTTCCTTCACCCCCAGGCCTCTCCACATTGTCCCTGAGCCAGGCAGTGTCCACCCCAAAGGAACCAGAGGCCCCAGTGTGACATAGCACACTGTGAAGCCAGGGCAGCCACTGACCCACTCACAGCCGCCCCAGAGTCTCACCAAGAGCCTGGGGTCTTCAAGGAGCAGTGTCGCCAGCATGTAAGTTCTGGGGCAGGGCTAGAAGCCTGGCAATCACTGCCCACGTCTATAAGCCGCCCACAAAGATCATTGCCTGCCCGAAAGCAGCCAGGATGAGGGACAGGCCTAGAAACCAATTCTGTGGGAGCAGAGACTGCTTCCTTCAAGTCACAGGTGTCTTGTCCTGCCTATTAAGTCTGTACTAATGATAGATGGAGAAAGAGAGAGAGAGAGAGAGAGAGAGAGAGAGAGAGAGAGAGAGAGAGAGAGAGAGGAGTAGCTGAGTAAATGAATGGGAAGGTAGGAGGAATAGGGATAGAAAAGTAGAAAGATAGGGTAAATAAGCAAGGATGGATGAATGGATGGGAGAATGGATGGATGGATGAATGGATGGATGAATGGTCGATCGATGGGTGGGTGGGTGGATGGCTAGATGGTGAGGAAATGGATGGATGGGCAGTAGAATGTATGTATAAATGGATGATGGGTGGATGGACGAATGGGTGGGTGGGTGGATGGATGGATGGATGGATGGATAGTTATATGCATGGCCTGGCAGATAGATGCATGGATGGGTGACAGATGGGTAGGCAGATGGGTGGATGGATGGATGGATGGATGATGGATGGATGGATGGATGGATGGGCGGATGGATGGGTGTGCAGGTGGATGGACAGATGTGTGGATGGGTAGATGGGTTGGATGGTTAGATGGATGGATGGGCGGATGGGTGGGTGGGTGGATGGGTGGATGGAGAGCATGAAATGGGTGGCTAGTGAATAGTAAGTGATGAGTACATTTATGGATTAGAAGACCTGGGCAGTACATAGTGGCTCTCTGCCCCCTGTGGCAATCTCAGTCTCACCTAGACTGGGTTGGCCTCACTTGTTCCTGTCCTCTAGCCAGAGCCCAACTGCATTGGGTGACATTCTGGGACACTTGAGATGAGGGTCCACAGCCTCTGGCCAGTCCTGTCCCATGGGACATGTTAGAACCGGCCAGCGCCCTGTCGCCTGCTGCTGGTTGCCATGGAAACCCTCCCTGGCTTTGATTCAGGAAGGAGACTTGTGAAATGGCAGAGCATCCCTGGGCCTCGCCATGGGCCAGCTCTGACTTCTCCCCTGACATTTCCCCAGAGCCCGCTAACCTTTTCTACTGCAAATGGATGGCTGTGGGTCCCCCGAGGCAGTCTAGCTTGGTCAGCTCCTGTCTCAAAGGAGCTGAGGAGCAGGGGACATGGCCAAAGGGAGCTGGATGATGACATCAGTGGAGGGAGAGACAGACCCTGGCCTGGAACATTCAGAAGTCAAAGCTGCCTGGCAGTGGGCACAGGCTGGCGCCCACGACCCTGCATTCCTCCCTGACATTCTTGTAGAATCTGGGGCTCTGGGTTCTTCTGACTTACCAGACGATGAGGTAACGTGATCAGAGGGGGGGTGTCCGCTAACACTGAGGCCAGCAGGGGCCTCCCAATAAGGGGCGCAGGGGCCTAGGGAGGTGTGAAGGGTGGGACAGGGGGAGATGGACGGGGGGGGGGGGGCAGCTCCACCCCACCCACCAACCTCACTTTTCTGCCTCCAAGCACAGCCCCCACCCCTGGAAGGAGACGTGCGCTCCTGAGCCAGGTCCTTGGGTTTCCGGTAGGGAAAGGAGACCCGGGCCGGACACTGGTGAGTGTGCCAGCCCCGCCCCTCCTGACCCATCCTCCCAGAGCCCCTCGCACCAGCACTGGGACCCAGACACACAGGTTCTGCGCCGAGTCTGCCCACATGCCCTCCACAGAGGTCAGGCAAGGTCAAACTTCCCGGAAAGTGTAACTCCCCAGTCCACCCTCACCAGGGCAGCTGGCCTGAGAGGCCACATCCCCCGTCCCCTGACGCTGGCATAACACGGGGGTGGAGCAGCGCCCTCTCAGGCCTCAGCCCCACCGAGAAGGGACAGCCGGTTCCCGGGCCCGTGGAGGAGACGTGGTATCGGTGGCGGGCTTGTGGGGGGCATGTGCTGAGGGCGGCAGCACCTCCACAGGTCCAGCTCCAGGTTCGAGGTGAGTGCCACAAAAACCCAGTGATAGAAGCTTAGCCTCTGCCCCAGCCCCCGCAGCCAAGGGCCAGCGGCTGAAGGCGGGGATGGCACCTGTGCCCAGCTCTCTTGCCCCTGGGGAGCCCATGACACTGTCTCTGTGTGAAGGTACCAAGCTCAGGCCACAGCCAAATCATTGTGTCTCGCCAGCTGGCGTAAAGCCAGGGACAGGGCAGTCACCTGCCCAGGCCGCTCTGGCCAGGCCACCCACCTGCCGACCGCAGGGACCAGCCAGGCACTCAGAAAAAAGTCGCTGCCCACTCGACAGTGCCGCTGCGCTGGGCACCCGGTGCCTCCCGCCCCGACAGATGGGGTGCGCCTGGCATTTCCTCACTGCTCATTGAGAGCGCTGAGGGGGGGCCTGGCAGCACGGCTGGCAGAAGAAGGGGGCAGCCATGGCAGGCAGGCCTCAGCCGTGGACCTGTCCTGCTTCCCGCCACGGACAGCCGGGTGACAGCGTGGAGACGCTGGGCGGGAAGGGCCTCTGTCCCCACACAGTCCACCAGATGCTCCCCAGGGAGGATCCTCACAACAGCTGTCCTGTCCCTCCCCCAGGACCAAGGCCAGGCCAGGACAGAGGGGAGAAATCCACGGAGACCAGCGCAGAGGGCAGTGGACAGTGTAAATCCACGCTGTGTGGCACGGCGCCAGTGCCAGACCCTGGGGCCCTCAGGCCTGGGGAGGAACGGTCTCCCGTGGCTCCCTCGTGACCAGGGTGGGCAGCCGTGGTCAGCCCCACAGCCTGGGGCGTGGATCCTACACACTGCTTCTGTCTCCACCCCGGGTATCTACGCAGCCTACCTTCCCCAGCCACAGGTCTCCACCGTGAACCGCTCGCTCCCAGCTGAAGCCTCTGGACACAAACTCTGCGTCTGTGCCAGGGAGAGGCCGGCTTCTCAAGCGTCTCTATAGACAGCGGTAGCCGCTGGGGGCCTGAGCTGCTCCTCCCAGGGCCTGGGGTCCCCCCATGCCAGAGCCGCCGCCCTCTCCAACCCCCTCCCCACGCCACAGCTGCCCGCCCTCTCCGCCCCCCTCCCCACGCCACAGCTGCCCCCCACACCCCCAACACAGAGCCACGCAGCTTGTCCACTTTGCCCCACTTGTTTAGCTTCACTGGCTTCTGCTTGCATTCGGCATCAGAGCGTTCGTCCTTGTTGATTTAATCTTATTTTCTAATATGAAAGACACTGTCCCAAAGTCTAACAGTGGTCCACAGACCGCCTGCCTTGCACCCGTGGCTCCCACCCGAGGGAGCGCCCTGCCACACGATCAGCCCTCTGCCGTGGGGTGGGCTGGGTTTGCTGGCTACTCGGGAGGCCCAGGATTGAAGAGCCATGTTCGCAGTCAGCTTGGGAAGACGGATCAACGACGCGTTAGCCTCCAGTGAAGCACCACGAAGTCAAAGCTGGAGGTGTGGCCCAGGTGGCAGAGCACCAGCTGGGAGCAGGGAAAGCCAAGCAAGAGTGCAAAGCCAGAGTCCAATCTCAGTGCCCGTACACACAGAAAGAAGGAAGTAGCCGGAGGAGAAAAGCCCACAGAAAGACCAAGAAGGAGGCTGGGAGTGGCAGCTCACGCCATCACCCCAGCTACTCAGGAGACGAAGGTCTAAGAATCATGGTTCAAAGCCAACCAGGGCACTCAAAAGTCCTTGAGACTCTTATCTCCAATGAACCAGAAAACCGGAAGTGGCTCTGTGAGCTCACGAGCTCAGGGACAGTGCTCAGGCCCAGAGGTCAAGCTCCATGACTGACACACACACACAAAAACAAAGAGAGAAAGAAGAGAAAGAGAGAAAGAAAGGGAGAAAGAAAGAAAGAAAGAAAGAAAGAAAGAAAGAAAGAAGAAAGGAAAAGAAAGAAAGAAAGAAAGAAAGAAAGAAAGAAAGAAAGAAAGAAAGAAAGACCAAGAAGGGGACAGCCTCGGCACCCAGGCCCCACGGACCCACTCCCGTGTCCCTCAGCTCTGGAGGCAGTGGGGTGGGTCACTCCAGGCCTCTGGCCGCCAGCCTGGAGGGCTTGGAGGGAGGCCAGAATTCACACTTGCTGCTTGACCCCAAGAACCCAGGCCCAAATAACTTTAAAGCAGTCTTGGCAACCGGAGCTTGGCAACGGCAGAGCGAAATGCCAGCCTCTCCAGGGAAATCATTTTCAATCCAACCCTGAAAGAATTCCCACAGATTCAGCACCAAGGGCCAGGAGGGGCTTGCTGTGAAAAGCGAACTGTCCACAAGGGTAAGAATAGACCTGTCGAGCCATGAAGACAGAAGATGCTGCAGAGGAGAGCTGTAAGAATAAGAAAATCCACCTGTGTAGCCGGGCGTTGGCGGCTCACAATCCCAGCTACACAGGAGGCTGAGATTTGAGGACCCCGGTTCAAAGCCAGTCCAGGCAGAAAAGTCTCTATGAGACTTCTAGCTCCAATTAACCACTCAAAAAACCAGAAGTGGGGCTGTGGCCCAAACTGGTAGAATACTAGCCTTGAGAAAAAAAGAGCTCAGGAACAGCACCCAGATCCTGAGTTCAAGCCCTGCAATGAACAAAAAAGGAAAACAGAAGTCAAAGAAAATTCACCCATGGAATATGTTTTTAAAGAAGATGGAATATTGGAAACGGAAATGCGTCTCAGGAGGCAGAGCAGCAGCTTGAGCAAAGAGCCAAGGGAGAACATTCCATTCTGAGTTCAGGCCCCAGGACTGACCGACAGACGCCGTCATGAAGGCCTCTCCCACAGGAGAGCCTCCCCCAGCCCGCACCAACCTCAAACTCTCCCAGACACCACTGCTCGGCGTGGGGCTCCCCGACTCGGGCTCACACCCACCCG
Source organism: Megascapheus bottae (assembly GCF_031878675.1). Lineage (NCBI taxonomy): Eukaryota > Metazoa > Chordata > Mammalia > Rodentia > Geomyidae > Megascapheus > Megascapheus bottae. Next base: position 58,874,038 of record NC_143521.1, read on the forward strand.
CACACACATCCTCTCTCCATTCCCCTGTACGTCTCACCGGATTCTCTGTGAGAGACACCAAGAGCCTGGGTGCCACCTACCTCGGCCCCCTGCGGTGCCCGGCAGACACGTGGCCATGCCTGGGTGAGGGACAGGGACTAAGGAGGATCACTCGGGGTATTATTTTATTTTAGCAGCAGTACGAGAGGCAATACTGGGCTTCATACTTATGGTGGGTGCTCTACCACTTGAACCACGAGCCCATTCCTTTTGCGCCTCACTACCCTGACTTTGCTGTGATATCCTCCCGCTTGCACCTCCCGAGAAGCTGGGGTGACGGCGTGGGCCACCACGCCGAGCCTCGACCTTGGCTTTGAAATAATGTCGGCAAGAGAATGGGACTTCCTTTAAGATGGTTAACTGGATGGCGGCCGGATAGGTGGGTGGGCAGGGGTGGATAGACAGGTTGGTGATAAGTGAGGGGTGCACAGACGGGTGGATGAGTGAGGGGACGAATGGGTGGGTGGTGGATCCCAGAGGAAAGCTTCTCGCCAGCCTGGGTGAGGTCTGGGACTTCACGGGGCGTTCCAGGGCTCCGGAGCCTCGCATCCTTAGAACACAAGGGCTGCTTTCAGCTCTGGGCACAGCACCGAGTGGTTCACAGAGAACTAAGACCTCTTGGAAGAGAAAGACTGGTGGCAGATGGCATGGCTCTCGTGCCAGGAGGAAGAGGGCTCAGAGACATCGCCGCCGGGCTTCCTGGCGTGGCATTGGAGCGTGTGTGCAGACATGGAACGCTAGGGGTTGGGGCTCAGGCCTGCATCCCACCAGCAGCAGCACAGGTCCTGGAGGCAGCGGGAGGGAGCTGGGGGGGAGGCCAGCCCAGGCATCTGAGGGGCTGAGACGCCCCCTGCAGGCCGGCTCTCACCACAGCAGCAGCTTGTCCCACCAGGAGGGGGGCAAAGGCAAGGGCAGAACTGGGGTGTGTGGGCCACCTCTCCACTGACCCTGTGGACTCTGGATGACTAGAATCCCTCCAGCATTTGGCACCTCTGCCTGGGCTGCAGAGTCCCTGCTCCTCACGCCCCTCCCCTGCGCTCTGGCTGTGGACAAGGCCAGTTCTTCTCATGGAGGCCTCAGAACCGTGACTGACAGCAGCTAGGACCGGTGCCACCAGCCCTTCCGACCAGGAGCGGCTCGGGCTGGTGGCTTTGAAGATGGGAGGGAGGGGTCCCCAGGAGCCTCGGGCTCTGGACGTCTCACACCCAGCTTCCCGTCCACTCCCAGTGCAGGGTGAAAGGACGAGGGGGGCCAGGCCAGAGCCCTAGGGGTCGCCCGTGCCTGAGGAGGAGGCGGGGGAGGCACTCAGCCGTGGCTCGTGCCGGCTGTGGGGCTCAGGCCTGGCTCATGCAGGTGGGTCTGGAGGGCGGTGGGGCTGGCCCTGGCCCTGCAGTACCTGGCCCTGGGGTGGGTGAGCTGGATGCAGACTCCAGCCATCCGCTCGGCTTTGCTGTAAATGGAGGCTGAGTACAGAAACAGAATCTGAGAAAGACACCGCTGGGAGGGGAAGGAGTCTGCTGGGTCTGGAGGCAGGAGACAGATGAGCAGACTCCTCCCTTCCAGAATGTTCTGCTCCTCTACCAAAGCCACTCTCCTCCCCCTGGGCTCAGGGCTCATCCCGGCAGTGTGCACGAGGGTTTGAGCAGCTCGGGTTCCGTCTGGCGGCAGCAGGACGCAGGGTCTGTCTGATAACAGCTATCCGCACAGATCGCAGCTAATGAGAAACCGTGGAGGGCACAGTGTGAGGCTGGCGGGAGACAACGATGCCCATTAGTGCCAAGCCTGCTCACGGCGGATGGCGCAGTGAATGAGACAGTAGAGTCTAAAGAAAGACACAAACCCGCCCTTGCTCACAGACGGCAGAGCAGTGAGTGCAGACAAGGCTACAGAACGCATCTGGGGGGAAGGAGAAGCTGAGTTGCCAGACCCAAAGCCTTGTCTGAGATTCTGTGCATCCCCCACGCGAGGACTGACATTGGGGAAATAACTTCTGATGAAAAGACCTTCCTCCTGTAGTGGCAGGGGATGCCAAGGCTCTAGGAATAACATACGTGTCAGTCCACCTTCCCGCGCTGTGACAAACCGACCTGCGTGGAGGAAGAGGCCACGCTGGCTCGAAGATTGCCTGTGCTCTCCCGGCTCGGTGGCTTTGGGCCACGGTGGCATGGCAGGCCACAGTAGGGACTTGTGACAGTGGAAGTCTGCTCAGGAAGCAGAAAGGAAGGCTCTAGCCAGGGTCTCTAGTCCCAGGGCATGGCCCCACGACCTAACTTCCTTCCACTGGTGCCAGCTTCTAACGGTTCCACCACCTACCTTTCAGATCAATGTGTTCCTCTATCCCTGTGATCCCACACTTGAGGCAGGAGGTCTCGAGGTCAAGTTTAGTCTGGGCTAGGTAGAAAGACCCTATCTAAACACAGACAGACAGACAGACAGACAGACAGGCATAGTTTTAATAAACAGATGACTGTATTTTAGAGGACTCCATATGGATATTCCTCCAAATGATTCTTGTTAGACTGGTTTACAGAACCAAAAACATTTCTAAATCCCAAACGAGATTTTGTGAAACTTGAATATTTTGCTGCTATCTGTGGTGCTGGCTGCTGAACCCAGGGTCTTTGCACATGCTAGGCAAACACTGTATCACTGAACTACATCCCCAGCCCAGGGACATGGGACTTCAAATTCATATGAAGGTCAGCCTGAACGACACGAGGTGTGTGTACAGGCAGCTTCTGGAGCTGGGATGTCTCTAAAACCGCACAAGTAGCGAAACGCAGCCCTGCGGCCTTACGCTTTCACAAGAGACTCGGTGAACTAGAAACAAGCAAGTCAAAGAAGCAAATCCCCTCAGTACACTGAGGGAGCAGAGGCTTCGGAATACTGGAGACACTGGCGGGACAGGGTGGTGGGGAGCTGTCACGGGATCGCCCGCAGGCTGGTATGTGGGGGAGTCCACGGGGTGAAAGGCAAGCACGTGTTCCACCACGCATCAGTCCACAGTACAGACCCTCAAGACAAGTGGGGCAGGCAGAGGGCTCCAACAAGGGTTCAAGACTCCTTGCCTGTGCGGGCCCTTGCCTTACTCAGAGACAGCAGCGTCGTGGGTCAACAGGTGCCCATTCCTCCCTCAAAGCCATCCCCAGAAGACAACGGCGGGCACACAAAGCCCCACACGTGAGGCAGGGGGCACAGGAAGGGGCACCCTTGAGCTTCCACGCGGAGATGTCTCAGGCTGGCACGGAAAGCATGAACCATCCAAGGAAGGACGCTGCTTCAGTATCTGGGGCTGGGTACAGCTTACGCTGCTTGCCTAGCATGTGTGAGGCCTACTTCCCGTCCCCATAGCCCTGAAAAATAAAGAAAAGACTCTGCACATGGCAACCACAGCCTGGAGCTGGCATGAGGGGCTGGAGAGACTCCATGCAGCACCTGACCTGACAAACCCCGGCATGGAAGTTCACGCACGCCTCCCTGAGCCAGGGGGAAGAGGACTGGACAGACGCTGGCAGTGCTCGGCAGGGTCCAGAGAGCCAGGCTGCCACGCCACCACCTGCCACGTGTTCCACAGCAAGGCCGGGATGGAGGCTCAGGGATGAGTGAGTACACTGCGCTCACACCCACACCAAGGGCAAGCGTGCATGGGGCAGAGCTACCCAGAGTGCAGATGCACCACCAACGCTGCACTGGTGTGGTGGACAAAAGACAAAGAATGCACACGGTACAACCCCGCTGTAGAAAGTTGCAATCCCGCCATGCAATGCAGGGACGCGCTCTAAGAAACCAGAGCAGTAGAAGCAGAGGTGGTGGCCGGTGCGGGGAGGGAGGGGTCTGGGCTGGGAAGGTTCTGGAAAGCTGCGTCAGAGGCCTGCCATGGACACAGCCCCCAGAGCTGCCCCGTGGGCTGGCATGGCCCGCTGGCGCCGGGAGGGACCATCCAGTCCTGCCTTCCTGTTGCACAAGTGAATGGTGTACATTCTGCCAAGATGGATGGAGGGGTGAACAGACAGTCGCTCTTTCCTTTTGCCTGGGCTTCAGCTGCCGCGGGCCTGCCTGGGCCACCACTGGACGACTCTCTCCGAAGACGCAGAGGATGAAGACACAGACAGACACACTGCACAAAGACACACACAAGTGGCGGCAAGTCAAGAGTGGTGATGCAGGCTAGGGAGCAGGTAGCCGGGAAGCCATGGCTGTCATTGATGGGGATGGCTCTGAAGGGTCACGTCACACCTCTCCCCCACCCCAGGGAAGGTCTACAAGGGGAGGCGGGCCAGGAGAGGGCAGGAGAGCTACACGGAGGGACGGAGGGACAGAATGCTCACCTCCAGTTGCAGCAAGGTCGGGGCAAAGTTCAAAGGCGTGGTGGATGGAGGATGTTTTCCACGAGTTCAGGGACCGTGGGAAGCTTTGTGGGAACTGAGGCCAGAAGACAAGCAAGCAGATGTGTGACACAAAGGGCAGCCTGGGGGACGGGAACCATGAGGTTAGTCCTGGGGTCCGGAGCTGTGGGCGGCGGGAAGTGGACAGCGTGGGTTGTGCATGGGGAGGAGGCTGGCAGAGGGAGCTCGGGACCCTCGTGTGCGCTGGCCCAGGCTGGGGAGTCGGTCGTTTCACTCAGCTCCTCACTGTCCAGGCTGGGTGGGAAGGGACCAGCCTGGGAGGGTCCTGCCCTCCTGTGGCCAGCGGACTCAAGACGGGGCCAACTGGAAGGTAGATTAACTCCTGAGCTCCCTACCCAGCAGGCCAGAGCTTTGGATTCTCTTTGTCGGCTCTGCCTACCTCTCTTCAGAGTGCTAGATCTACTTAGCCAAGTACCCAGGCAGCACACGTCCCCCTCCGTGCCCGGCTGTCCATCTTGCGCCTACACACGCTGCTCCTAATCCTCCAGCCCCAGCCAGGGTAGAACCCTGGCACCAGACTTTCGTCACTGGATTCTGTCCCTCCTACCCTTCCTGCCACCCCCTCCGCATGTGACCCTGCGCCAGCACCCACCCCCTCGCTGGGCTCTGGGCTTCCTGGCTCAGGTTACTTCTGCGGCTCCTCCGTGCTTTTGGTCTTTCCAGTGACATTTGCTGCCCTTGCAGGCTGCCTCGGGTCTCAGCAGAGGCTCCCCTCACTCCATGCCAGCGCCTCCATGCCCGTGCCTGGGGAGCACCAGTCCTCACCCCAAATGCAAGGACCTTCCAAGAGCTGTTTGGTTGGAGAAAGATGGATGCCTGCACCAGCCTGTCCATGACAACGCTGCAAGCTTCTGGAAGCCATGCAGCAGGGATAAGGCCTCACTTCAGCAGGCACCAGGCCCAGCCCGGCCGCCACACCTCACTCTAGAAAGTCCACCAGTCCTGAACTCCATGCCTTCCAAGACGGGCGCTGGGCCTTGCTCAAAAAGACCATCCTGCAGGCCAGCTCCTCTCCGCTCCAGCAAGTGAGACTTTCACCTGTGTGTGGCCTCGTCCCTCAGAGCTGAGAGGCCTGGCCGTGTGTCCTGAGAGGCCCCTCGGGCTCCTCGGGTCCTGCTTGTCTATCTGACTCACTCCTCCAGGGCAGGGTCTACCTCGGATCCTCAGCACCCAGCACGAGCACGGCCTACTGACAAGTTGAGCAGGACTGAGAGAGTGAAGTTGGGAAGAAAGGGAGACTGGGCCCTGCCAGGGGCCCCCGCCATGTGCTGGGCACCTGAGAACTGCATTCACTTGTGCTTTTCAGGATTCATTCTCATGAACTATGTAGCTGATAATATAAACTCACAGGCAGGTATGTAAGATGTGTACACCAGGCCGGGAGCGTGGCCTAGTGAGAGAGCGCTCCCCTAGCATGCACGAGCCTCTGGGCTCAATTCCTCAGTACCACATACATAGAAAAGGCTGGAAGTGACGCTGTGGCTCAGGTGGCAGAGCACTAGCCTTGAGCAAAAAGTGTCCAAGGAAGTGCCCAGGCCTGAGTTCAAGTCCCAGGACTGGCAAAAAAGATGTGGACACCATCTTGAAGAATGACCAAATGCACACCTGCCTGCCCACAGGTCCGGTCGCTTCTTCTCACTCCCTGTCAGACTCCAATCCTCAATGCTCCCCTGCCTTTCTGTGTCTCACTGACCTTGCAGCTCTCCATTTGACATTGCTCAGCTCTGAAACCCAGAGCAGCATGGGCACAGGTGGCAGTGCAAGAAAAGGCCTCCCAGAACAAAATGCCACTTGAAAATGGAAGGGTCCCACGCGAGTCTAGCCCCTCACCTCCCTGTGAATTCGCAGGGTCCTTTCTGGAGACGCCCTGTACAAGGAAAAGCAGGGTTTGTCGGGGCAGGATATTTGCAGACTCGGGTGGAGATCAGGTGCCATGCTCCTGGCCAGAACTCACTTTCAGGGGGTGCAAGTTGGGGAGGAGGTGTTGGTCTCCGTGTCTGTGATCCTCAGAGCAGAGCCAGGGAGAGCACAGCAGGTAGCAGAAGCCATGCACCCCTGTGCCAGGCTCCCCTGGTCATTCTCACTGAGGTTTCATGATGACAGTGACAGCATTTGCTCTGCCTGTCCCTTAAGTCAACCCTGCCTCAGAACCCCTTCCCATCGCCAACCTAGTAGGGGATCCCCCGTTCTCCTCTCCCACGCTCTGCACTGGACCTTGGACTCGCCTGCCTTCTTCTTCCCCCATTTTCTTACTCTAGTTGTACACAGCTTTGCTAAGGGATTTCGTTTGACTGAACTCCACCCAGCTCCTACCTGTACCCTCCCCTCCCTCCCCCTGTCTCTTTCCTTTCTGCTTGGCTTATTGCTCATGATAAGGAGGGGTCTAAAGGACTGACATGTATCCTAACCATTCTGGATCCCATTTTCCGTCAGGCAGTCTAGAAAAACCAAGGCCTTCCTCTTGGGGGAAGAGTCACCTAGCATGGCCAGGCTCCGGGTGCCAGTGTGGCCTGATGCCTGCCTGGAGGCAGTGGGCCACAGGCAGAGGCGTCTGGAGCTGTGTCCCCTGTGATGTCCCCAGAGCTCCCTCCCCACCTGCCTGTCAGCGGGAGCCAGGGCAGGGACAGTTTATCTTATCTGGGGCCTCCCTTATCTTATCTGGGGCTAAGCGGTTAGATTGAGCTAGACAATCAGCTGGCTGAGTTCCCGGCCTGGAGGGAGAAGCGTGAAGTCACTTTCCGGCCTGAAGCAACTGAATCAGGGGAGGCTGGCTGAGTGGTGGGGAACCCAAGACCAGGACAGCAAATCACTGGACGGGAACGGAGGGAGGGGGGTCGTCCCGGGCCGGGCGTGGACGGGGGGAGGGGGGCGTGGACAGGGAGGGGGCGTGGACGGGGAGGGCGTGGACGGGGGGGGGGGCCGTGGGGGCGTGGATGGGGGGGGTCGTCCCGGACCGGGCATGGACGGAGGGGGGGGGGGGACGACAGTGGACGGGGGGGGGGGGGGGGGGCGTGGACGGGGGGGGACAGTGGACGAGGGGGGGGGCCGTGGACGGCGGGGGGGGGGGGGAGGGTCGTCCCGGGCCGGGCGTGGACGGGGGAGGGGGGGGGTGGCCGTGGACAGGGAGGGGGCGTGGACGGGGGGGTGGGGGCCGTGGACGGGGGGGGGGGCGGGGGGGTGGTCGTCTCGGGCCGGGCGTGGACGGGGGGGGGGGTCGTCCCGGGCCGGGCGTGGACGGGGGGGGGGGTGGCCGTGGACAGGGAGGGGGCGTGGACGGGGGGGTGGGGGCCGTGGACGGGGGGGGGGGGGGTCGTCCCGGGCCGGGCGTGGACGGGGATGGTGGGGGCCGTGGACGGGGGGGAGTTGGGGCCGTGGACGGGGGGGGGGGTCGTCTCGGGCCGGGCGTGGACGGGGGGGGGGTGGGGGCCGTGGACGGGGGGGGGTCGTCCCGGGCCGGGCGTGGACGGGGGGGGTGGCCGTGGACAGGGAGGGGGCGTGGACGGGGGGGTGGGGGCCGTGGACGGGGGGGGGGTCGTCCCGGGCCGGGCGTGGACGGGGGGGGGGTGGCCGTGGACAGGGAGGGGGCGTGGACGGGGGGTGGGGGCCGTGGACGGGGGGGGGTCGTCCCGGGCCGGGCGTGGACGGGGGGGGGGTGGGGGCCGTGGACGGGGGTGGGGTCGTCCGGCTCCCCCCAGGTTCATCGCAGGCCCCAGTTCCCGAACTTTCCCCGCTCAGAGCTCGGAGGTCTCGGGTCAGACGCCGGAAGCTCCGCCCCGAGGCCCGGCGTTGCTATGGAAACGCGCTGGCGCCTCCAGGGCCGCCCGCGTCCCGGCCCGACTGCCTCACGCGCTCTCCGCCCAGGCCGCCACGCTCCCAGCAGGCCGTGCGGCTGCTTGCGGGCGGGGCCTGCGGGTGTGGGCGGGGCCTGGACGCGCCTTGTGGGCGGAGTCTGGGCGGACAGGCACGCGGGCGGGGCCTGGGGCGGGCCTATGGACGGGGCCTAGGCTGCTTTGGGGGCGGAGATGGGGGCGGGGCCGGAGGTGGCACGCGTGGCCAGGCGGACTTAGGGCCGGGGTCTGGGGCGGGCCTATGGACGGGGCCTAGGCTGCTTTGTGGGCGGGGAATGGGGCGGGGCCTGCGGTGGGCGTGGCCAGGCGGACTTAGGGCCGGCGCTGGGGCGGGCGGGGCCTTGGTGCTCCGGGAAGATGGCGCTGCGCGGGCTCCGGCTGTCCCTGCTGCGGCTGCTGCTGCTGCCGCCGCTGCTGCTGCTGCTCGCGGCCCGGCCCGCGGCCGGCCACGGCGGCAAGTACTCGCGGGAGAAGAACGAGCCCCAGCGCGAGCCGGGGTCCGAGGAGTTCCGCATGGACAAGCTGAACCAGCTGTGGGAGAAGGCCCGGCGGGTGAGCGGGGCGGGGGCGGGGAGGGGTGGCGGGGAGGGGGGGAGCGGGGCCCGGGGCGTAGAGGGGTGGCGGGGAGGGGGGGGGCGGGGATGGGGGGAGCGGGGGCCGGGGAGCTCGAGAAAGAGGAGGGATGGCGGGGGCAGGGGAGGAGGAGGAGGAGGAGGAGGAGGGATGGCAGGGGTGGAGGTGGGGAGCGGGGACCGGGGGAGGAGCTCGAGGAAGCGGGGTGAGGTGAGGTGAGCGGGGGGGGGGGGGGTGACCAGGCGAGAGAGGCGGCGGGGGGGGGGGGGGGAGCGGGGATCCGGGCGGGCTGGGGATGGGGAGGGATGGGCGCCGCAGCCGAGTCAGAGGAGGCGGTGGGCGCGGGAGGGGCGGGGAGGGAGGGCGCTCGGTGGCCGGCTGGGGAGCCGGGGTCTTGGGTGGGGTCCTGGGGAGAGGGGGAGCCCGCCTGGGCCCCAGGGCCGCCAGGTCCTGAGCAGGCGGGCGGGTTCACTGGGAAGCAGACCAGTCCCTTCTACACCTGGATCCCTAGACCCTGGCATCTGTCCATCTTCATTCCGGTGATAAGGCCCTGGGCACCCAGCAGAGGGCATCCCCAAGGCCAGCCCAGGGCCCTGCATTCACAAGACGCCCCCTCCGATGGGACGCCCCCTCCGATGGGACCCCCCCTCCGATGGGACACCCCCTCCGATGGGACGCCTGGGCCCTTGTTTGGGAAACTGGGATTTGTAAACTTTGACCCCAGCTATCTGTATCTCAGCAATGTCTGTGGTCTGATTAGAGCCCCTCAGAAGTTCTCTGATTCAGCTTTAACATTCCTGAAAGTAAATAATTCGCCAAGGAAGTGAAGGTGAGACTTTGACCCTGGAGGAAGAGGAGGAAAGGACAGCTGGATGGCTGGCCTCAGGGCCATTGAGGAACGGCCGGGAGGGGTGTCCAGTGTAGAGAGGACCCAGCTCCATGCCCAGACAGCCTCCTCCAGGCCTCCACGCATACAGTATCCAGCCTGCAGGGGCAGGAGGGGACCCTGCAGACCCAAGTGGCAGTGAGGCTTCTGTAGGAAGGGAACAGTTCACAGCTGGAAGCCCTGGAGCAACAAAGACCCCCATGATGAGGAGAGGCTTGACTGCTGACCACTGGCCCCAGTGCCAGCTGGGATGGGTGCACGAAGACAGCTGCCGGCTACTGAAGATGAACATGAGGGGAATTTTAAAGCTAATGGCCTCACATACTTTGTCTCTTGCTGATATAAATAGTCACCCTTGGGGCCAGGAGTTTGGCCTAGTGGTTAAAGTGCTTGCCTAGCATGAAGACCCGGGTTCGATTCCTCAGTACCACATATATAGAAAAAGCCGGAAGTGGTGCTGAGGCTCAAGTGGTAGAGTTCTAGCCTTAAGAAAGTCCAAGGACAGGGCCGGGAGTTTGGCCTAGAGGTTAAAGTGCTTGCCTAGCATGCACGAAGACCCGGGTTCAATTCCTCGGTACCACATACCTAGAAAAAAGCCAGAAGTGGTGCTGAGGCTCAAGTGGTAGAGCTCTAGCCTTGAGAAAGTCCAAGGACAGTGCTCAGGCCCTGAGCTCAAGCCCAGGACTGGCAAAAAAAAAAAAAAAAAGAAAGAAAAAGAAAGTCCAAGGACAGTGCTCAGGCCCTGAGCTCAAGACCAGGACTGGCAAAAAAAAAAAAAAATAGTCATCCTCGCCTAGGCCTGGCCTACCTACTGCTGTGTGTGGAGGCCAGCTCTCCCCTCTGGGCAGGGATGGCCTGAGGCAGGTAGACCCTGGGAGCAAGCCTGCTCTGTCTTCTCAACCTTCCTTCACCAGCCTGGAAGATTCTCTTCTTTCTCTAATTTACTTAATTCTGTTACATGGCGTACCACACAGAGCCCACCTTGTGAGCGTGGCTCTCATAGACGGCCAGGATGAGGCCTCTGTCATCTCGGGGGTCTGCGGGTGGCAACCAGGGCACCCAGCAGTGTGGCTCTCAAGTGATAGAGCACCTGCCAAGCAAGCGTGAGGCCCCGAGTTCAAATCCCAATATGGGCAAAAAGATCACCAAAAGCAGTGTGTCAAAAAAATCCCCCACCTTTTCCCTGGGTCTAGGAGGCATCCGCCTGGAGGGAAGTGGGCAGGAGTCGGGGAGCCAGAGAACCTGGCCCCCAGCCGGCCACCAGGAAGGACAGGGGCACCGCAGCTGCTGGTACAGTCACCAGCAGGTATGTGGGGGGGGGGCGGTATTTCTGCTCCAGAGGATTGTGAGTCCCTTTCTGAAGCATCTGGGTTTGTTGAACTTGGTGAGCTCATGGGTACAGGAGAAGGCTCTTGGAAATGGAGCCCAGAATCCAGGCTTTTAGGGACCCCGGCTGGCCCTGCTCTCACTAGTTCATAACTGACCATCAGGCCTCTGAGGCTGACGCCCCAGTCTTGTCTGCTTGCTTGTGAAGTCTGAGACCTTGTTTGGAAGGTTAGAGTGTAGCTTAGGGGGAATGTATACAGATGTGTGAGGCCTTGAGCTCTATCAGTCGTGAAACTTGAACTCTGGGCCTGGGCATTGTCCCTGCGCTCTTCAACCCAAGGCTACCACCCTAACCCTTGAGCCAGAGATCTACTTCCAGTTTTCTGGTGGTTATTCGCAGATAAGAGTCTCACAAACTTGAGTGCCAGGGTTGGCTTTGAACCACGGTCCTCAGATCTCAGCTTCCTGAGTAGCGAGGATGACAGGCGTGAGCACCCGCCAAGAAAGAAATGTTGACGGGCCGATTTCTATTCTCTGTCGTTTTATCATGTTATTTTCATACTTACACAACATTTCGAAGTCACCAGGCGCCAGCCTGCTGCCTCAGGCGGTCCTCATGGCTTCCTCACTTGAATGGCAAGACCTCACTTTCAGCTCCGAGCTCCATGGGCAAAGCCAGCCAGCCAGGCAGCCTTGGACGCTGTCCTGGAATGTGGATGGGGTTGAATCCTGCTGTGCCCAGTCACCCCTGCTCCCGGGCCAAGCAGGAGCCCTGCTTCTTCTGCAGAGTTGTCACGTGGTCTCTGCTCTCCTTGGCAGCTTCACCTCTCTCCTGTGAAACTGGCGGAGCTCCACGCTGACCTGAAGATACAAGAAAAAGACGAACTCAACTGGAAGAAGCTGAAGGTGGAAGGCTTAGATGAAGATGGAGAGAAAGAGGCAAAGCTTGTCCACAATCTCAATGGTACTGTCCTCGTTACTGCGGGGCCCCCGCCCAGCCTCCATGGCCCTGGTTCTCACAAACAGTAGAGCGGGAGAAGGGAGGCCTTTGGCTGAGCTCTCAATCCATGTGCTGTCTCCTGAGTGCCAGTGGCAAAACCATGAGCTGGGGCCAGGGGCTGCTTGACCTAAGAAGGGCTGTGGGGTGCAGGATGCTGTTAGAGGAAGAAGCGGGGGAGCCGAGTCTGGAGGTTACCCGTCAGACATCAGAGATTGTGAAAAGAGCTTGCTGATGATCAGAGCGGCCCTGCCAATGAGACTCAGCTTCCTGTTGCCAGGGCACTGAAGGTGGCTGTGTGCCCCGGGGTCCAGGTGGAGCCCAGGAGGGCACCGCGTCGTCAGGACAGGCCCCCTAGGGGTGCAGCCCCGGAGAGCGAACCCACGCACTCGACCACTCGAGCTGGTTCAAACCCCAGCACCAAGTGGTGTGTTTTGAAGATACCGGTGACAGTGGTCGCTCAGGACTTCGGAGGTGGAAGGCAGTTGCCAGGGAGTGTGAGGCGACATGTGAGCCCCACGGGGAGAAGCCATGTTCAGCGATGCTTTCCCTCCGCAGTGATCTTGGCCCGGTATGGACTGGACGGAAGGAAGGATGCCCAGACGGTGCACAGCAACTCGCTCCATGATGCCACCCAGGACGATGGGCTGGACGACCCGAGGCTGGAGAAGCTGTGGCACAAGGTACCTGCGAGCCTTCCCAGAGTGTCTGCCGTGCACAGCCTTGGGCTTGGTGACAGTGTTTTTCTGTGACCGTTTTCTGCTTCGAGTGAAATCTGTACTTTTCCTATTCGGAAAACTCCTACTTTCTCAACGAAGGGCTTGTAATTGGCGTACGGCGGTTAGCACCTGAGAAGTGGGGGACGTTCCCGAGCCTATGTGGCTAAATGGCGTACGTCCTTCATGTGGCTTAGCTGAATTCCTCACTGGATGTCTAGTTTTGGCTTCTGTGCTTAGAAAAGGCACCCCAGATGTGTGTGCAGGTGCGGGGTGGGGACTCTACTCCTGTGCTTAGGATCTGGTGCTCAGTTGGGACGTGTCCGTGGTGTGGTTGGGCCCAGGCAGCCGGCCGCTCCTTCTCACTCTAGTCAGAAGACCTAGGAAAGGGTCCCGAGGCCAAGAGCCGGTCACGGAGGCCAGCTGACCAATTTCTCCTAGGCAAAGACCTCCGGGAAGTTCTCCAGTGAGGAGCTGGACAAGCTATGGCGGGAGTTTCTGCACCACAAGGAGAAGGTTCACGAATACAACGTCCTGCTGGAGACCCTGAGCAGAGCAGAAGGTGAGCTGAGCCCGTGCCAGCCGGCCCCCACTGGCCATGCCAGGTCCCTCCCACCTGCTCCTTGCCGGGGGCGGGACTCGTGGCCTGCTCTTGTCAGCTGGGTTCAAGCGCTGGCGACTGCACAGGGAGAGCTGGTCAGGTGTGGGGGGCACGCAGGTGGTGTGGTGCCAGGCGCACTGATGTCCGTTCTGACAGTCACCTTGGGGCCGGAAGGGTCAGTCTCCCAGCTGCTGGTGCTGGGGGCGTGGGCAGAGCCGCCACCGCAGGCAGCAGGTCCCCGACGCTGGAGGGAGGAGAGGCAGGGCTGCCCACATGCCCGCATGGCACGCTCCAATGCCCTTCCACAGAGGGCTACGAGAACGCCATCGGCCCCCCGGACCTGGGGCACGTCAAGAAGGAGGTGTACAGCAAGCACAGCGAGCTGAAGGACAAGCTCCGGAGCATCAACCAGGGCCTGGACCGCCTGCGGAAGGTCAGCCACCAGGGCTACAGCCCCACGGCCGGTAAGCCTGCCCCGTCGCGCCCTGCGCCCTGCGTGCCCACCACCTGCACATGTGGGTGGAATTCTGGTGGTTTGGGTGGGCTGACAGCCCCCCTCCACCCCCCTCCTCCTCCCTGGTCCTCACACCGCCCCTCGCTACTGCCAGGGGTCTTTTGGGTCCTGGGCAGGAAAGGAGGAGCAGAGCTGGGACCTGCGCCCTCTGCGTCTAGCTCTCACCTGGGCAGGCGTGAGGAGCCAGGACACGACGGCCAGGCCCCACTCTGGGCCCGTCGGCACGGACAGCCCTACCGTAGTGCTAAGAGGCCGCAGCTCACACCTGCCCGGGGCAGCTGGGCCCACTGGAGGAGCCCAGCCACGGGTGGGCAAGCAAGTCAGGCCCAGACGTGGCCCCTTCACCCGGCCTCAGTTGAGCTGGTCCCGTGAGCGCCAGAAGCAGGGCTGCCACCCGTCGGGCTTGTCTGCCCGCTCCGCCGTGCTCACGCCCCGCGCTGCACACGGACACAGCCGTGGGCCGTGCACACACCTCCCTGGGGTGGCCCTGCTCTCCTGCAGAGTTTGAGGAGCCCCGAGTGATCGACCTGTGGGACCTGGCCCAGTCCGCCAACTTCACTGAGAAGGAGCTGGAGTCGTTCCGGGTAAGGCCGCCTCACGGCCTCTGCTGACACCGCCTCTCCGCCACCATCACTCCTGTCCTCTCCCCTGCCACCGTGTGTCTGGGGGCAGATTTCCTGCTCCTCATCACTCGGCACCCACATGGCTTTGCCCTGACCCTTTTCCTTCTTGCCTCAGCTTGCCACCCCCCTCGGTGGTACAGTGGCGAGCACTGTCCCCCCCAGCTGACAGGCCTCTCCACAGCCCGCCTGCAGCGTCTGGCTCTAGGAGGATGTGCTCGGGGACTTGGGGACGTGAGGCGGGAGGGTGGGGACCGTGAGCGTGTGCAGGGGGATAAGAGGCTGTCAGAGCTGCGGTGTGGTCAGGACCCAGGCCTTTCGGGAAGCGTGGGCATGAGGGCGATGAGACCACCACTGAGATACTGGGAGGACGGGCGGGTGGAGGTCCAGAGGCCGCCGCTGCACTTAGTGGGCACTGGGCTGCAGGGTGAGAGGCACTGGCAGACGGGGTACCAGGGGCGGGAGGCCCTGAAGACAGCGCTCAGCCTCAGTCCCCGGTGTGGACAGGACGCACTGGCCGCATCCTGGTGGGCCTTGAGAAGGAGCCCAGCCCCAGGCTCAGGGTCCTTGGCTGGGGATGGGGGGCTGAGGGACCAGAGGAAAAGCCCTGAGCGATGGCCTCGGCTAGTGAAGGAAGGCAGAGGAGGCCGACGACCACCCGGATAGACGGGAGCTGCGGAGGGGAGGCAAGGACTGGTGCCAGGGTAGCCTTGGCAGAGCCAGAATCCTGGTGTCTGCTTGCACGGGCATCAGGACCAGGCAGGAACCCGGCGCCAGCAGGCTGGGGTGCCATTTCCAGAGACCGTGCATCCAGCCCTGGCGGGTGAGGGTGGTGAGGAGGCCGGGCCGCCAGCAGTGCGGGCGGGCAGAGTCCTTGGGGTGCTGTGGGACCCCTTCATGTCAGCACCCACCCGTGCTCAGGGTGCCACCCAGGCCCTGCCACATCGCCCGAGCCCGGCACCCATGCCAGGAGGTGAGGCTGTGACAACGTTACTCTAGGAGGAACTGAAGCACTTCGAAGCCAAGATCGAGAAGCACAACCACTACCAGAAGCAGCTGGAGATATCCCACGAGAAACTGAGGCACGTGGAGGGCCTCGGTGATCAGGAGCATATCAGCCGCAACAAGGAGAAGTACGCGCTGCTGGAGGAGAAGACCAAGGAGCTGGGCTACAAGGTGGGGGGGCGCCCGAGGAGGAGGGGACCAGGGGCCCAGAGCAGAGGTGGGCGTGGCTCGGGGACCCCAGGGTCTGACGCAGGAGGAAGCCGCACGCGGAAGGCAGGCTGGGCTCGTGTGAGGTCGAGCAGGCGCCAGCTCCAGGCCCGTCCAGAGCAGGGAGCTCTGAAGGGCAGTGGAAAGCCTTGTGGACATGGAGTCCGACTCGGGGCCCTGGGAGTGGGCCGAGCTCTGTGCAGCCCCTCTTCCCGAGACGCGCTGGTGAAGCGCGAGCTGCGGCTGCCGCCCTTGCTGGGCTTCGTGGGTGGTTTTCAGGTTGGCACTGGGCATCTGCTGTCACGTACCTGTGGCCGTGCTGTCAGCTGTGTCCCGTGCTGACCGTGTCCCCCTCCGCAGGTGAAGAAGCATCTGCAGGACCTGTCCAGCCGGGTCTCAAGGGCAAGGCACAATGAGCTCTGAGGACCAGGGCTGCCACCGCAGTGACCAGCCCAGTGAGTCGTGAACGCTGCCAGGACTGTGCTGGCATCGCGGGGCTGGCGGCCAGGCTGGCACAGCCCTGGACACGCGTCTCGGACCAGGACCCGGTCCTGCCTCTGACTGATGGGACTTGCTTTTTGTCAAGCAAATGCAGCCATCACTTCCCCCAGGGAGGACCTTGAGTGCGGTGCCGGTGGTGTGTGACAGCCTGCACGCGCGGGTCCCCCACGCTGACACTGGAGATGTAACGTACAGCGTCTTTAAAGTACACTGCCGAGTTCCATTCTCAGCTGTTGTCTGGTCCTTGCCAGAGCAGCCCCACAGTGAGGGAAACCAGACGGGCCCTGCCCTTGGTCCCCGCGCCTGTCCCCCCCTCCCCAGTGGCCTAGCCCGAGACTCTGCTGCATCCCCCGCCTGTGTGTGCCCTTGAGCCGTGGGTTTCAGCACTGCCTCGACTCCAGTGCCTCCACCTCGGGGCCAGCGGGCTAATCCCGCGTGGCGGATCTGAGCCTCCGAGCTGCCTCGTCAGCCGCAGTGTACCCAACCCTCAGAGGCAAGGGCCGAGCTCCAGCGCCGGACCTGCGAGGCCAGGGCACTGGCCTGGTGCCGTCGGAGGCCTCGGACACCTGCCCTCCTCAGGGACCGGGCACGAGCTGCACACGAGCCCACTGGGGCACTGGCCTGGTGCCGTCAGAGGCCTCGGATGCCTGCCCTCCTCAGGGATCGGGCATGAGCTGCACACGAGCCCACTGGGGTCTTGGGTCCTGGAGCTGAGCTCCCCGGGTGGGGCTCCCCCACGGTGCTCTGGGAAGACCTTGGGCTTTTGCTGCCATCTGTGTCCCATAGTTCACTGCAGCTCTCTGGGTTGTCTCCCACGAATGTCGCAAGTGTCATCTCATGTGGATGTCTCACGTTTCTGCTGCCACCAGGCAAGCCCGTGGCTGCCCGAGACACGCCTGTGCGCTAGGCCTCCACACTGGACTTGGTTGATATACAAGGCCGTGATGGGGCTGGGCCCGGGCTGAAGGCAGCTCGGCTGCTTTCAATCTCCAAGAGACCTCCTGAGGCCTTACAGCCTCACTGGGGACAGGGCCACCAGCTCTGGCTGAGGTCCCCAGAGAGGCCCCTTTACCAGTGCTGCTTACCAGAGAGGCTGAGTACAGCAGGGAGCCCATCATCTCTGAAGTCCCATCTGCTCGAGAGCCTCGGGGCTGCCATGAGGACGTCCTGACCTGCACCCCTCAAAGGAGTCTACACACATACACCCAACACAGACACAGCTGAATCCCTGGGCCAGGAACCCCACAAAAACCTCACACCTTCAAAAAAATAAATGCATTGCCACATATACAAGGGTGCCGGGTGGGTCCTAGGAGCAGGGGCGCCTGCAGAGTCTTGCCAGCACTAACAGGTAGGCCCTGCTGCTGGCCCAGGGGTGGTACCACCAGTGTGGCACAGACAGGGTGACCGTGTCCCAGCTGGACCACCTGCAGACAGGTGGTGCCACAGGTCCTTCTGCCAAAGGTACTGCAGCCCTAGGCCTGGAGACAGTTCTGCCCAGACAGGGCTGTCAGCTGTGGTCCCCTGCAGGTGGCAACCAGGCCTCTGCCTGTTCAGAGCCACCCCAGTGGCTGCAGCGGAGATGCTAGGTTGGGTCCTGGAACTTGGTTGGCCCCAAGACACAAGGTCCTTGGCCCAGGGAACCTGTTGAAGCCAAAGGAAGCCCAGCCCTGGTCTTGGCACGGTGGGATGAGTCCGGGGCAGTGCCTTCAGCCTGCTTCCTCAGGCCACGGGGAGAAGCTGTGTCCTCCCCTGTGGCAGGCCAGCCGTGGCCTGTGCCAAGCCTCAGGGCAGGGCCCCCTTCCTCCGCTGCTCCAGCTCAGACAGTCTCTCCTCCCGCGTCTGTGCGTGCCGGGCCCCCACCCGGTGGGCCGTCTCTGTGGCTGCGATGTCAATGTGGGCGTACCTGGAGGTGCTGGCCCCTGCGAGAAGGCCTGGGTGAGCCCCGGCTGTCCACACCCCACCCACCCCCCGGTGGACAGGGCTAGGCCAGCACTCGGTGACACCCCCTCCATTGCACCTCCGTTGGCCCCAGTCAGTCCGCGGGGCCTGGGCTGGGCCTGCGGTGGAGGCCGTGGCCCAGGGGTGGCGTGAGGTCCCTGCAGAACGCACCTCGCACACCGGGGCTGGCGCCCGGGAGCTCCAGTCCCATGTAATGCAGCTGCTGCCGGGCGGCGGGGCTCACGGGGACGTTGACGTAGCTGCGCGTCTCCCCGCGTGCTCTCTCCAGCCCTGAGCCGTCAGCCGTGGGCCCGGGGGACTCTGCGGGAGGGGTCTCTCAGTTCCTGCCATGGCCCCAGAGCCACTCACAAAGAGCTGCCCGGCCTCCTCTCCCACCCTCACCACCCCCATCTCCCGTTTAGGTGGCCCAGTGTTGTCCGTTCTGACACACCCACTGTCCCCTCTGACCCAGGCCTCCACGGCCTGCTACCCTGTCCTTGGACCCCGGCTGCGTGCTAGCCATCCCTTCTCACCAGCTCTTCTCCCGGCCCTCCCTTCTCAGGCCTGAATCCTCCATGCTCCTGTGCTCTCGGCGGGCCCCATGCTGCTGACATGAGCCTGCTCTTTGCACAGGCCCAATTCCTGCAGGAGGACTTTCCGCATCCCCAGCTCTGGCCCCAGGGTCCCTTTGGGAGAGGAGGCCATGCTAGCGGGGGAGGAGTTGCCAAGAGCATCATCCCCTTGTCCCCAGGGAGGGGTCTGGCCCTGCTGACCTTGGCACTGGGAATCCTACATGACCCTGTCCCCAAAGTGCCGTCAGCTGGCCTGCTTCCAGGTGCGTGGATGGTGTACACCCACCAGGCACCGAGCAGCCCTGCGCTGCCCCACACCCTGGGAGTCTTCGGGGCTCTGACGGGCATCTGCCCATCAGAAAAGAGGCTCTTGAGCTGGGGTGGATTCTGCTTACTGCACGCGCAGCAGCTTTCTGGAGCCCTTCCCCCAGCTCTGAGATGGCGGTGCCTTGAAAGTCTCCGTCAGGACCAGCAGGGCCAGCTCCCTATCCCGAGGCCAGCAGGGAGGTGGCCTCCCTGGCTCTGTGCAGCATGAGCAGGGGGCTTCACCATAGCCTGCACAATGCAAAGACCCTAAGACCCCTGCCTGGACCCAGAGCAGATCTCCACAGGAGGCCAGGGCCAAGGTGGGGAGGGAAGGGGCTGTTCTGGGCCTTCTCTCCTCTTGAACAAGGGCCCAGCGTTCCTGGACCCTTCAGGTGCTGTTTTAGCCCCTGCTGGACCCCTACTGCCCTGCTCTGCTCACCTGAGCCAAGGCTCGCCCAGTGCCCACTCGCTCAGCAGGACCTGACTCTCTAGCTGGGCTGTCAGCTGTCCACCGCAGACCCCATTGCCCTCGTCCCTGTGACGGGCGTGGAGCTCCAGAGCCCGGGCCTACCTGGACATGGCGTCGTGAGTCCATGGGGTGAGGCGGCAGCACCCTAAATCAAAGAGAACGCGTCAGTGTGCATGCAGCCTCGCCTCCGTCTGCCCTCCTGGACGGGAGTGGGTGCAGCGAGCGGGAGGCCTGGCCCGTGTCTTCCTCAGCCCGCCAGCCTGTCTGTCACGGAACAGCACAGTGGCTCTGCCTGACAGCACAGGAGAGCTGAGGACGTGGCCCCCAAGCCCAACCCCTCCTCATGTGCTGATGTTTCAGCCAGCACAGAGTCTGTGGGTCTGCGAATGTGTCCAAGCAGAGCAGCCACGGCAGACAGAGCAAGCCACAGGGGCCGTGGTGCTCGGTGGCCCCAGGATTCTGCCTGTGCTCTGTCTCTGGCTTCGAGGCCCCAGAGGAGATCCGCAGCTGCTCGTCTGTGCAGGGCGGGCACCGGGCGAGTCCCGGAGGCCATCACTGCCTCACACCAGGCCTGGTCTGCGTGGAAGAAAGTGGAGTTTGAGCTAGCGAGCGCTGCTGATACTCCGAGCCCCCCAGAAAAGGCTCTGCGTGGGCCCGTAAGGAGCCCAGCACCGCGGAGGCAGTGGCCTCGTGGGGTGGAGGGACGCAAAGGGGACTTGCAGCCAACACCAGTCCAGGCCATACTTGAGGACAGATGACCGCAGGGGCTCCACCCGTGGGCGCGTGGCCTGGGGCCTGAGTGGGGCCAGGAAGAGAGGGACACCAGCAAGCCCCACCACACACAGGCTCTGCTGCGGTGCAGGCGTGTGCAGCGGGACGGCTGCCAAGAGACAGCGGGGAGGCCCTGGGTACGGCCACGTGAGGGCCACCATGACTCACTGGCAACAGTACCCAGGCGAGGGCCAACCGCTGGGGCCCTGCGGCTGCACTCAGCCCCTGGCCTCTACGGGCCCCGGGGCCACAGAGGCACATTAGGTGCCCAAGTCTTCTCGGCCTCCTAGCCACCCCATCCCACGAGGGGCCACATCAGCCTGGCCCCCTCCTTGGAGTGGGACTTTCTCCACCTGCCCCACCCTGCCCTCCCAGCTCCTCTCTCCAGACCAGGCCAGGGAGGACTGGGACCAGAGCCCTGCAGCCTGGCTCCAGCTTGCCCTTCCTCTCCCTCTTCCTCCCCTCCCCTCACTGCCCCCTGCCTGCCTCGGGGGGGGGGGGGTTGTGGTGCCTGGGAGATTGAAAGCAGGTATGGTGGGGCTGTGCCAGGCCGGGGCCAGGGCCTGCAGGCCACCCCAGCTAACCTAGTGCCAGGAGCTGCAGCCCCTTCCCCTGGCAGGAGGAGTGGCCAGCAGTCTCCAGGGACCTCCGTTGGCACATGGGAGGGGAGGCACTTGCATGGGTGCTTCATCAGACCCTCAGTGTCGCCCCGGGGGTGGGGACGGCCCCCATCTACAGAAGAGGAAACTGAGGCTCAGAGAGGTACGATGACTTGCAGGGCCACCCAGCCAGCAGGGAGCGGGTGGGTAGGGAGGACTAAGCCTTCAAACCATGTCCTTCCTTCCCCATGGGACAGTAGCTGGCCCCAGTTCCCATCAGGGCAGCGGGCAAAGCGGGCTGGGCCTTGGGGCTGGACCTTCCAGGGAAAACAGAACGGGCTCAGAGCCAGTGCCCGCACAGCCCAGGATACAGGTGCCCACCCTCACCCAGACTCGGGGCGCCCCGCCTAGGCCTGAGGGCCCCTAAAGGCTTACTGTAGTGTCAGTAAATCAGAGGAGCGCAGGCTGTGCAGGAAGGACCCAGGCAGGGGGGCCAAGTTTCCAGAGCTTTGCCAAATGGAAAGGACAAGGCAGTAAGAAAAGAAAACTTTATTTCCTGTCTAAGAATGTGTTACAAACAAGGTCAGGTTTTAAAAAGGTGAAGAGCAGCAAAGTCAGCCAACAAGGCAGGTTCAAAGCAGTCTCTACAGGCGAGCTGGCAAGGGACGGGCACTGCGGAGGTGACCGGTGGAGCCCACCAGGAAATTCAGATGGGGTGGGCACAGCCACGCCTCCATTGCCAGCAAGGACTGAGCTGGATGACCTAGGGACAGCGCTCTGGGACCCAGATTTCCTCCCACTGTCTCCAGCCGCCAGCTGCCTGGTCCGGGCAGAAGAGTGCAGGGGGGCTACCGCAGGGGCTATGGCGGGGGCTTTGGCGAGGGAATTTCCAGTGGGCTGACCTTACCAGCCTGGGCGCCTGTCTCTGCCCACAGACCCCCCGGGGATCCAGGGAAAGGCTGGCGCGTGGATGCCATGGGGCCTGAGTCGTGGAGACACAGACCCTGCAAGTCATGGAGCCTCCTGAGCAACAGTTTCTCCCCGTAGGACAGGACACTACGCCCACCCGTGAGTGCCGTGGGGCAAACACTCGAGGCCGAAGGGCACCCATGTGTGCAAGCGAGGGCTGCTCTGGGTGGGCTGGATTTGTAGTGGGAGGTGTGTGTGTGTGTGCACGCGTGCGTGTGCACGTGTGTGCGTGTGTGCACATGTGTGTGCCTGTGTGTGCATGCGTGTGTGCGTGTGCCTGTGTGTATGCATGTGTGTGTGCGTGTGTGTGTGCCTGTGTGTGTGTGCCTGTGTGTGTGTGCCTGTGTGTGTGCCTGTGTGTTTGTGTGTGCGTGTGTGTGTGCCTGTGTGTGTGTGTGCGTGTGTGTGCGTGTGTGTGTGCCTGTGTGTGTGTGTGCGTGTGTGTGTGTGTGCCTGTGTGTGTGCACTCAGAGGTGACCAGGAATGGAAGGGGAAATGAGTCATTCAGGAAGTGAGAGTGGCCCTCACCCTGGCCCCGGGCTCCGGGCCTCAGGATAAGTGGACAGGCACAGCCTACGCCCCAGCCGGGTACCCCGTCCTCAGAGCAAGGAGAAGGTGGGGCCAGCTGAGCCTGAGCTCTGGCTCCTCCTGGTGTGCGTGACCTCCCGGGTGAGGCCCGCCCAGGGCCTCCACAGGCCCAGCTGCTTCTGGAAACGGCACAGCAACCCCTCTGCAGGGCCAGCGGCCCCTCTCCTCGTGGAGGGCAGACACGGCCCGAGGCCGGGCGCGGGCTCAGGGAGGGGGCTTTACCTGGAGTCCTCCACAGAGTGGACATGCCGAAAAGAAAGTCGGCGGTGGGCGGGCGTGGGGGCCTCCTGCCTCCCAGGGCTCGCAGGGGCCCGGGCTGGGCCGCGAGGCCTCCCCGCCCGGGGCCTCGCCCGCCTGTGGCCTTGCACCCAGCCAGCCGGAGGGACCCGCCGGGGAGTCTGCACTGTGCTCAGGGCCGCCCGGGAGGGCCGCGCTCCCGTCCCGGGGCGCCGGGCGCAGGCTGCGGGGTGTGTCGTAGTGGGGTCGCCGCAAGCTGGGCACTTGGTACTCGGCCGCCCCGGGCGGGCAGGCACACAGTTTGGGCTCGGGGGCCCCGGGCGCCTGCGGCAGGCTGAGCAGCGAGCCGAAGTCCTCGACGGCGCGCCACACGTCCAGGCTGCTGCCCACGCAGGAGGAGGAGCTGCCCGAGGAGTGGCTTCCCGTGGCGATGCCGCTGTCTGAGGAGCTCTGGCGGCCGACCTCCTGCAGCTGCCTGGGCCCCAGCGGCTTGGGGGGCCTCCGCGAGGCGCCCAGGGTCGCCTCCCCTGGGCCCTGGGCAGCCACCAGCCCCAGCCCCTCCTGGGACGTGCTGGCTGAGGATGACAACTGCTCTGGCCATGCGGTGAGCCGGCTGCTGGCGCTGATGTCCGAGTGGCTGGCCTCGGAGGAGGAGCTGGACAGGCTCCGGTCATCCCCTGAGACAAGGGCGAGGAGCTGAGGCCAGCGTGGGCTCAAGACGGTCCACCCCCCCCAGAGAAACCCAGCATGGCCCTCCCAGGACAGCAACGCCACCCCCAGGCCAGGCGTGGCCTGGGCCTGCGCCGCCAGCATCTCTCGAATCTGTACCATTCCCGCGGCCTTGGCCACTCTCTCCGCCGGTCTCCCCTGCCCCTTCTCTCCACCTCTCTACCATGGACCTGTGACCCAGCTCCTGGGTTCAAACCTTCTCCTTCTTTCCCTCAACTCTGAGTTCAGCCCTGGGGCCAGGATCTCCCAGCCAGTGCCTGAGGCCGCCCAGGGCATTGCCGGGCGTGTCCATGGCTCAGACACCTTTCCTTGCCACTCTGGGGACAAGAACAAGATCACCCACTAAACTCTCTCAGAACCCCCCCCCCCAGCTTGCCCCATGGAAACCAGTGATGAGACCCCCCAAGAAGGGAAGAAACTCACTGCACGCTTGAGGCTTTGTGTTTCTACCACAAGGGCCAAGATGATGGGGGCACTGTTCCCCGGGGTGCCCCAGGGGACAGGCACCGAGGGCCAGGGGTGGCAGAGCTCTGCTCACAGGGCTGCGGTGACCCCCATCCAGTCTGCCAGCCCCCTGCACCTGCCTCCACGGCACCGCAGCTAAGGAGGGTCTCTGCCCTGGGCAGCCAGCCTCACCTCCCCGGGGCCTTTGGTCTGAGCCTTGCTCAGGTCCAGGCCGTGTGACTGGGGAATGGGAAAGAATTTGAGCGCATTCTCCCGTCTCGCCAGAGCTTTCTACCTGCACTCAATAACTGTTGGTAGGGAACGGAGTGAGTGAATGGTGAGCAAGCGGAAGAATGAGTGAATGAATTCAGGGACGCAAGGAAGGGAGAGAGGAAGAGGGAGGGGAAAGTGGAAAAAGGGAAAGGAGGGGAGGAGAGAGTCGTAAAGAACGGACAGTTTGGGAGAGGACAAGTCCCTGCCTGAGCCAGGGCTGCAAGGCGGCTGGGAAAGCCCGGGACAAGGTCAGGCCCAGGCTGGGCCTCGGCCCTACCTCCGCTGCCCGGCCGGCCCGGGTGGGACAGCAGGCTGAGCCGCTTCTCCAGCTTCAGAGCTTCCAGGGCCTCCAGGGCCTCCTGGGCCCCTCGCTCCTCCATCGCCGTGGGCCCTCCAGGGCTGGGGTCTGTGCAGGGAGAAGGTCAGCCCGGCCAGTGTCAGCCAGCACGCCCCCAGCTCCAGCTGTGCGTCCAGGCACGAGGGGCCAGGAAGGCCCTGCCTGTGGTCACAGCAAACCTGGCCCCAAACTCTGAGGCCTGCCTCAGTTCCCCTCATCCAGCGACATGACTCTCACCTCCTGACTCTACCTGGGAGGCCGCCGATGCCCAGGAGCCTTCCTGGGCCCACACCTGTACCCTGAACGTCCTCGGGGTGCTGGAGGCGCCGTGGGCAGGGCACTAGCCACCAACACAAGTGTCCGGCAGAAAACCCTCGGCTGGCGGCCAAGGCAGAGTGCCCGGCAGGGGGCACTGCTGTGCCATCAGCCGAGGCTGGCTGAGGGGCTTTGTCCTGCCCAGCAGTGGGCCCAGGCTGGGGTGCGGATCTCACGGGGCTCACCCTGGACCGCAGGACCAGCCCCGCCCCCGCCCCAGAGAGCATCCCACGAGACCCAGCCCTGCTGGGAGCCCCAGTGCAGTCCTGCTGCATGTCCACGAGTTCCCGGTCACATGGGGAGGGCAGGGGGCTCCGTGGCGTCTGGGATCGAGCCCAGACCCTTGGCCCAGCGTGAGCTCCGCTGTCCACACCTGGGTGAGCTCAGGGCTGCTGCGGCTACCCGAGGATCAGGACTGGGTGACTCACTGCCAGCCAAGGCAGCTGGGGTGCACTGCCCCTCCTCGGGGGGCCTTCGGCATCCCCCAGCTTAGACCCCATGAGGAAGGGGCCACACCACCCGCCTGCACGCTGCCCAGGCTGCTGCCGAGGCTCAGCCCGCCTCCGCGGGCGCCGCAGAGGCCCCTCCCAGCCGCGCTTGCTCTTACCTGGGAGAACCGGCCGCAGCCCGAAGGGGCCTTTGGTCGGGGAGATGCCTCGAACAATGCAGTCAAACAGGAAGCTGATCTGCTCCCCCTCCGTGGAGGACAGGAAGAAGACTCCGGCCCCTGCAGAGAGAGGGTGGTGAGGAGGCCAGCCTCATCTGGGCAAGGGTCCATGGCCCCCCGCGTGAGAATGGAGGGCCCGGCAAGGTGGGGTGACACCCGGCCAGTGTCGACGCCTGAGCCCATGAAGTCACAGCCCCAGACCCCAGCTTTAATCAGCTGTACCCCAAACACCAGCTTCTTGTTCCAAACTCGCACAGCGGGTGGAAGGAGCCGGGCTGCACTTCCACACCCCTGGTCCGCCGCCCCGGGCCCACGGGCCGTCATGCGGGGGCCTCCCCTCCTACAGCCCTTTGGAGTGGGGCTGCATGTGGCCCCCTCAGTGCCCTGAGAACTGGCAAGAGCAACTCCTCAGAAATACCAGCTGGCCCCTGTCCTGGCCACACTGCATGGCCAGAACAGAGGGTGTCTATGCCGTCTCCACTGCACTACCTCATGGCCGGGGCGCCCACTACCGGAATCACGTGGACTCTGTCACCAGACGGCTGTGTGGCAGTCCCTGCCCCTCCACGCCCAGAGGGCCGGCCACCCCCCTGTCCGCGCCGCTCTGAGGCGAGCGAGGCAGTCTGGCCTGGGCCCCCGTGGGCCTCGGGGAACTCTGGAGCGGGGGTCTGATCTCCATCTGATCACCACTACCTCAGCCACACTAGGTGCCACCCGGCCACGGGGGGACATTTGTCCCATTCGTGGCACAGGGTGGCACAGATGAGCAGCCGTCCCTGAAGCCAACAGTCCCCTCCACGGCCACCTCCGCTTCTGGAGACCTGAGATCATGGGAGCACCCCCACACTGGCTCCACCCCACGAGGAGGGGACCCGCATGCCACCAGCCCAGCCACTCGGGCAGAGGGACCGGGTGGATGCTCAGGGCCTCCACGGGAGAAGCCCGGGGCCGTGAGTCAGCAGGCACCACAGGCCATGTGCCACCCGGCGCCGTGGGCCCTCCCTCCGGGCCGAGCCCCAGCCAAAGGTGAATGAAATCCCTGGCTGGCCGGGTGAATGGAGAGGCCAGGCTGGCTGGGCCACCTGCTGCGCTGAGCCTCTGGGGACAGCCACTGGGCACAGCGTCCCCGTGCGGGAATCCCTCCCACCTCCCAAAGAAAGGCCCACAGCGGCCGTGCGGGGACCTCCTGGGGACAGCAAGGGTCCAGATGCCCCAAGGAGAACACTCTGCCTTCCAGTCACCGCTGCCTCGCAGCAACACTGCCGGAGTGCACCGCCCCAAGCCCCCACACGGCCACCCTGGAGGTCCCCACACGGCCATCCCAGGGCCCTCAGGGGAGAACAGCGCCCCGGGGCCGGTGATGTTCATTCATACTCCAAGCCAGGTGACCCAACAGGGTCAGTCTAGCCTTAGAGAGGAGGAAACTGAGGCCCAGAGAGAGCAAGCTGCCTGTCCAGTCATGGAGTCATGTGGGAGCCCACGTGGCCTGCCTGCCACCACACAGCTGCTGGTCTCACTCGGTAGGGCAGGGGCCGCTACTGACCAGAAGCGAGCTGGATGTCCAGGAGGCTCAGAAAGGCCCTGCTGGGCGGGCCCAGTGGGGTGAGTGAACAAGGCCGATGCCCAGGACCTGAGGCAGAGGGCACGCTGGGCATCAGTTCTGCTGCTGGCCAGCTCGCACGGGACATCTCATGGCCGCGCCCCGTGCGTCTCCGCTCTGAGCCACTTGGTGAAGGCTCAGCCAGTCTGGCCCCAACTCTCACAAAAGGCCAGGCCTCTAATCCCGAGCTTACAGACAGCTGGCAGAGGCCAGGGGACAATCAGTCCCCCGACTATAAAAAACCACATTACCGAAGGGAGTGGAGCCGGCCCTGCATTCCACCAGGGCGTCTGCGAGTGTCACGCTCCCCAAAAGATGCGCTCAGCTGCAAACACCCCGAGAGCACAGGCCAGCAGCCCCAGCCAGGCCCCCAGCCTGGAGGACCCCTGCCTCCCCTCCACGCCCCTCGGCCTGCAGAATGTCCACCGGCCTTTCAAGAACCAAACCTTCTGGGGCAGAGCATCCTCTATGATGGCTCACCTGGCCACCAGCCCAGGGTCACCGTACTTCCTCCCTCCCCACCCACAAGGTCCACCCATCCCGAGGGGCTGGGTCCTCCCCTACCCAGCCTGTGGCTTTCTCTGAAGTTCTTCCAGTTCAAGGCTGACCTCTTCCAGGTCAACTGCCATGCCAGAGTAAAACAATGCAACCAAACCCACCCAGGCTACCCTGCTGGACTGGAAGGCCTCTGAAGGAGAACCGACCACCTCCCACCAGCCAGCCCTGATGCCCTGTCCCCAGCCAACAAATGCCACTGCCCAACGGCCTGGCCGGCATCTGGGAGAGCAGACGGTCCCCAGAACCGCAAAGAGCACAGCTGAGTCTGGGGATGCTCGTGACGCAGCAATCAAGAACGAGGGAAAAGAAGACAAGGGACAAGAATGGCTGTCAGAGAGCAGAGCAGAGAGCCAGCTACCTCCTCAGCTCAAGGTCAGCTTCCACCCATGACAGAATCACGAGGACAATGACACTTTCACACACGCACGCCTGCCTGCCCACACAGCTCTCCAAAGGCCTCAGAGGCCACACAGCCCCAGAGGCCACCTGGTTCCACAGTGGGCAGAAACTGGTGACAAAAACCAGATCGTCCTGGACTCTGGAAAGTCCAGCATGGCTTGGTGGCCATGCCTTCCCTACCAGGTCCTGCCAGCTGGTCCTCAGAGGGAGGGTGAGCATGGAAGGGAGGCTGCACTCCAGGCACGCAGGGCCACTGTGCACTGGGTTGGGGACCTGACCCCTGGCACCCGACACCAACAGGTCGGCTCACTTCTGATGCAAAACTGGGAACGAGAGCAGCCCAGGGGCCTGGGGCACCACATGGTGGGACAGGACTTCCAAGCCCAGGCCAGGAGGCAGAGCTGAGGCATCTCCCAGGCCAGGATCCGGCCCAGGGAACGGAGGCCAAGGGAAGACACTGAGCAGAGTCTGCAGACACATTGCCCGGCATCACCTCAGGAGACACAGCCTGTCCCTCGGCCACTCCTCCGCCTATTGCAAGCAACCTGCCACAAGCCAGCCCCCGTGGAAGCTCGATGGCGGCCGCTGACCGCTGGTGGTATCTACATTGGTCCTGTGCCAATGGCCCCAGCTTGCTGCCCGCTTTGTCCAAGAGCAGAGGCAGGAGGCTGGCCTCTGGGGCCCGTGTGGGTGGGCTCAGGACGAACAAACAGCAGACGCAGACTCCTCTGTGGCCCGGGGACGGGCTGTGTAGTCAAGATGCAGCCCCTAAGTGAGACTTCACCTCAGCCACTGTTCCATCTGCAGACTGAGCATGCAGAACCCACGAGGGGGTGAGGGCTTGGTGCCAGGACAGGGAGGCCTCTGGACTGACCAGCTCTCCACCAGGCTGCTCTGCTCTGATATCCAGCCAGTGCCTCTCAGTCGCCGATGTCCTTAGACTCGCCCTGTGGCCAGGCACCACTGGGTGGTACAGAGGGAGGTGGAAGCAGGCCAACCCCAGGCTGCTGTCTGCAGAGAGGGCTCGGGGAGACCCCAGCCCAGAGGACTCCATCCAGCTGGCTGACCCGAACCGGAGCCTGCCCAGAGCCGCTGCCTGGACACGGGTTTGATCTGCTGAGTCTCAATGCAATGCCCACCAAACGCTGCCCCGGCCCCTCCTGCTCCTCTCCACATCTTCTTCCTGAGTCCCTGGCTTTGAGTTTGCTCCCGATGTGTTGCCATGTGCTGTAACAGCTCTGGGACACAGGGACCCAGGCTGACCCACTCGCCCCTGCCCTGGCCTCCCTAGACGGCAGGTGTCCCCTCACGATGGCCCAGTCCACCCACGAGTGTAACCACGTGTGCGCTGCTCTCTGCCCACATCAGCTCAGGAGGCGCTGCCTGGCCCAGCTCTTTCTAGAACTACTTAAGTTGTAACCAGCCAGAATTCTGGCCACGCTCAACTTGACGGAGCCCAGTGTGAGCTGCTGGGGAGACAGGGCCAGCCCAGCCAGTCCCTCCAGCCCTGCTGGCCCGTTGCCCCACACAGGTCTTGAGGATGCTGGACTGAGAATAGGGAGAGGAAGTCCCAAGGGCCCCTATGCCGAGGCCCCAAAGAGGACCTGGACTCCCTGCTGTGACCGCAGGCCCTCCCTGCAGCATGGACAACTCGGGACCTTGCTTGCCTTGGTTGTCCTGCAGCCCAGAGACAGCAGCCTGTGTCAGGCTCTGTCTATCAGCAGGATGGTCGAGGAAAGACAGGGCGCTGCCCACCACGGGACAATTGTTAACTCCGAGGCCTCGGAGAGAAAAGGCCAGGAGGCCCAATAGCCAGGGCTCCCCCACCAGGGCCCTCCCGGCCCCACCCAGCCCGGAGGCGCTGGCTGGAGTCAGACCAACGGCGACAGTCGGCACCTGGGAACCCAGAGCAAATGAGCCGCCACCGCTGTCTTCCACCCTCAGAGATGCTCCAGGGCACGAGTGCGCAAGTGTGGTCTGTAGAACAGGGAAACGACCACCGCCCCCCCTCACTGTGAGGCACCCCGACGCCAGGAGGAGCCCAGAGACAGCTCAGATGCCCGTCTTGCTCTGAAAACCACCAGGACAGGCTTGGACAATGCCTGCCCTTCCCAGGGCCTTCTGCCACCAAAATTCACCGGCCCTCAGGTCACCCGGCCACCCTTCAGCCCACCCACCTCCCGGAACGTGCGCCTCGTCTCCCGGGCCCAGGCCCACGGCTCATGTGACGCTAGGCCTTGGCCCTGAGATTGCAGGGGTCCCCCGCTAGGCACAGGAAGGGCTGGGTGCTGGGGGGCCAGGCCGAGCCGACACCCTCAGGGCACGTTCGCGAAGGGCACACCGCTGAAGGGCACGCTGGCCCCGGGGCGCCGTCCCGTGTACTTACAGTACCCACACCTGGTCCCGCCTTCAAAGATGAACCCGTTGGGCACGGCCCCGTAGCGCCGGAGGTCGGACAGCTTCCACTGCCCCGAGACGGCGGGAGGGACGCCCCTGGCCAGCACCAGGATGTCATTGCAGAGGTGCAGGGTGGCTGGGCCACTCTCCAGCTTCGTGCCAGGGGCCACCGTCACGTGGAACCTGTGCACTGGGGGCCAGACAGGGACAGAGGGCATCACGGGGGGCTCAGGGGGCTGGGGAAGGGGCAGCGGGCGGGAGGCCCACCTCACAGCTGCCCAACGTGCATGAAGAGCACGGCTTCACCCCGGACGCCCTCCCCACACCCCGGCGAGGCAGCAGTGGCCTCAGGGCTCCCGGGAAGGATGGGTGCAGTCACATGACCTGGGGCAGACCTGCGGGCGCAGTGTGCTCCCCAGGGACTGCAGGTGTGGAGGAGGGGCCGAGGGCCTGGGTGCCAGGGCTCTCCCTGACGGCAGCGCCCACCATGGAGGCGGCGCTGTCCGGGCTCCCTGCAGGTCTGCCTCCCTGGCTTGGCCGAGGCCTCCCCCCCCTCCCCCGGGGTCCCTGCATGCCTGCCCGCTGCTCCCTCTCACCTGCTTCACCTGGGCCCTAAAGCCACCACTCCTCTTCCTCCACGCACACCGGCACCAAGCCACCCATGGGCCGTGCCAGGGTCTCTCTATGTCTATACCATGTCTGCGCCCATGTGGGCTTCCCTCTGTTTGCCAGCTGAAGAAAGGGGCCTAGCAGGGAGCCATGTTAGAACCCTACAGACCTTTCCAGAAAGGTGGCCTCTTCCTCATTGTCACCAAGTGTTCAACCACTGGGCCAGGACAGGAGGGAAGAGCAAGGAAAGGCACCGGCCTTCCCTCCTTACTGGGGTTTGAACTCAGGACCTTGCAGTGCCTGCAGGCAGTCTGCCACGGTGCCAGCAGGGCTGCGGTGCTTTAATGGGGTATTATTGAACCTAAAAAGCCATGTCTTGTCCGGGAGTGTCAGGCTGCTTGGTGTTGGGCCTGTGCGGGTCTAAGGTCAGAACCCAGCTTTCACTCAGTCTTGAGGTTCTGCTATTCTGGGTTGGTTGCATTGGTTTTTCATTTTTAGTAGACATTACTAAAATATTGACATCCTGCTCATTCAGAGCGTGTGTGTGCGTGTGTGTGTGTGTGTATGTGTGTGTGCGTGTGTGTATGTGTATGTGTGTGTATGTGTGTGTGTGGTGTGTGTGTGTGTGTGTGTGTGTGTGTGTACATGTACACCAGGATTGGAGCTTGGACTCAGGGCCTGTCCCTTAGTTATTCTGCTTCAGGCTGGCACTTTGCCACTTGAGCCACAGCGCCACGTCCAGCTTTTTCGGGGGTAATGGAAGGTAAGAGTCTCCCATGTTTTCCTACACGGGCTGGCTTAGGACCACGACCCTCAGATCTCCGCCTCCTGAGTAGCTGGGTTTTCAGGCCTGAGCCCCGGCACCCAGTGCTCACCTGGGTGTGAAAGTTCTAAAGCCTGTGCCATGTTCGGCCCCCAGTCCCAGCCCTTCACCCTGACATCTGCCTGGAAGCCTGGGCGCAGCTTCAGCCGCCTTGCCCGCCTTGCCACCCCCTCCAGCCCGCCTCCAGGGCCCTAAAGGCACACGGAGCTCCTGTCTTCACGCCAGCCGCTGCCCACCACCACCCTTGTCCACAGCCACGCCAGCTCCGTGCACAGTTCTGTGTGGTCACGCAGGACACGGGGAGAGGCCCTCCTTACTAAGCTGGTTGCCAGCTCGGGCGAAGGAAGGTTCCAGTTCTTCATAACAGGGTCCGTTTAGGGAGCTCAAAAGAACCACAGTCCCCACAGGTGCCCCAGGCTCCCACCCCGGGCAAGGCGCTCAGGTGAAGCACACTGTCATGTCCACTGGCTTCCCCTTGCCTGCCAGGGTCCCTGGGGCCTCACCTACCTTGGTGGCCCTGACTCTCGAGAGGAGGGGCCTTCACTCAGACCCCGCCCCGGGTCACTCACCCTCGCCCAGCGCGTAGCGGATCCGAGCATCCCAGGCCCACAAGGCCTCGCGGCTGTCGAAGCCCAGCATGACGGCCTGGGACAAGCAGATGATAGCCAGCGTGTGTGCCAGGCCCTCGTAGGGCAGGCCAGGCTCTAGGCCACAGATGTCCTCCAGGGTGAGGCTGCTGCGCTCCCGGAGGCCCTTGGCATGCTCTGACTTGTCCTTGTAGGCCAGCATCAACAGGCAGTCTGCGCAGATGGGAACAGAAGAGAACCCCTGAGCAGGATGGACCCCCCACCTCGCGGGCTGCCCGGGACCAGGGCACCCACCGCCACGCGGGAGCTGCCAAGCTACGGCCCATGCCTTGGGAGAGGTGAGAGCGCCTGCCTCGGGCCTGGCCAGGCCCTGTGCTGTCTGCCTGCCACGGGGACTCAGGACACTTGTGGCTTATTAGGCTGTGGACTGAGCTCCAGCAAGGAAGGCACAGGACGGGGTCCCAGGCCTCATGCCTTCCAGCACCCCACCCTGGCCATTTTCTGGTGGAGTACAGGCCCGGGTCCCATCTTCTGGACCCTGGAGGGCACCACAGGTCTCCACCACCAAGTTCCTGCTTTCAGGACTCGTCTCCTTGATGGCCGTGGCAGCTGTCAAGTGCGCTCGGGCTGCTCCTGGAGCCCTGGCGTCTTATCACCCCAGCTTGGCCAGCACCCCAAATGTGTCCCTTCCTGCCCACCCCTGCAGAAGAGGCTGGTGGGACCAGGGAAGCCTTCCCCCTCCAAGCCCTCAGCTCCTGGCTACGGCATGCAGGGCCCAAACCCCAGGCCAGCTCAGGTCCAGGACCCCAGAACGCCTGCCTCTGGGGAGGGTGTAAGTCTGAGGACCTAATGCAAATATCCAAGCAGACTCCAGGAACAAGGACCCCGAATCCACGGCAAGTTCAGTGGATTCGACCCCCATCTGCACACAGGGAGGAAGA
Source organism: Megascapheus bottae (assembly GCF_031878675.1). Lineage (NCBI taxonomy): Eukaryota > Metazoa > Chordata > Mammalia > Rodentia > Geomyidae > Megascapheus > Megascapheus bottae. The sequence goes on from NC_143521.1 coordinate 58,907,408, forward strand.
CAGAGGAAAAAGCTGGTCACCGCTAGGACTGCAGGGAAGCCTCTGACGAGTGGAAGGCTCCCGCTTTGGCTTGGAGGCTGCGCCGTCTGACTCCACGACCCAAAACTGCCGTGGCAGCCTTCGACTGTGCACCAGGATGCATGGCCAGCAAAACTCCGTGTACAACAGTAGGGGCCTCGCTGAGAGGCACCTGCAGTGTCCACGTGCTTCTAACCAGAACCAAACAGCCAAGACATTCCCAACTTGAGAAAGTAAGCAAGCCTGGCTGGCGGAAACCCGTGGCCCTGCCCGGGGCAGCCGCCACCCCTGCCCCATGAGGCTTAGGGAGAGGCACACGAGGATGAAGTCACAGCACAAGCCGGAAGCCGGGCCCCTGGGCCCCGGGAGACAGAAGTGGAATAGGCGGCGTGAACAGAAGGTGTCTCTTGAGACTATTCCCCAGACGCCATCCAGGACGGGATGGAGGTGGAGGCTGAGGGCAGGGGCCCCCGTCTGCTCAGTGGCCCACACCCACCCCATCCTGTCTCCAGCAGGCAGCTTCCACTAGGCCGGCCGCGGGCACAGGAGGGGTGGGGCTCTGTGTGGGGGTGCTGGTAGCTGCCCCCGTGCCTCTCCAGCTGTGGGTGCCGTGTGGACAGGGACCCAGAGCGGGGGACAGGGGCCCGTGGCGGGGGTGGGGACCCAGTGGCAGCTGCCAGGTCAGGCTGGAGACAGTGGGGTAGGACCGTGTGGCTGGGACATAGGGTAGCTCCAAGATTCCTGCGTGTGTGTCGGGTGCTGAGGGCCGCCTGGCCCCTGGGACCTGCCTCTGCCTCTGCCTCTGCCCTGTCCCAGCCCCTGTCCCCCAGCTCTGCTTCCTGGCCTTGTGAGAAGAGCCATCACCTTCTCCAGGAGCCCCGCACACACCGCAGAGGCTCAGCGGCCCGGCCTGGAACTAGGAAACTGAGGCAAAACACCCTTCCTTGATTTGTTCTAAACAGTGGGGGAGCAGCGAGGCTGCCATCTCCCCGGACACCACACACCTGGGGAGGCCAGGCAAGGCCCCACGACCTGCATGACTGGCCAGCAGCCCATCTCCAGGCCACCGCAGCCCGTCTGTCTGTCTGTCTGTCTGTCTGTCTGTCTCTGTCTTGCTCACTCACTCATACACACTCCTTTGCACAGGACAACGCATGCACTGGCACAGCTCACTCCTGCAAAAGGCCTACAGTCACGAGTGTACATGACGACTCGAAGCCCGTGCCAGGCCAAGGCCAGACCACGAGGCTGACCGTCCCTTGTCACCAGGACTGACTCAGGAGGAAGCGGGTGCAGACCCCAGCCGGTGCCCTGGGGCCCTCCTCACCGGGGCAACTTCCATCCTGCTGTAAGGGGGTGAGCAGACTGCCAGCCCAGCAAGGGGATCCCGAGAAGTGGGGGCCAAGTCAGCAGCGCTGCACCTGGCATCGCGTCCTGAACTGCGCCTCTCGGAGCCTGCGCCTCACACCCACCAGCCACCCCCACACCGCGCGCTGCACCTCCTGGAGCCAGCGCTGCACCGCCAGCCCTGCAGGGCTCTTTACCCAGTGCCCAGCTTCTGCTACAAACCCCGCTGCCAGCCACAGGATAAGCGTGGGTCATGAGACCCACGGCTAGGAACGACCGAGCACGCCTGCACTCCAGAGCCAACGGCCGCAGAGGTGTGGGCCTCTTGGGGCGGGGCCTGCTAGGAGGGGACAACTCACAGAATCCCAGCGGGCCCAGCCCAGCAGTCCCATGGCGACCGCCTCCCGGCCTGCTCAGGGATCAAGGCCAGAGGTGGGGAGGAAGAGCTGCAGGCCGCGCCAGGTGGCGTTGTGCCCCGGTTGATCTAGGGGGGTGAAGTATGGAGAGCCATCCTGCTTTGTCTAAGCCACGTGGACGACAGGCTGGTGACCGCACAGCCCGCCCAGGTGAGGGCACCGCGGGCCAGTGAGGAAAAGGGAGGCCCAGGGACTCCGGCTCTGGGGACGTCCCCTGCCCCAGCTATCTTGTCCACTGCCACGGCTCCTCCTGCGAGGTTTGCGTGGAGGTGATGGGGGGGCTCCCGTGTGTGAGCGCTGCAGTGACGCCTGGGGAGGCAGGGACCCGGGGTCTTCCGTGGATGGTGAGGCTGAAACCCATCTAACGCGAGTGGGTGCCAGCAGGCATCTGGAGAGGTAAAAATAACCATGGAGCCATGAGCTCCTAAGGCCTTTCCTGCCAGGCCAGGGCCCCGGAGGGCAGGGGAAGAGGCAGCACAGTGGCCTCCAGGCAGAGGGAGACCAGCAGGGGAGATGGAGGATGGAGCAGGGAGGCCACAGCCCCTGAGGGAGGAGAGGCTGGAGGAGAGGAGGGGAATCCACACCCACCCAACAAGATCCCCCTCCTGCCTGGGGATCTAAGCCCCGAGGTCACAGCGACCTTGAGGCAGGGCCATCCCTTCACAGAGCTGCAGACAAGAGTCCAAAGGGGCCTTGTTGGGTGGTCTAAAGAGGCAGCAGAAGGCAGAGGCCCCGCCAGGACGGCGTCTGGGCGCCGCCTCTGAGGCCTGCGACCTCGAGGAATGGGGCTCCTGGGGCTGGAGCTTCCAGGATCCCTGTTCCTCTGCGGTTGTCAGGACAACATCCTCCCCCGTGGGCAGAGCCCATGGCATCTGTCTGGAAGAGTGCCAACCCTGCCAGGCTACCTGAAGTGGGGCATCAAGTTGGGGATGCCTGCCTCCCAAGACCAGAGAGGAGGGACGGGGCGGGGGGCCTGCGATGACGATGTGGGGGCTGACACTCAGCTGTGGGACGGGACACGAGCCTCACCCACAGCCCACACCCCCACCTTATCCAGATCTGTACTGCCCCCTGCCCCCTGCAGCCCCCTGTGGCACCCCAGGGACGCAGCGAGTGGCCCCGTGGGGCAGAGCTCCGGGAAGTGGGCCCAGTTACTCTGTAACTACACTGACCACCCGGACCACTGGCTCCACCAGGGGTCAGACACCCCATCCTGAGCCTCACACGAGCAAGGAGAAAGGGAGGTGCTGAGGCCAGGAGCCTGGATCTCAATGAGCCCCCCAACAAGGACAGAGTCCCCCCAACTGTCCCTGTGCTAGGGACCCCAGTGCAGAGCAGGAAACCCAGATTGGAGACAGGACACAGTCCCATGAACAAACACCTAAAGTCCCAGGCTAGGCAGGACAAGGACCCACAAGTCCACAGGCCATGTCTGGGGCTGCAGCCACAGGAGGGGGACTTCCTGCTTTTCTGCTGTGCCTTTCGTCAGTGACGGTGGCCCTTCTAAGTGTGCCTTTCCCTTGTCTTGTTGTTGTTTAAAAAGTCTGTCTTTGGCCAGCTAAACCAAAGAGAAGCAGACAGTGACTGGGAGGGGTGGCCCTTGTTCCCAGCCTGTCCTCACCTCCCCATCAAGCCCCCTGATCCAGAGTCTGCACCTCAGGGATTCCGGTGGCATCTGGCCTCTCTGGAGTGGTAGCCCACCACTCGCACGGAGCCATCCCAGCTCTGCCTGGCCACAGCTGACCCTCACTGTGGCCTTGGCCTCCAAGATGTGCCCAGCAGCACCTCTCCCTTCCCCACTGGCCTGCTGGGGGCCCTGGCTCCTCCCCAGGACCCCGCCTTCCTCAACAGGCATCTGATCTGGAGCTTCTAGAACAGGGCCTGGGCTCTCAGCATCTCAGCTAGGCGGCGTGACCAGCCTGTGCCTCCCAGGGGCATCTTGGAAAGGAGGCTGCAGCTCAGCAAGAAGGGACCGTCCACAAATGCTGTCCACACCCCTCCTCCCGTGGCGCTGACAGATTCCCGGATGTCCTGGAAGCCACCCTGGCCATTCTCACGTGTGAGGCCCCCGGGCGCGGCCCTCATCCTGCAGACCCCCACGCCTGGCAGGGCTCCAGGCACCTGTCTTCTAAGCAGCTGCAGCCAGGGCTGTCGGCCCTCGGGCAACTGCGCCCGGCCCAGCTGGAGCTGCCAAAGTGCTGGCTCCTCTGCCGGCCTCCTCCATGCTGGGCTTGCCGGCTGGGGAGCCTGGGGACCGGGGCTGGGGGCCGGGGGACCTTGCCCTCTGCCCAGAGGCTGGCCTTCCCAACCGAGGTGGCTGTCCTGTGCCTGCGCGTGCGCGCGTGCGCATACACACACACACACACACACACACACGCACACACACACACACACATGCGCGCGTGGACACTTGCACTGGAGTGCACACAGTACTCTTCCCACCCTGGAGGCAGGCAGCAGCAGAGCCCAGCTGGCGTGGGGGGGTCCTGCACCAAGCCGGCTCCCTGAGTGCCCAGGTGGGCATCTCCCCAGCCCTGCTGCCCCGCAAGGGGCTCAGCGGTGCCTGTGGCTGCCCCGAGGGTCCCCGGGTCCCCCGGTCCCCGTACTCAGCGCCCTGGCGGCTGCAGCTCTCCGGTTACCGCCAGGGCAGGGTTTCAGCGGCCTGGCCACTCCGGCTATTTCGGGCGGCCGCGCTGGCGCCGCCGCGCTGACCCTGCTCGGGGCCCGCGGGGTCGCTGCCCCCCGTGCCGGGCCCCACGCCCCGCGCCCGGCCCTGCGCCCCGCGCCCCACGCCCCGCCCGCCCTGGCGCTCACCTGCCACCGGCGACGGCTTGCGCAGCACCAGCCACCTACTCTTCCACTGCGGGGACAAGGACAGCGTGAGCGGCCGCCCCGCGCGCCCCCGCCCCGCGCCCGCGCCGCGCCCCGACCTTCTTGCCGTCCCGCAGCTTGACCTGGCCCTCCACCAGCGCCGCCTCGGTCATCTTCTGTCATGGTTCCGCCCGCCGCGCCGCGCCCGCCACCCGCCGCCCGGCCCAGGGTCACTTTCAAAATAGCTGGCCGGGCCGGGCCGGGAGGCGGGCCGGCGAGGAGGGCGGGGCGCCCCGCACCGGGCCAGGGAGCCGCCTGTGACGCCAGGGGCGGCCGCCCGGCCCGCGCCCCCCACGCGCAGGACCTCACGTTGGCCTTTACCCTGCGTCACCGAGTGCCCAGTGCCCGGCTGCAGGGTGGTGAGCAGGACCCCGCGCCCGCGGCCTCCTCGGGGCTCCTGTCTCCATCTCGGGCCTCCCCGTCCTGCAGAAGCCCGGCCCGGTGAGTGCCAAGGATCCGAGCTGCCCCCAGCCGCCCAGGGCACCACGGCTGCCGGAAGAGCGACTGGGCCTGCGCCACAACTCTCTGCCACCTCCAAGGCCAGCGCCAGGGGCCCCAGGAGACAGGGTTGGGCCCCACCAGCAATTGAACACCCTCCCTGGAAGTGCAGGCCAGCCAGTGCCCACCCAGGGGCCCCACCCACCAGAGCCATGTCGGTGTTCTGCCAGTGGAGTGCAAACCTTCGCTTCACCAGGCTCCACGCTCAGGCTGGACTTGTCCTCACACTGGTGAGAAACTGAGGCTGGCCATTTGGGAGAGAACTCAGGACTGACCCATAGTCCCCGGTCCCAGAGTAGGCTCAGCCAGGGGGCCCTTCTGCCCCCCCATGACCCCCCACCATCTGTGCCACCCACAGCTCCTTCCTTCCCCAGAACGGTTGCCGGCCCCAGAGCCCCACTCACGCTGCCCGCACATGGCAGGCCCCAGCCAGCCCGGGGACAGCGTGGTGGCCTTGGCTGGGGGTTGTAGTGTCAGCCACATCCGCTGCCCCGGGCGCCTGGCACTTGTGCCTCCCCAGCGGGAGGGGCAGTATCCCCGTGCATTCCCCAGTGCTGGCTCCAGCCCAGGGCCCAGCCACTCCCTGCAGGACACCTGCTCCCGCACTCGCCCCGGAAATGCGGGCGCCATGGGGACAGACAGCTCCCTACCCCCTCACCATGTGTCCCCAGAGTGCTGCTGAGAGGTGGGAAACACCACCACTAATAGGAGAGCTGGCTCTGCTTCTGAGTCTGACCAGGAGCTCTGATCCTGGATGGGCTCCTTCTGGTGCCTCAGTATCCCCAGATGCTACAGCCAGGGTGGCAGGCTTCTTGATGAGCCAAAGGGATGGTGGACAGCTGGAGGAGGGGCACAGCAAGAAGGCCCAGGCACCGTGGGGCAGGAAGGCAGCCTGCCCTACCCCAGAGCCTTGCAGGAGCCGTGGTCTACCCCTGAGGTCACCACCACAGACTGAGCCAGGGATGTTGACACCACAGCCAGCCCCGGTGGCTCCACCGTGGAGCATCTGTGCTGAGGCTCAGACGTGGAGTTCCCACGTGCCTGCTGCGCTGCGGGGAGGTGGCGGGACCTTTAAGAGGAGGTGCATACTGGGAGGGCTATGGGCCATTGGGACAGCCCCTGAAAGAGGCCAGAGGAAGCACAGCCTCCACCTGGCCCTGAGGTAAGAGGTGTGCTCTGCCCTGCATGCCCCTGGGCGCCATGCTGTGCTGCTGCCTCACCACAGGTGCAAAGCAAGGGGGTCAACAGGACGGAAACCTCCAGAACTGTGACCAAACAGCTATGGTGATGGAATGCAGAGTACCACAGCAACCTCAGTCTCCAACTCACCACCAGAAAATCAGAAGTGCGCTGTGGCTCAGTGTTAGGGTGCTAGCCCTGAACAAAAAAGCTCAAAGACAGCACCCAGCCCTTGAGTTCAGGCCCTGTGACCAGCCAAAGAAAAAAGAAAAAGAAAATACAGCAGAAACTGTTCAAGTTGTTTTGAGAAGGCGAAGGGGGTTGGAGAGGTAGATGAAGGAGCTGGGTTTGTTCAGAGTGCATTGTATGTATGTATAGAAGTGTCATAAAGAAGTGAGCAACTGGCCAGGAGCATAGCCTAGTGGTAGAGTGCCTGCCTCACATACACAAAGCCCTGGGTTCGATTCCTTGGTACTACATACATAGAAAAATCTGGAAGTGGCGCTGTAGTCCAAGTGTCAGAGCAAAAAGTGTCCAAGGACACTCAGTGCCCAGGCCCTGAGTTCAAAAGCCCTAGGCCTAGCCAAAAAAAAAAGGTATGCAACTACTATATGCTAATAAATATCTTAAATTATCTAATCTGGACCTGGATACCTGCAAATATCCCTTCTTGACACCCCCTTTATGCATAACCATGCACCCCAGTCCACTACTCAGTCCCAGGGCAATGAAATGTGCACGCCCATCCGTGGCGGGCTGGCCCTCTCAGCCTGGCTCGGCCTGCACCCTCTGTCCTCCAGAAGCAGAGCAGCTTCAGACACATTGACTCCAAATCAAAAGAGGGACGGCCAAGACAACCCAGAGAGCACCGGAGAACCTCCCTCCCCCCCCCCCCACTGAGCCCAACCCAAATTACTAACCCATGCACTCATGAGCTAAATAAATGAACTGAATTCATGTCACTGAGTTTTGAGGTCATTTGTGGCACTGAAGAATCTTCATGACAGAAACAGTATCGGAGAAGACTCCAGCCTGGTTCACAGGAGGAGCCTGGATTCGAGTCACCACCGGGGAGGGGACTGAGTTCCCAGCACCCAGCCTGAACAAGACCCTGGCTTGCAGAACCCCGCACCCGAGGGCCATCACCCACATCTGCACACGGGAGCCAGAGTGACATCCTCTAGATGTTGCCAGAAAGAACCTGCGGGTCCATGTGGGATTAGATGCTGGGGAGCCTCCAGGGGAGGGACGAGGAGGGGTTTGGAAGAAGGATGAGGAGCGCGAGAGGCTGATGGGGTCGCTCTGTATGCCTGTAAGGAAAGGTCGTCATGAAACTCCTGAAACCGTGAACGCATGCTAATTCCCAGAACTCCTCAGGGCGCTGCCACATTCGCATTTGAGCGCCTAGCCACACGTTCCTAAGGCAGCGGGACGAGTCACGCCCAGGGCCGCCCCCTGGCGGCGCCAGAAGAAAAGGCAGCCTGCCCCGTCCCAGCCTCCAGCACTAGGAGCCAAAGTACCCATCTCGGCATTCGTTACAGCAGCTGCAAGTGGACTAAGATAATGCAGAACTTGGTGGCAATAACTGTGAAGAATCAGACAATATGAAAGAAGTGCAGCTTGTCGTATCTGGACTAGGAAGAAACAAAATTGACAGCTCGTTCCTTGCCAACTTGAAACACCGACTCAGTTGAAAGGTGCCTTCCGGTAAAGAAAACTTCAGGCCAGGAATTTTAACGGGCGAATTCTACCAACTACCAAGTATTATTCTAATCTTACACCATATCCCTCACAGAAGCTTGGTGAAACAAGAAAGGCACAACTTTGTCATAGTCATTCAAAGACTGAAGAAAGAAAAGAAAGACTGATTTCATCCAAACTCATAAATGCAAAACCCCAAGCAAGATGGAAATAAAAAATGTAACACAAAGACAGAAAAAAAATCACAAAGAAGATACAACCAACACCTCTAACAACACCACCAAGCCAGCATGCACCTCTCAGGGTCTCAAGAGGCTGGTCCAGCTGTTCGAATCCAGCAACGGGGCCTGCTCCGTGGGGCGTGGTCGGGCGAGGGGCTCAAACCTTCATCAAGGAAACCCCTACACGACCCCTCTAGCTCCAATGGATCTTCGTTGGCTTTGAAAATCTCTAGTGGAGCACGGCGGCGGGGTGGGGAGTGGCTCCTCCCCGCCAGCAGAGCTGCAGGGGTGCTCGCTGCCTCATTTCTCCAGGAGGCCTAAGGCCGACAGCACCCACTCGTCCCCTGCCAGGCCCGGGGCCTCACGGTGAGGAGCAGGCTGGGAAGGCCAGGGCTCCATCCCCAGCCTGTGTCTATTTCTCTGCTGCCTTGAACTTGGCTGAGCCTGCTCAGCTCCACACATGGAGCACTAGAAGTGTTTTGTCCAGAACCAGAGGACAAGGTCAGCTTGACCTAGGGTCACCAGTCTCTCTCTTCTCCATTCAAGGCTCACTTCACCACGGACGGAGGGAAGATGTGCCATCTAGGAGAGCTCATGAAGAAAAGTGAATATTTTTCTGGGTGCCAGTGACTCGTTCCCATAATGCTAGCTACTCAGGAGGCTCAGATCTGAGGACTGGTGATCAAAGCTGGAGCCAGCAGATACATCGGAGAGAGTCTACCTCCCATTAACCAGCAAAAAGTTAGAACTGGAGGTATGGCTCAAGGGGTAGAACAGCGGCCTAGTGGAAAAGGCCAAGTGAGAACAGACACTCTGAGTTGAAGCCATGCAAGTGGCACAAACACACACTGCACACACGCACACCACACACGCACACCACACACACGCACACACATGCATGCACACACACACACACACACACACGCACACACACACACCATGATCTCTCTGCCTTACTGGCCTGTCTGTCTCCCTCGTGGACTCTGTCTTGTATCTATAACCCCCACTCAGCCTCTGCAGCAGAGAAGCCAGTAACATTGCAAAGCTCCCTCTTCTCCGTTGTCTGGCCACTGAATGACACCTGTCTTTATCCTCAACGCTGGCTCTTCTTCGTGTGTAAAGATTCTTCTGGAGGTGGATCTAGAGGCCCCCAGAAGGCCACAGAAGCACGCAACATCACTCTCCCCGATCTCCTCCCCGGCTCCCAGAGCCCAGGCACAGTCCTTGGGGTCAGCTTCCTGAGGGAGAGCCCCAGGAGAAGCCAGGCTCGGCCTGCAGGGAAGCGGGGATGCGTCCAGCTCAAGGCCCTCCTCTCCAGGAATGCAAGGCTGGCTTGATATCGCGTCCTGAGGACCAGGCATCACATGGGTGGATCACAGGAGACACGGCCAGGCGCAGGGCTCACGCCCCTACCCCTAGCTGCTCAGAAGGGAGTGGCCTGGACTTGAGGCCAGCCCAGGGACCGCAGCCGGGTGTGGTGGTTTGTGCGTGGCAGCTGCAGCAGGTGGTGTACATAGGAGGAAGAACGGGAGGTGTGGTGGAGCAGCTGCCTTCAGCGAGAAAGCTAAGGGACAGCACCAGGCCCTGGGGTCAAGCCCAAGTACTGGCACAGACGGAGTACTAATAACGGCCAGCCACAGTGGTCACTCAGGCATCGGGGCGGCTGGAGAGGCTGCCTGCCCTCTGCCCACTCCTCCTGATGCCACGCTGCCATTGAGCGGTGGCCAGCGTTCACTCGGAGGTGGGCCTCCCTCTCCAGAGCCGCAAGGGCCCCGGGCAGAATTCTAAGCAAAGGAGAAAGTACTGTACAGACATTGCAGCAGTGACTGCAGCAGAGGGAGGCGGGGGCCTTACCCGAGCTGGGAGGCAGACTGCCTAACTAGAGAGACGGCACCAGGGGCCTGTGGCCGCCTGCAGAGGTCTCGTGGAGTGGACACACTGCATGTGGCACCACCTGCTGTGGCCTTCAGAGGCCATGGGTCCCTGGGGGCAGGACAGGGGGTGGGTGAGTCTCTGGCCTTGGCTCCAGGTCTAAGGGCTTCCAGACCTTGAGGGGCCTCTGCCCCACCCCGGCCCATTTCTCTACCACGCCCTGCTTGCAGCAGGGGCCCCTGTGGTTGATTTGCATGGGAGGGACCAGTCCCTCCTGCCACACACAGGCACAGGTGGTCTGTCCCCAACACACGCCCTGTCCTTCCTGGCCCTGGCCTCCATTGCACAAACCCAGAGTCCTGGGGAGCGGGGAGGGGGGGGAGGGATGGTGGCAGGATCTGCATCCACCAGCTCCACACTGCCCACAGCCAGGCCTGGGCGGTGGCCTGGGAGGGGCAGCTGTGCTCAAGGCAGGGCAGCGGCTCTGTGGGCCAGGTTCTTGGCGACATCTTTACTGAGGTGACACGGGGAATGGACAGACAGCCACCCCCTGGGAGGCCTCAGGAGGGAGCCACAGGCCGCTTGGAAGGCCTGATCCGGTCATGGATCCAGTCCACATAGTTGGCCACGCGGGTGTAGACGCCCGGCTTGTTGAGTCGCCCGCAGCCGTCCCCCCAGCTGATGATGCCATAGAGGTAGGCCACCCCGTCCCTCTCGCAGGCCAGGGGTCCGCCTGAATCCCCCTGGAACAGAGTCGCAGATCAGCACCTTGGTGGCTGGGCAGGGCTCCCCGACCCCTCGGAAGGGCGTGGGTCTCTCTGGGATGCCCGTGGACAGTCCTGAACCATGGACCACTCCCTTGAGCTTCATGTGGAATTGGCAACCCTGAGCCACCTCTGCCTCGGGACCCCCTCAATGGAGGAGGCATCTCCCCTGGCCATGGAGCCTTGTCCAGTAAGTTCCTGTCCTGGGGTGCAGTCACCAGTGCCATGGGTACACTTCCTGCCAGGGTCCCCCCCGGCCCCAGGCACCCACAGAGCCCCGCAGGCTCCCCTGAGCGCTGCTGCACCGTCCCCGCTCACCTGGCAGGCGTCCGACTTGCAGTCGAAGTAGCCGGCACAGAGCATGTTGGCGCTGACGTCTGCGCCGTACACCTCCGGGCTTCTGCACTTGTGGTCGGCCACCAGTGGGACCAGGGCCTCCCGCAGAGAGCTGGAGTAGCCGCTCACGTCTGTGGGACACACGCTGGCTCAGGCTGACCTACTTCCCGGCCCCCACTCCCAGGCCACGCGTGTGCACGTGGCCCGGCCCCACCCCGCACTCCCGTCCACGGGACCTGGCCTCTAAGCCGCCACGTCCGCCCACTCACTCTCATCCATGTGGCCCCAGCCTGCAATCTGGCACTTCTGCCCAACAGGAAAGGTGCTGCCAGCCTCAGGCAGGCAGATGGGCTGCACAAACTGTGAGCGGACAGCACAGCGGTCCCCCTTCTTCTTCAGCCGTATCAGGACTGGGTAGAGAGAGGCCAGAGGTCAGCCTGCAGAGTGGGGACCATCCCTCGTGTCGTCGGGGGCCGGACTGGAGAGGCAGGGGGAGGACGAGCCATGCCTACCCCAGCTCTCAGACTCGAGAGCCAGCCCTGCCCTCATCAGGGTTCTGACTTGGAGCACCCATGACACCCCACCCACGGGGTCCAGCTCACCGAGGTCATGGTCGCTGGGGTTGAACACGGAGTACAGGGAATAGGGCACATACTTCTCGATGCCAAACGTCTGGGTCACGTCCGTGGTCTGGTTGAAGAAATGCTGGCCCAGCACCACCGACACGCTGTCCCTGGGGGGACTGGACAGCAGGGCAGAGAGAGAGGGCCCCAGGCCTCTCCTCAGGCCAGCCCCGGCCCTGGCAGGAGCAGAGCCCCCGGCCCTGGCAGGAGCAGAGCCCCGGCCCTGGCAGGAGCAGAAGTCTGCAGCCATTGGAAGACTCAACCACTGCCATGCAGGGGAGGGGACCACAGGACCCCTGAGGGTGACAGTGCTGTAGCCACCAGAGACCCTGGACCTAACACCCACACCGCCTCTAACGCCGACACAGGACGCCAGGCTGTGCTGGGGGCTCTTCCAGATGGCATCTCCAGACACAGCCCCTGGCCCTCTGCAGGACTGACAGGGCTCACCTCCCTGGACCAGTCTTGATGTCTCCCTGTGGGTGACACTGTTGGCCCACACTGAATGGGCCGTGCCTCCGTTTCCCTGGTTCTGCAGGGACCCTAGGACCTCCAGTGTGTTTTATCCCTGGTTCTCTTCTCCAAGGAGAGGCCTTGAACGCTTTACGGGGCACCCCTCCTCACCCACTTTTCCAGGAGGGCGGGGGTCTGAGCCCAGCCCCCTTCACAGGTGCTCTCGCCCCGCCGGAACCCCTACAGGGGGAGTTCTGGATCCCTAGTGCCCAGCGCAGGGCTGAGCTGAAGGGGGACGTGGTCACCGGCACCAGCCCCCGTCGCCCTGCGGTGGGGGGATCGGGGGCAGGACGGCCAGGGGAGCCAGCACGCACCTGTTGGAGAAGCAGTGGGCAGCAGACACGACCCAGCAGGTGTGGATGAGGCTCCCCGCGCAGAAACTGTCTCCGATGTAGATGGCGGCCAGCCAGGGGTGAGAGCCGGGGAGGGAGGACGAGCCGCCCACGATGCGAGGCCGCAGGAAGTTCCTCTTCTTGTGCCTCTTGCCGCAGGCGGGGCGGGGCGCGGGGGCCGGCAGGGCCAGCAGGACCCCAGAGGCCGGGGGCTGGGCTCTACTCAGGGATTCTGGGAGCCAAGGTCACTGTGTCACACCCAATTCTGGAGCCCTTCTGGGGGGACCCTCAGGCAGCTCCCAGTCCCCGAACCTCACCCCTGCAGGCCTGCACATCGCAGTATTCCCAGGACAGCACGTTGTCCTTCACCACGTAGCACCAGGGCCTCTCGTCCTTGTCTGGGTTCCTGGGGACAAGGCAGGGAGGTCAGGGCGGGCAGCCCCCCCCACGCGTCCGTCCTGACACCCGCCGAGAGGCAGCACCCCGACATTGCCCCCAGAACGAGGCGGCCTGGGGCTGCCGGGAGCTGACCTGCAGTACGCGTGGGGACCCAGGCCCAGTAGGGCCGCCGCGCCCACCGAGTCCACGTGCAGCTCCTGATACAGCAGGTCGGAGTTCCAGGCCAGGCAGTCCAGGCCCGAGGCGGCCGTGGAGGCCACGCCGCGGTACTGGGTGCCGTTCCCCAGGAAGCACTGCTCTCCGGGCACTGTGGCACAGGACCGGAGGTGAGGCAGGCCACGGCGGGGCCGCCGAGGCGGGGAGGCCGCGCGGGAGGCCATGGCTCACCAATGTTGCACAGCCGCCCGGCGTAGCCTGGTGGACAGGCACAGACGCTGGTCCCCGTGGCCACGATCAGGTGACAGGCCCCTCCATTCAGGCACGGATTGCTCAGGCACGCTGGAGGGCGGCTCCGAAGCTCAGCCCGGGCCTCGAGGAGCCCAGCGCTCCTGTCCCGCCCGGGCTACTGGGGACTCTGGGACACAGCCCACCTCCCGCCTCCCTCCCCAGCGGCCACGCAGACCTGTGTGACGTGTGTCCTCGCAGCGAGCCCGGCCACCCTGGCAGTCGCACTGCTCCACGCGCCCCCCGCGCACGCGGGCCCAGCGCTCGCCCACCTCCAGGTACTCATGGCGGGTCTCGTCAAAGCATTTCTCTGGAGGCCACACAGGGAGCCCACCTCCTGCATGCCACAAGCCTTCCCTCCCTGCCATCAGGGCCCTCCCAGGACCAACCCCAGCCCCCCGGGGCCCAAGCCCCAGGCCCCTCACCTGTGTCGCAGTCCTTGCCAGTGAAGGCCGGAGGGCAGGCGCAGTGGTAGGACACAGGGTCCTGGGTGTTGGAGCACGTGCCCCCATGGAGGCAGGGGCCAGAGGCACAGGGGTCAAGGATAGCTGGGGATGTGTGGAGGGTCAGTAAGGAGTGGGGAAGAGTCCTGGGGTTCCTCGGTAGCCCCTCGGCGTGGCAAAGGCCTCTGTTGAGTCTCACAGCTGCCCCCTGCCCCCCGCCTTGCTGAGGTTCCAGTCCTCAGGGACACAGGGCTCCCTCTCCCTCCCCCCCAGCACTGCCACGTGCCCCGGGACTCTGAGTGCCCGGTGACCAGGGCGGGAAGGCAGGCCTGTGGCCACCCCAGCTGCTGTCTGTGACCACAGCACTCTGACCACCAGAGGGAGCCAAGGCCCTGGTGATTGTGCAGGCCTAGAGCAGCCTTGAGCCGGGAAAGACACTGCTGCCCCGTGACCTTGAGCCGGGAGAGACACTGCTGCCCCGTGACCTTGAGCCGGGAGAGACTGCTGCCCCGTGACCTTGGCCCCTTTGTCCCCAGCTACCCAAGGCCCCTCCTCCACTCCCAGAAGGGGTCTTCCCTGGGTCACTTCTGACTTCCTCTTGGCTCACTCAGAGCTTTCTAGCTGGGCTGAAAAGCCACCCCCACCCACCCTGGCACCCACCTGAACCCTCCACAGGCGGGGCGGCCTCCACACAGTAGCCCCAGGCCCTGTCCCGGTCATAGTTGTGAGTTGTCGCACACCTGAGGGGCAGTGCCAGGTGACATGGAGTCCCAGGGGTCCCCTGGCTGGGGTCTGAGCCCCCACACCAGCCAGAACCTACCACTTCCTGTAGGCACGTCCCTCTGAGGTACAGGTGTGTACCACACGGCCACCGTAGCGGAAGGGGAATCTGCAGGCCTGCCCGCTCTCTGTGAGCACTGCCAAGAGGCCCAGAGTGGAGGTCCCGCACCCCAGCTCTGGATACGCACCCGCTCGGGCCACCCACGGGGTCTGAGTGGCCTTTTGAGGCAACCCTCTCACCTTGGCCCTGGGGGCTGGAGGGGTCCCCGTGGGGCAAAGGAGAGAGACCCCCACCTCGGGGCCCCTCTTCTCCGGCCTTTGGAGCCCGGGTGGTTGTAGCCTCGGGGGTCCCGGAGGTCGTGGGGATGACGTAGGTCCTGGGTGTGCTTGTGGCATTAGCTCCCGGGGTCTCCGTGTGGTTCTGGCAGCACCGATGAGCGATCGATCAGGTACAGCGAGGGCCATCTCCTCCCCCAGCCCACCCACAGACAGGCAGGCTCAACGCCAAGCCTCAGTTTCCCTCTTGGGGCTCTTGTGTCTCCGAGGAGCCTCTGAGAAACACTGAATATTCCAGGGGCCTTTGCTGGGCCACACACACACACGCACAAACGCACACGCACACACACACACGCACACGCACACACACACACACGCACAAACGCACACGCACACACACTCCCCAAGTAGTTCAACAAATGGGCTCAGTGCACGTCCCAGCAGAGCCAAACTGCCCCCTTGGGGAAGTTCTGGCGTGGATAGGACTGGCTAGAGACCCTTGAAGCACCCCTAGCCCCTCCCCTTCCACGCTGTGGCCCCACAAGGTCCGGGGAGCCTGCAAGGTGCAGGCCAAACAGGACCTGGAGCCCGAGGGAGGCCTAGCGGGGCCCAGTCCCCAGGCACCAGGCCAGCTTTCCCCTCTGAGCCACGCCAGCCCCTTGGCCCACTCCACACTCCCCCCTGACCGCTCCGGCTTCTCCCAGGAACCCAGACCATGCTCGGCGCTCACCCCACTGGCCTGGGGCTCCAGCAGTAGCAGCAGTAGCAGCAGCGGCAGCGGCAGTGGCGCACTTGAACACAGCCCAGGGGAGGCAAAGGAGCAGGGCCTAGGGACCCAGGCCCGGTACCCCATGGCTCCTCCCGGCTGGCAGCAAGGGTGGTGGAGGCCGGAGCAGGGCTGCTGACCTGTGGGGTCAAGGCCTTAGGGCAATGATTAACCTGGCTGTCCTGCGTGGGCCCTGCAGGCAGCCCCTCACCTCTCCCGCCAGGCAGCTCCCGAGGGGCTCAGCTCAGCTGCCCTTGTGAGTTACACGGCTCAGCTTCCCTTTTCTGGGGAGTCTGCTAGGGCACATGGACAGCCCTGGCCGGCTCCAGGGCCCCCTGACCAGCTTCAGATAGCAGCACCGGGGAAGGCAGAGCCGCGCAGCAGAACAGGCCTGGCTGAGTGCTGCGGGGAGCCCAGGCCAGCACCCCCCCCACTGGATGGCCCCATTTCTCCGTCTCCATTCTGGGGTGGCCAGGACCTCTGCAGGCCCTTCACCTCCTCTCCTGGCCAGGCTAGTCGCTTCCTCCAGGAAGCCTTCCCACCTCCTAGCGGCTGGTTGTCAAAGCCTAGAGGAGCAGAGCTGGACACGTGGCCTCTGGTCTCCGCACCCGGCACAGCCCTGCTGCCCTGCCCATGGTCAGATGACAGAGCACGACTGCACTGCCGGGAGCTGCCTCCAGGCATCGCCTCAATTCCCGGAGCCATGGCTGGGGGCTGCAGCCCCACACTGGGCCTTCCCAACACATTGGCCTGGCACGGAAGTTTTCTGTGTACCCCAACTCTCCTCCTTGCCAGGCTCCTGGGCCAGTGTGCCACAGTGGGGCTGGTGCCCAGGGACCAGGACACTGCCCAGGCTGGAGCCACTTCTAGCCAAGCTTGACCCTCACCCGTGGCCAGCCTAGATGAGGGGGGGGGGCAGATTAGCCAGGGGCATCCTGGCTGCTCAGGAGCTGAGATCTGAGCCCTCATTGCTTGAAGTCAGCACAGGCAGACACGTCCGAGACGCTTGCCTCCCATTAACCATCGAAAGTGTAAAGTGGACTCATGACTCAACTAGAACAGTGCCAGCTGAACCGGTGCCAGGGTACAGAGCCCTGAGTTCAAGCCTTAGTACTGTCCAAAAAAAAAAAAGTGAGCAGGCTCAGCCTGTAAGGACCTGCAGAGGGGCAGGGCCAGGGCCAGGGCGGTGGACTGGAGGCCTCGCAGGCCGTCTGTTCGCACGCCGTGGGGCCCAGGAGCTTGGCGTCACCACGGGCCCTGGACAGACAAGGTCAACACGCGGCGGATCTTCCAAAATGTTTTATTTGTGGAGGTCCAGGCCAGGGGCAGCCTGCCGACTCCAGCCCGGCTCCAGGGTGGAGGGGGCGGCTCCAGTGCCCCGGGGCTCATTCTGGCTGTCCGTCTGAGACCCAGGCCAGGCTGGGCGGGCTGGGGGCGAGGGTGGCTTCACACGAAGGTGGCACGGTGCCAGCTGACGGTGGGTGTGGAGGGCTCACCTGGGAGGGGGCTCAGGACAGAGCAGTGTGACGTCTGCGTTCCACTAGGCCTCACTCTCCGGAGTGCCAGGCCAGTGACCAGGTCCACGTCGACGAGGTCCACGTCTATGATCCTGTTAACGGGGAGGTGTCGGCTGCCACGGTCCTTGCCCCCTGCCACGGGAGAAGAGAGGCTGTACCCATCTGGCCTTCCAGAACTCACCACAGCCACGAGCACACAGAGACCCCCGGGGCCAGGGCAGGGCAGGAAGGCCAGATGCAGAGGCGGCTGCCAGGACCCCTCAGAAACCTCTTGGAACCCGCCAGCATGCCCAGGCTCCCCCGGTGGCCAGGAGTGCCAGCCATCCAGCGCCAGCTGGTGAGGAAGCTGAGAGGCTGGCGAGGCTGTATAGCAGAGCAAGGGCCCAAGGTGAGGGCTGGACAGACCCCGGAAAGGCTTGCCAGCACCTGTCCCCAGCCTGCCGAGCCAGGCCACACTCAAGAGCCCAGCAGGCATTTTACCAGCCAGGGAAGGCCGGGCCCAAGCCCCGCCCCGCCCTGCACCAGCCTCCCGGGACCTGCTGCCCTTGTGTTGCTCTGCCCCAGTGCCCTACCCGGCCACCACCAGGTGCCACCTTGATGCCCTCCTGCTGGGCTCCAGGTCCCCCAGGGTGCCAGCCACCCGCTGGCCAGGTCTGTGAGGAGGCAGCGGGCATGGCCGTTGTGATCAGATGGTAGGGAGGTTAGGCTGGGAGCCAGTGAGCCTCCCAGGGACCCCCACCCCGTGCCTCACCTGCCTCCCCCGCGGCCCCTCCCTTGCCCCGGTGCAGGCTGGGAGCAGGGCCCGCCTTGCCTGGCTCCTGGGGTCATTGCCAACTCCTCAGGGCAGGCCCTGCCACCCTTCCCACCATGGCCCCGCACCGCCAGCCCCCGCCCTGCCCCGCAGCACCCCACCATCCACCTCACCCCAGGCCAGCCTGGGGGGTGTCAGGTGGTGCAGCCCCAGAGCCCCGCAGACTCTCAACTTGGGATGGGCCCTGGCTGGGCTCTGAGGGGCCGGGTGCCCCCAGCCTGGCCCGGTGCTGCCAGGGTTGGGCCCGGGGGCTGCAGAGAGCCCCTCCCCTCAGACCAGGCCCCAGGGATGAGAAGGACAGGATGGGAGGGGCCAGCCCCTGGTGGAGCCCATGAGGGACAGGAGGCGGGGGGAGGGGGACGGTGAGAACCCCGGGTGGGGTCCTGCTCCACTCCCTCCCCAGCTCCCTCTGAGCTGCCACGGTGAGGCGGGTATGCTTCCACCGAGGCACAGGGCCTGACATGGCTCCAGGCTTCTGGGATCTTGCCTCTCCTCCCAGACCCCCAGGCCCATTTCACCCCACTTCACACTTGGACTCAAGTTTCTGCAAACGGCCCCCGCAGTGCTGCAGGACGCATCCAGGCCAGAAAGCCGGCACCTCGCCTCCTGCCTCCCGGCCGCCACTGGCTTCTCCCTTCTGAGGGTGCCCAGCGCGTCCTCTAACCAGGGCCCAGGGGACAGGGACCCAGGCAGCAGATGCTGGGGTCCCTCTAGACTCTGCAACACGAGCGCCCCAGAACTAGCACAGGGAGCAGCCAAGACCAGAAGCTTCTCCCTGTCCTCAGTCCTCTAGTCACTCAACAAACACCCTTCTAGGGCTCCTGGACCAGACTTGCCAGCCCTGGCCCCTACTGTCCACTAGGCTCGGGGGCTGGAGGTGCCATCAGGTGCCCGTCCCCCTCCTCAGTGAGCCCCAGCCAGAAGGGAGTGGCCTGCAGCGTCCCGGGCCTGCCCCCCTCCCTCCCGCCGCCATGGGGCAGCCCCGGCTCCCGGCTGGCCCTCAGCTGACCCTCCCGAGTTCGTTCCCGGGTAGTTTCCACAGATGCCACGGCAGGATCCCGAGAACCAGGAAGCCCTCCCTCTTCCCCGTGGGCATCTCCAGGCCCCACCACCGCTCGGGCCGCTCGCCCAGCCACCAACAGGTTCGGCGTCCCGCAAGGCTGCTCGGAGGCACTGGCGAGCCCTTGTCGTCATCGCCAGCCCTGGGGCTCCAGGCAATGGAAGGCCCAGGCTGGGGTAGGGCAGGGAGGGGGCGCCTGCCCCTCCTCGGCCTCCCAGACGCCCCCCTGTGCCCCAAGACCCCAAACCTGCCCTTTGCCACGCAGGCCTCTGCCCACAGCCCATTCCCCCGATTTTCAACGAGGCCCAGGCCTGCACTGGCTGAGACTCTCAGGGAGAAAGCTCCATCCACGCCTGGCTTCCCGCATGTGACTTGACAACCCGGCCCGCCTCCCAGGCTCCACCCAGGACTTCCAGGGTCCGTGATGGGGTGGGGCTGGACTAACATTCATGGCCAGCAGAGGTCAGCAGTCCAGGGCTGCATGGTGGGCACACACAGCAACAGGGTCCCCAAGGAGACCCTGCAAGCGGCCTGCAGAGGGCCCTGCAGAGGGCTGCTGGCCAGAGACGCCTCCGAGGAGGCAGCAGGCCAGGGAGCCAGTCCTGGAGGGCCTGAGGACACTGCGGTGGATGCAGCAGGACAGGCTGTCACCAGCCAGGCCTGGCACCCAGAGCAGGCACAAGACAGTGGACCAGCTCTGAGAACCCATGAACAGGCTGGTGGCACAGTGTCCCCAGGCACTGCAGGGGACGGGGCTGTGCGTTTTGTGTTGGGGGGGGGGCTCTGCTCTGTACCCAGCCACTGGCCAGGAGAGGCCACTGGCAGGGGCCGGTGTCTGTGGTGACCCTGCAGGTGGCCAGTGGAAGCCTGTGGGGACAAGGTCCATGCAGCCTGGCGAGGCTGGGCCCCTGAATGGAAACACAAGGCCTCCAGCCAGGGACAGCACCCCTGGATAGGCGTGAGCACACCCTGGGGGCTGCAGGACCTCACTGGCCCCCAACTCAGGCAGGAGCGGAGCCTGGCCTTCAGAGGCTACAGTAAGCAGAAAACATCCGGGTAAAGACAGCAGGCCCAGGGAGGGCTTCAGATGCCACCTCCCCCCGGCAGACGCGTCCCCCCCCTACCACTGCTGGCCACGAGGATAGGGGCTGCCCTGCAGCTCTAACCTCCGACCTCATCTCTACCTCCTCCTCCAGGAGCAGGGCTGCAGCAGCTCCCCCATGCCCGCCTGCAGGTCTCCTGGGCTCACCCTGCACCCAGGGCCTGTCCCTAGAACACTGTAGCCGCTGCTAGACCCTGCGAGAGCAAGGCCAGGTGGTGCCTGGACCGGTTCACAGCAGAGCAGGCGGCACCAAGAGCGCTCCCCAAGCAGCCAAGGACACACGTGCAGACATGCGCAGACAGATGGACGGACATGCAGTCACACTCAGTGACAGATGCGCGTGACAGACCGACACACAACAGACACACTCACAGAGGACACAGGCACAGCAGACACCCAGACACACATCGGACACACACAGGCATGGCAGACCCACAGACAGACAAGCTCATGGCAGACATGCCTCCCTTCCCCAGCCCTCCCGCAGACACTCCCAGGAGGCCCTGGTCTCGGCAGACACGTCAGTGCTCACAGTGTCTGGTGACACCGTGCACCAGTGGTGGGAGTCGCAGGGGTGGGGCCACAGCTTTAGCCCCTCAGCTGTCACCCCAGGACAGAGGTCAAGGCCCTAGGTCTGCATGGCACCGGGAACTGGTCACCTGCACAGCTGGCACCACAGCCCCCTGCCCTGAGCACCTAAGAAGGCACCAGGCCACCTGGCGGGGGCCGCCATCCCTGCTCACACCCCTATGGCTGGAAAGTGGCCCTGGCAAAATGACATGGTGTGGCCTGCACAGAAGCTGGCCACAGCCCAGAGGAGGGGCACAGGGCCAGCAAGGGAAAGAGAGCCACGCCTGGCCCCAGGGCAGAGCTCAGCTCTTGGCTCCTGCCCTCACCTCCGCCGTAGAAATGCCAGGTGACAGGAACAAGTAGAGGTGGGCAGCCAGGTGGGGATCCTCGGGTGGGGTTCTTGGGGGGCGGGGTGCCTGGGGTGGGATCCTCAGGTGGGGGCGTCAGGGGGGGTGCCTGGGGTGGGATCCTCCGGTGGGGGCCTCTGGTGGGGTCCTCGGGTGGGGTCCTGGGGGGGTGCCTGGGGTGGGGTCCTCAGGTGGGGGCCTCGGGTGGGGGTCCTTGGGTGGGGATGCCTGGGGTGGAGTCCTCAGGTGGGGGCCTCGGGTGGGGGTCTCAGATGGGGGGCTTCAGTGGGGGCCCTCAGGTGGGAGGGTGGCTCCAGTTGGGGTCCGGGGGGGAGGCAGACAGCCGGGTCAGGGAGCCTCAGGCAGGAAAATCATGCAGACCATCCCATCCCCACTGCCCTGTGGCCAGCGGCCCCTACCCTGGCAACAGCTGGGTGCAGCCAGCACTTGCGGGCTGCACAAAGATTTTGCCAAGTGAATGTCTGTCTGTTTTTTTAATAAGCCAGTGTATTAAGTCCATTTAATTTCCCAGGCATGCATGGTACTCTCCAGGGAAGAGGGACATCTATACATTGCTCAAGTGGAAATGTAATTTCAAATGAAGAAGAAAGAGTTGGAAGCCAGTCAGTGATGAGATCTAGAGTTTATTACTCTCAGAGGACACAGGTGAGAACACAGGAGGAAACTGCACACAGGGGCCACAGAGGAGCAGAGAGGACGGACGCCTGAGGCCCCTGAGGAAGCTGGGGGGAGACCTCCGTGGAGGGCTCTTGGGAGCCACCCAGCGCAGCCCCTCCACGCCCAGAGGTGTGCGGGCACAGAGCACGCCCGTCAGGCTCTGGCTCTGCGGAGATGGGGCGCTCCACGGAGCAGGGCTCGGGGCTGTCCACCCGGGACAGCCCGAGCAGGACAGGCAGGACCAGGGAGCAGGACTCACCCTGGTTTAAGGGGAGGATGCACTCCTGCCCGAGGCCAGGCTGTTCACCTGCACACACTAAACTCCATGCTTTCGTCCGGAAATTCCTGGACACCCTGGAAGATCAGCTCTTGCCCAGTGCCTGGCCTGGCCACCATGCATGGCCAGCGCTGCCATCGCTCGGCAGAGGGACTAGGCCGGGCGCCCCAGCCTTCTGCTGACACAGGGCCCGCTGACTCGCCCAGTAGACACTTGGTGACAGCTCCGTCTTGAGACTGAAACACCGCTATGTGACGTGAGCTCTGAAGGTCACTCGGCGGTAGCTAAGCCTGGGTTCGGGCATGTTCCCCCTGCCGCCCAGTGCAGCTCGGTGTCTCCGCCTGAGCCCTGCAGTAGGGCAGCCTGGCAGCTCAGCCCCTGGCTGCTGCCCCCAGAAACTTAGCAGAAGAGGCTGTACCACAAAAGGGCAGGGCGGGAACACAGCTGTCCCTTTCCTGGACCACCGAGCAGTGGGGGTGTGGGAAGCGAGCAGAAAGGGCCGTGGGCAGGTCAGAACCTGGAGGTACCTGGTTTCGGAGGTCCGGGGGGCCCTTGGGGGCCGGGGGGCAGCAGCGTGCTGTTGGGGCTGCTGATGTCCCCTTCCCCCACCAGGGTCAGGCCGGCCGCGTGCTCGTTCTCCACAGTCTGGATGCCCCCGGCCTCCACGTCTGGAGACAGCCTCCTCCACACCTGTGAGGTGCCGTCCTGCACCGGGGAGGGGCTCAGGGGCGCCCCCGGGGGCTTCTTCCCTGTCTGGGTGGTCCCTGGGGGCTCCAGGGGGCTGGGGGCCGAGCCGGGACTCTGGGCTGAGCCAGGGCTGGTAGCTGGACTGTCACTGAGGTCTGGGGCTGGCTCCCAGCTGTCCCCACGCTGGGCCACTCTCCCCCGGCTGTGGCCAGCCGTAGCTCTCTTGCTAAAGCCCTTGGCAGGGGCTGGGGCGGCAAGGGCCAGCTCCGCGGAGCCGGCAGGCAGGCGGAGGAATTCAGGTAACACCAGGTCCTCCCTCCTCAGCAGCCCTCGCTGGTCCTCGGCTCGGTTGCTCTGAGCCTTGGAAATGAGCTCAAAGAACTCTATGGGAGGAAAATCAGAAGGCATCAATGCTTTAGACCCGCGAGGCCCGCTCCCCGGGGAAGGGCCCTGCCCCATGTCTGTCTGTTGCCCTGAGCTGGTGGTCAGTAGTGGGGAGCTGGAGCCTCAGAGCAGAAGCCAGCGCCCAGCTCCTCACACTGCCTGCTCTCGCTGCCACACCAGCCAGCCAACCACAGAACACCCTGGAAACCACTGCAAAGCCCCAACCCAGAAACCTCGGAGCTGAGTACTGGGGCTGCAGGGCTCTGTTGGAGTCCACACCAAAGCAATGGTTCCCTTGTGAGGTCGAGGCAGAAGGGAAGGCCAGACCAGGGCACGACAGCCAGGAGCCCCCGCTGCAGCTGCAGACCCCAAGCTGGGAGCCCGCAGCCTACCGCAGAAGGCCAGGAGGACGCAGAGGGTGGTCCCCGGGTCAGCCTCGGGGAGGCGCCCAGGAAGCCTCCTCCTCAGTAGCATTGTTTCTTATTGCAACAAATGCACCCTGAACTGGCTCCGCATTAAAGTGGTGTGGAGCGAGTATACACAGCACAAGGCGTCTGTGTCCCATCTCAGGGCCTCTCAGAGGTGCACACGACCTGCTGGCCAGGAAGCCCAAGGAGGCGTGCTTGCTTGCATGCGTGCTTGCTTGCTTGCATGCATGCACGCACCGAGAGGCAGGGCAGCAGGCGACAGCCCAGCCTGACAGCCCAGCCCTTGTTTTCCATGCTTCTCTTTGTCACAAGCTGCCAAAGGAAGAAGGTGCTCCGATAATGGCGCCTGTCCCTAGGCCTGCCAAGGGCCTCCTAACGTCCTCCAGGGGCCGGGGGGTCAGCCAGCCCACAGGCCTTCCAGGCTCTTGAGCCCACTCTCCCTCCCGGCACCCCGCTATGCCTCTACCCACGCAGGGATTCTGTCAGGGATAGTGGGGAGGGCGGGGGAGCAGTCACCGCTGCCACCCCGGGTTCTACAGCCTCCGCTGCTGCTGCTGCTACAGAAGGGGCATCGGGGGTGCTGCGTGTACTAGAATCTGGCAGTGCATGAACTGAAAAACAGGCAAGTTTTAAAAAGCACACATACCCTCTGCTTCGTCCAAATTAATTTTCTGATATTTTTTTTTCCCAATCTTTGCAATAGATTCTTCTCTCTTTGAAAGCCGGGGATCCCTAGCATTTTTTCCATTTTCTCCTTTTATTTTAATAGAATTAGACTTGCCTAGCGTTCTTTCCTCTCCCTGCATTAGAAGGAAAGTCAAAGTTCTACTTACATTTCAACATAGGACAATACACAATTCATCTGTTATACCTGAGATGGGGCATTGCAGAAAATCAAGCACAGTAATTGATCACACAAGGACAGTGTCTGTGTCCCCCACCACCACCGCAGAAGAAGAGAAGGCCGAAGACCGACAGCTCCGACTGCGTGGGGGCCGGCCCTGGGTGGGACCCGAGGAGAAACCCCACAGGTGTGTCCCCCACCCCTGAACACGGAGCCTCCACCACACGAAAGGGCGCAGTGGGCTGGCCGGGGGCCGGGCCTGGCAGGGCGGATTGTCAGGGGAATCACCTTGGCAGAGTGGCTTCGGGGACTGGAACTCGCGGCTGCCTTCTGCTTCCCGGCCGCACCCTTCTGTTTGTCTGTGGATGCGAACACCCCGGTAAGCCTCCCACGGCAGAGGCTCGCGGCGCCTGCTCACTTCGCACCAGCTGCCTCCTCTGCCTGGGAAAGCAAAGCTGTGGAGGAGCCAGAGGGTCCTGGGCCTCCCCTCCCGAGCGGGCCCGGCCCCCGCCTGTCTGCCGGCTGCATGGTGCCTGCAGAGTGAGCTGGAAACTCTGTGGAGAAGGGACTCGGAAGCCATTCCATCTACCACTGACTTTCCTTAGGAGATAAGTCTTACACACATGGCAGACGAGTCCAGCCCGGCCTCGCGTGCAGGCCCGAGGCTTGGACAGCCACCTGTACCCAAATGCCACGGGCCCCATCCCAGGCCTGAGAACCGTGCCCTGCGGGGCCTCAGGGCAGCCTTCAACCCACACCTCCAGGGCTGGGGCGCCGGGCAGGCATTTTCTGCAGCAGAGGGTGGTGGAAGGAGGCACCCGTGGGACAGGGCCTGGGCACTGGGCCCAGCATGGGGCAGGCCTGCGTTAGCCTGCAGGAGTGATGGCTCCCTGCACAGGCACTGGGGACTCAGTCCTCCCTCCACCCAGACACACCCCAGGCCACCCTGGGGCCTCACGTCCCGCCCCATAGACTGAACGTCGTCATGTCTGTCCCGGCCAGAGGGACAGCTCCAGACTGGGGACAGCTCCAGACTGGTGCCAGCTGAATGGCCAGGAGGCCCTGGGGCTCCACGTTCTGTGGTGACTGAAGACTCCCAGGAAGGGCGGCAGCCTGGGTGGCGGGGATGGCTGCCCACAGCTGGCTGCAGCCAGGCTCACCTTTCCCTCTGGACGAGTCCTTCTCCTCCAGAATGACCCGCTGTCCATCCAGACTGGATATAGGGGCACCGAGGTCTAGGGGCTCCTTCTCCCCACTCTAGAGGCAAAAATATACACTGAATTACTTACCCAGATTGGAACGTTCTAGAACATTTGCTTGCGATCCAGCCACTGGGGGGCAAGAATGGCACAGCCCCGGGCTTGGGGCTGCCCGGCCTGGACAACCCACAGGAGCGCAGGGCCCCTGGCCTGGAAAACTCGTAGGTACTGGGGCTAAGCAAGTGCCAAGGCTCTTAGCAGATAAAGGAAAAAGGCCCCCTGGGAGTCAGCCTGCCCCCCTTCAATAGATTTCTGGAAGCTGCAACAAAGCCAGCGGTGGAGGAGGCAGCTTCAGGTCCCCCTCAGAGCTCGTGCTCTTGAATAATCAAGTGTCACAGCTGATAGAGCTGAGGAGGGAGCCACCGGCTCTGGGCTCCCTCTGCACTGCTGCAGCCAGCGCCGCACTGGTGGCTGTGTCACCCGTGCTCACAGGCGCAGGGCGGTGGCCGGGCGAGGCTCCCTCGCACACGGGAGCTGCCTCCCTGTAAAGGCCACATGGTGTCTTAGTCCATGGGTGCGAGGGGAGACCTGCAGACAGTGACGCTGGCTCATGGCTATTGGCCTCTCATTTCAGTTTCCCTGGAGCAAAACTATGGGGTAAATGGCAGTTCTTCTGCCTTCGCAAGTGAACAAGGGTCTTCTCCACGGAGTGGATGAGACCTCGGGGTGCTGCCTGCCCAGGACAGCCTCGAAGCACGCCCCTGTGCGGGCCCTGGCTGGCCCTCGTCGGTGAAGAGGGAGCCAGCCCGGCTCGGCAGCAGACGGCACTCACCAGCCTCACCAGCAGGCCGCCCAGGTCCAGGCCGTACTTGGCCACCACAGGCCGCAGCACCTCTGTGACGGGCTTGGTGGGCTTGGCCTTCAGTCCCACAGACCGGTTAATGGGCACGAGATCCAGCCTAGGAGAGGGCAGGAGAGGTTCCCAGAACTCACGTTGGTTTGCAGGGGAGACCTCAGATCCCTGGCAGGCCACAGGGGTAGAGGCACACCCCGCTGACCCTGGGACCTGCCCAGCTCCGAGGGAGGTGGCCCTGGAGGGCGAGCGTAGCCACGAGGCGCTGCATGTCACTGCTGGGTGCCAGCCAGGCAGGGGGCACGGCCTCCCTTCCCCAGGGTGGCCTGCACGCGGGCAGGAAGGGGCACACTCCTCTCCCACCCCTCGCCAGCACCCGGCAGGACACTGACACTTGATTGTGGACGAGCAGCAGGTCCGTCTGTGCCTGCTGGGAGAGACTGGCAGCGTCTGGGGCACGGAAGGGGCTCCAGAAACCAGGTTCTCTTCTCTTACCGGAACAAAGTGCGCTTCTCCAGACGCAAGTCCCGGGACGCCAGGATGCTGCTGTCCTGGTGCAGCACCAGGGGCTGCAGAACAAAGAGCCGGGGTCACGCAGCCGTGGGCGCAGGGCCACAAGGCGCCCCTGCCCCTGCCGTGCACGGCCGAGAGGGAGCCAGGCGCCCGCGGCGGGGCGAGGCGGCATCTGGCCGGGGCTCCTGCGCTCTTGAGGCGGAGCGCGTCCGTGGGGTCCGGTACCTTGTCCCCGCCAGCCAGGAAGAGGTCCACGGCGGCTCCATTGATGCCCTGCCGCTCACACAGCCCCGCCAGGATCTCCTTGATGGAGAAGCCCGCTCTGACGGCCACCGTGCAGGACGTCCCGTCTGGAAGCTGGATGCAGCAGTGCCGGGCAGCCTTGTCCCTCTCGGCCGCCTGAGTCCTGCAGGCCTCGGGCTGCAGGGCAGGGAGACAGGCATCCTGGGGTCACAGGGTGCAAAGTGGCACCCAGGCAGAGTGGGCTGGCCCATCTGTCCCCACAAAGCTCCATGCAGACGGGCTCTGCACCCAAGCCACCCACGCGGTGCAATCTCTAGGACCCACAGGAGGCGGGGTTTTGGGCCACAGCCCTGTACAGACAGACAGACAGACCCTTCATGTCTCCCACCAGAGAGCTGTGCACTCGCCCAGGCCCCCTTACCCGGCCCCCAGGCCTCCTGCTGGCTCAGCAGCACCCCTTCTGGCAGTCTGAGCACTTCCCCAAACCTGGCTGGCAGGGTGGTGGACTGGCTGCACAACGGCCCTCACCACTCCCACAAGTCCACGGGGCCCCACACCAAGAGGTGGGGCCTCTGTCCCCGCCCTGGAAACCAGGTTGGAAGGAAGGGCACAGTGGCCATGTTGGTTCCCTGCTAAGCCTTCCACAGGCTTGGCCCCTGAGATCCCCCAGAGCAACAAATCTGCACTGGCTGCTGGGTGGCACGTCATCCAGCGGGGCCTGTGGCCTGCAGGACCAGACAGAAGTACCACCAGCCATGAGCTTGAAGGCACCGTGAGCGTGGTGGCCACAGCGAGCGGGAGCTGGCCAGTTCTCTTCTGCAGCAGCCTACATGCCTCGCTCTGAGCCACGGAGGGGGAGGAGGGGGCTGCCGACGAGAGCAGGTGCACAGAGAGCCCTGAGCTGGAACAGCACAGGTACAACCAAGAAGAGTCCATTCTGCATGGAAACAGCAAGCTTTCCCAAACTCTGACCCTACCCTCCGCAGCTGTGAAGGCCAGAACAAGCCAAGGCCAGCATCGGCAGGGAAGTTGCAGGGGGCCGGCTCCCGGCAACCCCAGTGGAAGACCTGTGATCGTGAGGGCCTCGAGTGGTGACAGGTGACAGTCGAGCCCTCTATCTGCTCTTCATGGCAGTCAAAAATACTAAACAAGGGGCCAGGAGTTTGGCCCAGTGGTAGAGTGCTTGCCTAGCATGCACGAAGACCCAGGTTCAGTTCCTCGGTACCACATACATAGAAAAAAGCTGGAAATGGCTCAAGTGGTAGAGCTCTAGCCTTGAGAAAGTCCAAGTCAGTGCTCTGGCCCTGAGCTCAAGCCCAGGAATGGCAAAAATAAATATTAAACAAATTAGAACACTTGGCTTGAAGAAATAAATCCCTCAAGCATCTTATCTACCGAACGGCGGCTCAGGCTGTCCACGGGGGTCTCATGCTCCACTGCCCGGGATTTTCACAAGCCAGATCTCATCAGCACCGTCAGTGGCCCTGGGGTGGAGGAAGAAAGAACTCACCAGGTCCACACTCCCTGCAGAGGACACAGAGCCCTGCGACTCCCGGCGGCTCAGGCTCCCGTTGGCATGAAGGGTATCTGAATAAGGAAACAGAGACAGGGGTGAGCCAAGAGCAGCAGCTTGAACTGTCCTCCTCCTTCAGTATGGGAGAGAGGGAAAGAAATACACACAGAGACAGACAGGGGTGAGCCAAGAGCAGCAGCTTGAACTGTCCTCATTCAATACACAAACCCAGAAAGAGACACACGCACACATACACAGAAAGACAGGTGTGAACAAAAAGCAACAGCTTGAATTGTTCTCATTCAATACACAAACACACAGAGACACACAGAAAGGCACACAGACACACAAAATGCACACATACGGAGATAGACACACATATTCACAGACATCCTCAAGCACACACACGTGTGCACACACAGACAAGAGGGCCTCTGAAGATGGGAGGCTGCGCCTGCTCCACACCAGCCCCGAGCAGGGCCAGGTCTGTGCTCCACACCAGCCCGGCCCCTGCTCTCTAGCTCCGAGTACACTTTCTGGGCCGTCTGACTGTGCGCGCCGCCAGTGGCCGTTCTGAGTGGTTGCTGGCAATGGGCCCAGCTGGGCACCCCGGAACCCCTCCACGGGCAGGGGCCCACATCGAGGTCAAGCCACACAGCACAGACTCGGCATGGCGGGGCCTGTCCCAGCGACCCCAAACACAGCCGAGTCTCAGGATCCCTGTGGGCCCCCTGCGTGGGTCTGGGGAGCACCCTGTCTCGGAAAGCAGATGCCCTTTCCAGATGGTTCTACAGGCTGGTGTGTGTGTACAGGGCTCACATCCCACCCTTCCTGGTGAGGGCTCCAAGTCTGTCTGACAGGGTGGAGAAGCCCCCGTGCCCCCCAGCATAGGTGACAGAGTGCGGTCGGCTTGTCCTCTGCAGAAGGACAGAGACAGACAGACAGCCGCCAGTGGGTGAGGTTTTGAAGCCAGTTAGCTTCCCTGGCAGGCTTCCTGGCAGCTACACTTGCGAGTGTGTGGCATGTGCCTTCCTTTCAGCACTCTTCCTGCCCGCCTCAGCCTCTCACTGTACCACCTCAGCCTCGGCACCAGGACACGCACGCACGCATGCACGCACGCACGCACGCACCCTGGGCGTGGTCGCCGTGCTCCCTCTTCTTCTGGGACCGTCCTGTGCTCCGATTCCTGGACCAGGAGAAAAAGGCTGCTTTCCGCTTCTTCTCGCTGTCCTCCTCCCCCACGTCTTCATTCAGGGATCTTCCTGACTTTGATTTTCCACTTAACTGCCAGGAAATTGGAGCCTCGGTTAAAACACTGAAGTCAGGTGGACTCGGGATTTCCATCTGTAATCCCAGCTTCCCGCCCTCGAGGCGGAGACCTGGCCACGGAGACCTGGCCACAGAGACCTGACCACAGGAGACCTGACCACAGCCGGTCAGCACAGCCTGGGGTGGGGAGGGATAGGGAGGAGGGACGGAAGGTGACTGAACAAGATGCACTGTCCTCACAGACCCTTTTGTACAAAGACTTAAGGACAGTAAACGATTTTAACTCTGAGATGATTGGAAAGAGAAAAGGACCACTTCATCTCTAATTAGCCAGCAAAGAGCCAGAGGAATGGCTGGAGCGGCACAGGACCAGCTGTGAGCAAAACAGCCAAGCACTCAGGACCCTGAGCTCAAGTCCTAGAATCCCTTCCTCCGCGGCCTCCAGGTCTGACAAGGTCAGGGACCACCATGCCTCCACCACCCTGCCTCCTTCCTCCATGCCTCACCTCCCTGCCCTGCCTGCCTCCCTGCTCTGCCTCCACCCCCAGCCTCCCCGCCCTGCCTCCTGCCTCCCTGCTTTGCCTCCCGCCCTCTCCTCCACCCTGCCTCCCGCCTCGCCGCCCTCCGGATCCCTCACAGAACATCTCCTCTGGGCACTCTGCTGCAGCCCCAGGTTGGCTGGCACCTTTTTGGGGGTGGACGTGCTGGAGTGGTCAGAGCCCATGCTTTGCTTGGAGGCGGGACTGCTGGGGACCTGCTGCGCGTCCGGGAGGCCTCGACCCTCCACCTCGGCCAGGACGCACTCTTGGTACATCTGGGATTTCAGGAAACGAGTGTAGCTATCAAACTTCATCAGATTGAAAATCTGGGGAGCGAACACCACGCAAGGTAGTTTTAGGAGGGGCCTGGCGGCCCGGAGGCCTGCCCGCCTGAGGACCTGCTCGGAAGACGCTATGGGCCCTGGGCCCTCGAACCTCACTCCCAGGGCTCGAGCACTTTCCTCTTTCTCTCACTAAGCCAGCCTCTGCCTTTGCTTCCTCACTCCTGCAGGGCCTCAGCCTGGGACAGGACTGAGCCAAGGGCGAGCAGAGTCCCCGGATGGGGGGGGTCTTCCCCTCCCCTGCACCCCAGCCCAGCGGGCCCTGGCGGCCGAGGGAGGGCGAGCTCTGGCTGCTGCCAACTTCAATCGCACAAGGTTGCCGCACTTAGGATTAAAATTACACTCAGGAAGCCGCGGGGGTGCGAGAGGCCCCCCGGCCTCACCTGGAGCTGCTGCTCCTTGAACATGTCAGGGTGCGGGGCGCTGAGGACGTCATCCGCCAGCTGGGCCTGGCTGTCGATGTTGACAGGGGTGGTAGCTTTGCTGCACAGGAACTTGCTGAAAATCTCCCGAGCCCTGTAAGAGAGCTGGCGGGCGGCGGGGCTCAGGGTGGGGGCCTGCGCTTCCCCGGAGGCGGGAGACCCGGCCCACCACCCCGGCTCGGCATCCCTGGTCCCCGGTGGCACATGGCATTCCCTCCCAGGCCTGGGCCTTGGGGAGCACAGGGGGGGGGAGGGGGTACGGGGAGTGAGATGAGGAGCACGGCTCCCCCGCAGCCCTCCGCTGCGGCCCAGCACTCCCTCCCAAAGCCCGCTCTCCTCAGACTCCACCCCACAGCCTTCACACAGATTATGTTTAGACTGAGGTAAATGCCATCCGCATTGGCATTTCCATCCCGAAGAAGAGGCGACCTTTTCCCGAGCACAGCGCCGGCCAGCCGCCCGGGGCGGGCCTTACCTCTTTCTTGTCATGTGCGGGGACATGATTGAAATATTCACAAGCCTGCCAGAACAAAATGTTTTCTTCACTGAACTCTTTCCTTAGGAAGTCCTGAAACAGCAGAGCAGGGATGTCACTCTGCCAGTGAAGAAGAGCCGGGTGGGTCCCCCGGCCAGCACGCAAGCTCCCTGTCCACACCATGGCAGCGGAGGGCATCTCTAGGTCTCTAGCCAGGGCCGTGGAGTGCCCTCAGGGAGGCACTAACCGCTGTTAGCTTAATAATGGAACCTTGTCTTTTTCACCTTTATTTGGCAGAGCTCGGGTGTGAGCTCAGGCCTTGGCCTTCGGAAGCAGGGGCTCTGTTCGTGGAGCACACCCCGAGTCCAGGCACTAACAGTCTTCAGAGCTGCCCTTGGCAGTCAAGCCTCGCTCCCAAGCATTTACAAGAGTCTAGCCAGGCCTGGTAATGTACACTTGATCCCAGCACACAGGAGGCTGAGCCGAGGATCGTGAGTTCTAGGCCAAGGCAGGAGGGGACACATCCCTGGGAGACTGCAGGGTAGGGTGCTTGTGCAGGTCAGGGCTGTGAGGCCTGTAGGGTGCTGCTCCCCCTGGAGCAGGGCACGACCCCCCACCCCGCACCCCCTGCCACTCACCGAGAAGTAGCGCACACCCACGGGGTCCTGCAGCAGACGCTCGAACGACACGGCCCAGCTGGCAACCCTCCTCTCGCGCAGGCGCCGGCAGCTGTGCACGCTGGGGAGACTGGCATTGCTGCTCAGGCTGTGGCTGCTGACACAGTCCTTCAGGTCGGCCCCCGCCAACTCTGCGGATCAGAGTGCACAGAACTCTACAGCCCTGCCCCACGCCTTCCCACACGGCGCCCGGGCCGCCCCCCAGAGGCCACGCGGCTCTCTACACCACACACTGCACCACAACTGCTGGCAGCGGAGGACAGCTCGACCCCCACCTGGCATTGCTCACACTTATTCACACACACACACACACACTCTAAACTATGCCCAGGAGGAGTGGGAGAGTGAAGGAGCTTTAACCGAGTGAGGTGTGCACGGAGTAGAGAGAACAATGATAGCTCCATGGCAAGCACACGCTGTGACACGGGTGGGGCAGAAGCTCTGACGCATGTGAGTCTACCTGTGTGAAGTCCGGGGCGGTCACTGCTGGCCAGGCACTGGCGGGCCGAGTGACCAGAGAGGGTCGGGCAGCTCACCACAGCGCTTGTGTGCGCACAAGTTGCTTCTCAGAGGAAACCCTTGTGCAAAGTCCACGCTTCGTGGCACTGACAGCTCACTGGCCAGAGATCCTGGCTCCACACCGAGGAAGCCCTGCCCACCACTCTGCTCCTGGCCGGGAGCTCCAGGAACCACCACCGTCCACCAGAAACATCTCGCTCTGTGCAAGTGGCCCCACGCGGGGCCTGCCAGCTGAGCACCAGGGAGGCCTCATGGACGGTGACCTCCCCCGAGGCCGCTGGCCCAGTGAAGTGGCATTGTTTTCCATACTCCCATCGGCCCCTCACCAGTGTCCACCCCAGCAGACTTAGTCTCTGCTCCCGCGCAAGGCAGCCATCCAGGCGGGGCTTTGGAAGAATCCAGCGGGCAGGGCAGCAGCCAAGGGGGAGGCCTTCTGAGGAAACCCTGCCTTGGCACGTGACAGCTTCCCCCTCTCTGTGACACTTCACTATTGTGGGCCACAGGGATTCGATCACCAGCCACAGGGCATAAAGGCCTCTGAGTGTGGCTGCCAGCAGTCGTGCCCAGCACGCGTGTTCCAATGCAGCCCTCATGAAATCACCACCGCAGACGTATGTGCAGAGAAGCAATATCACAAGACCAGCACTTGCACACAGTGAGCTTTTCTCTGCACCCACTGTCCTGTCTGCACTTTGTAATAAACAACCACATGGCACCGCACCCCGACACTGCCAAGGACACCAGGGAAGCTGGAAGGTGGCTCTTCTGGAAGATGTGTCCTGGGCGTGGAAGATTTGCCCACAAAGAAAGCTGCTTGTTTAACATGTGTATGTGTGTGTGTGTGTGTGTGTGTACAGCCCCACACTCTCCCGCTCACAGCCTCCCGCCTTGGGGACCATGTCCAGTAGCTCACGCAGACCTTGTTTCTCCCTACCTGGGCGTCACATCCCCACGTACTCCTCACAGAGGCTCTGTCAGCCCTGCAGACCTGTGGGGCCGGCTCCCCACCCACGACCCACCGTGAGCTGGCAGGCGGGCAGGGACTCCGGGGCCCAATTGTCCACAGGCACCTGCACCCCAGGATAGAAGACCAAGTCCAGAAAGGGGCTGATGTCTCAGGACAGGGCAGGTCCCCGGGTGGGGGCCAGGGCCATCCCTGACTTCCAGTGCCCACTAATCCATGTAAAATGAGACTAGAGAAATACCCGAAGACCCGGGCAGTCCTTTCAAATAGCTGACAGGTGTGGTAAAGACACTAGCCAGTCCATGTTCAATGCTGCACTAGCCACAACAGCCAAGTATGGAAACAGCCCAGTGCCCTGCAACCCATGAGTGGACCAGCACCATGTGGTTCGTGTGTAACGTATCCACCAGAGTAAATAACACGACGCCACTCCATGGACAGACCTTGAAAACATGATGCTGCATGACGTAAGCCAGGCTCAGAGACACAAATGGCATTTGCTTTCTCTCCTAGGTGGAAGCTTGATCTAAAACACAAACATGCCTGATAACATATGAAGAGGAAATGTGCAGCCACACATAGACTGAATAACGGATGGAATACAGGGGCGGAGAGTCCAAAGGTATAACTCCTTCAAACAACCAGTGAATTGTTCAAAAAATGAGTGCCAGGAAGGAGAAAGATTCTGGAGCACACAGGAATGGAGGGAGGAGGGCGAGCAGAAGCCGGCATTACGTGCACCGTGCACCGTACGCTGTGTAAAAGCTGAACTATGGCCCCTGGAGTGACATAGGGGTGAGAAGGGGAATAATGGCGGAGAGCGATGGAAGGGTCAGCACTGCTCCAGGGGTGCTGTTCTCCTCACTGGCCTGAGGTGCCACTCAGCACACACTGGCACCCCAGGAGCAGCAGGGGGGGGGAGGGTGGGGAACACAGCCTCCCAGCAGGCCCTGCTCACAGCCCTGTCCTCCACGCCCTCTCCACATGGCCTAGCCCTTGGGGTCTCCCAGGGGTGTGTGTGTGTGTGTGTGTGTGTGTGTGTGTGTGTGTGTGTGTGTGTGTGTGCAGGAGGCCTGGCCCTCGGGGTCTCCCAGGGGTGTGTGTGTGTGTGTGTGTGTGTGTGTGTGTATGTGTGTGTGCAGGAGGCCTGGCCCTCGAGGTCTCCCAGTTTTGGGGCGGTACACTTGAGAAGGCCCAGCCTCAAGTGCGAGGGGCAGAGCCCCCTCCTGGTGGCCGGGCTGGGGGCCTGCCCATGCAACATGCTCAGGAACAAGAGTGCTCCCTGAAGCTGTAAGCAGGCAGCCCAGCGGAGCGATGGGATGGGGCTGAGGGGCAGGAGAGGGAACGCAAGCCACAGTGAGGGCAGCTGCTTTCTTCAGACCCCAGGGACTCACTCCTCCCTCACACACAGTGTCTGCACGGCCCGCCACTCCTCCCATGGGGCCACGGCCACAAGTCCAGCCCCGGAGCCCTGGAGAAGGAAAGAAGTCTGCAAGGCCAGGGCCCAGCAACTCTCTGCTCTGCAGTCGGCTCTCCAGATGACACAAGTTTCAAGTGTGGAAAATCAGACAATGACACAGCCCTTCACCTGTATTCAGAGCTCACGAGAGCCCCTCGTGAGCCCAGCAAGATCTCACCTGGACAAAGTGCATGTAAGTAGATGAATGTGTGTACACACGCAGAGGACCGTGGGAGAGTGCGTGGAGTGTGTGCACATGCGTGGAGTCAAAAATCTCAGCACCATTCTCAACACAGCAGCCCAGGAACAGAAAGGTGCTGTTCACAGTGAACTTGCCAGGCTCCGGCGAGGTCTGGAACTGTACTCTGGCTGGAGAGCCACGTGAATTCACAGAGCGCTGCCCCTCCGAAACTCCTTGCAATTCCAGCCGCCCCAGGCCCAGGCCCGCCCACGGGCTCCCACACTGCATCCTGCGGCCAATGCTATGCCAGTGGGTGAAAGCAGGGCTCTAACCAGAGGAAAATGCGCCCTCGCACCCAGCCTCCCACCACGTCAGAGAACATCTGCTAGTTTTCTTTGTTTGTTTTTAAATTGCTGTGAGTTTTCTTCTTTTATCTGAACCAATCTGAGTCAAAGAAATACTATTCTGGGGAGAAAGTTTTCTACAAGTCTGTTTCAGATATTCTGGAAACTGGAAAAGCCACTGCATTGCCACTGATTGGTTGGCATGTGGCTGACAGGTGACAAATTCAAGTGACACCTAAGTTTACAGTGAAGGTCCCAGCTTCCCCCATCCCAGAGCTGCCATCTCACTGGGACAGTTGGTGGGCAGTCCCCACACAGGCACCCCGCGGCCACACAGACAAAACGGCCCAGCGTGCAGACAGACCTGCAGACCCGGCCGTCTCCCAGGCAAGACAAGGTGACAGACGGAGGAGGGACTTTACCTGGGTACAGCTGATAAGAGCCACTGTGGTGCCATTTAACCAA
This sequence comes from Megascapheus bottae, assembly GCF_031878675.1. NCBI lineage: Eukaryota > Metazoa > Chordata > Mammalia > Rodentia > Geomyidae > Megascapheus > Megascapheus bottae. The sequence continues at coordinate 58,943,888 of NC_143521.1, forward strand.
ATACTTCCAACCATTCACCGTTAACCACCCCTCTGCATCCATACCCGGGCCAGCCTGGGCAGCGGGGAGCCATGTCTCCTGGGCCCAGGCTTCCTCCCAGGAGCACCAGTCACCGGGCTTCTCCAGGGCCCGGCCGGCCCCAGCTCCACACACGGCCGGCCCGCCGGGCCCTGCATAATTCACCGCCGGCCGCCTGCTGCTGCCAGCGGCCTGAATTATTTACATCAGGAGACAGCAGCTCAAACGAGCGGAGGCCCTGCCGCTAGAGAGCAAGGCCCAATGCCCGCTGCTAAGCATGAGATGTCCAAGCTGGTGTCCCTGGGAGCTTTAAGAGGAAAAAATTTTAACTCCATAAACACAAGCAATCACTAGTGGTCTCTTAGATAGGTTAAGAGGCGAACGAGCCAAACGGACAAGCCCACGTCCAACACGGGTCACACCTGTGGGAAGCCTGGAGGACCGAAAGACAGGGTCACCCCGCGGGAAGGGCACTGTCCCCGTCCCTGCCCCCCTCCCCCGCACATGGCAAGCAGAGCCCGGCCACCCTGAATGAGGGTCCCCCCAACACACACAGCACAGTTCAAGCTTGGCAACCTCTGTGACGGACCCCACACCACACGTTCAAATACCAGCACCGGCAAGAAGCCCTCCACCACCTGCCTACAAACAGCCCCGCAGCCACGCTGCTTCCCACCCCCCCACCAACCCCGCAGCCACACCCACCCTACAGCTGCCTGCCACCCCCCCAAACCCCACAGCCATGCTGCTGCCGCCCACCCCGCCCACACTGGAAGGGGTACACCCTTCACCTCTCCTGTTTAAAGCAGTGAGGCTCTTCTCTTCCCCCAAAGCAATCACACAGGAACCTGACGAGGGACTGGGATGGTGTATCAGGGCGGGAGTGCAGGGGACAAGGAGGGGTGCAGTGGACGCCAGGAGGCGTGCGGGGGACGAGGCCTGCCCCTCCCTCAGTGCGTCAGCTGGTGCGGGCCTGGGGAAGCCACGGGCTCCGCCATGAGCACCCCTCCGCTGGTGGCTTGCAATGGCGTTCTGAGCCCCACCTCTGCTCCTTCCAGCACACGTCGCACCTGGCCCACTCCCAGCCAGGCCGCTCAGATCGTGGACGGCGGTGGAGCAGGGCAGGTGCTGGCTTCCCAGGGCCCACGCCAGACGGCCCAGCCCGCTGAAGAGCAAGGCCCCCACAGTGCCCGCACTCCCAGGCACGTGAGCGCCAAGGGGAGAAACTTAAATGGTGGTCCTTTTCGGAGCCATTCATCTGCGTGGCAGAGCCTTCTGGAGGAAAATGCCAAGCAGATGGCACATGCGGGAGCGCTCTCGTGGCCTTCGGTGGGCAGCGCCGTGCTCGAGTGGGCCAGCGTGGGAGGTGTCAGGCAGGAGGAGAGGGCTCTGCTCAGGCCCCAGCAGGGCCTAGGGGCTGAGACCCAGGCCAGGACGGCAGAGCTCTGGTGCTCACCGAAAGGGTGTGGCGTGCCTTGCCAGGCTGGGCCCTGGGCCCTGGGCCCATGGGTGCTGGATGGAGTGGAGAATGCAAGAGATGGTAGAGTCCTTCATAAAACTAACAGATTGCATTTAGACAAATAAAGTATGTATAATTCATGGAGCCATTTCCTTCTTATTCTCATGGCAAACAGGAAGTCAAGAGATCCTACCCAGTACACACTTAGGCTCAAGAGGAAGGTCAGAAGTGAACTCAGCCTCCAGACCCAGCCCAGACACAGCTGTGAGCCCACGCTTGTTTTGAGCCCTGTGCAGGACACAGAAGAGGCAAGGACCGCCACTCAGCAGGGACCACGTTCAGGGGACACCTGGAGAGGTGAATCGCACTAAGCCTAGGACCCCAGCACTGCCAGGGGTGATGAGTGGAAAGACTCAAGTTCAAGGACAGTTTGAGCAAAAAAGCTAGAAAGAAAAAAAAAATGTAATGAGATCCTAGTTCAGACAACAAGCGGGTGTGGGAGAGTGTAGAGAGGAGGACTGCAGGCCTGGAAATATCACAACCCCTCTAACCCCCCCCCCGCAAAAAATAATCCGAAAAGATGGCTGGGAGTGTGTCCCCACATTCGAATGCTTGTCAGAGAATACGGGACAAAACACTAGCACGGGGACACAGGCACTGCTCTCCACACAGCCTGGCTTCCCGGACACACACACACACACTAAGGAACCTGTGCTTCCAGAAAGTGTGTGAATGTGTGAATGCACCTCACAGCAGGAGAAGCCTGGCGTTCAGAGGGAGGGAGGGAGGGAGGAAGGGAGAAAGAGAGAGAGAGAGAGAGAGAGAGAGAGAGAGAGAGAGAGAGAGAGAGAGAGAGAGAGAGAGAGAGGCGGAGGTGCAGCACTTAGCAAAAGGCAGTGCGTGTCCTTCCACTTGATACAGCTATTAAACAACTTCAGAAGCCATTGGCCCTCCACCTGCGCTCCCAGCGCTCAGGGCTGCTCCCTGCCCGTCCTGCGTCCCCTGGCCTGGACTGCTGCGTGTCTGGCCTCTTCCCAGCAGGCAGGAGCAGCGGGGTGGGGCATGTCCACCTTGGGTGGAGCTTGCTCTCCCTCCTCCAGGCACATCCCACCTCAGGGCCTGCAGAGCCCTGGGATCTCACAGGGGCAGCAGGTGAGGACAGCCATTCCCTCCTGCATCACCAGGCCCTGGGGCTTGAGCCCTTCCCAGCTGACAGATCCTGAGCGCCTCCTGAGCACCTGGCCCCAGCGGGACGCTCTGGCATCCCAGGGCCTATGATGGCGTTGAACACAGCGGTGGCTCAGCTTCACCCTTCCATCAACCACACTCCTCCGGAAGGCAGTCTGAAAAACACTGGTGGGCCCTGCTTGTTCATGTTTGGGACAGGAGTTGGGTGGCGCAGGTGCCACGGCCTTCCCCAGGAAAGGGCGCGCTCTGCTTTCTGCAGAGCAGATGTGCCCACCACGTCCTTAGCTTGACACAGGCCCCTCTGGGGCCCCCACCTGGCTCTGCCCAGGTAGCTGCCCACCCACAGCTGCTCCCACAGCCTGGCTTTTTGGAGGAAGACACAGCAGGAGGCTGTGGGAAAGCCTGGGCTGCTTGGCGCTGCCCACACTCAACCCGAGCTGGCTGGGGCACCTGTCTAGAAACTGTCTTGAGGGCTGAAGGCATCTTTCACTTCCAAATCATGCTAGCCTCTGTTCTTTTATCTAATCAGTCTCTCTTTCTTAGGCCAACGTTTATCATCTGTATTTTCCTTCAAAACAGCCACTTGATCTGGTAATCAAACGTATTCATAAAAAGGTGCTGCTAGAATTTTCTCAAAATTTACTCTCTACCTAGAGCCGGGACTTTTTTTTTTTTTTTTTTTTTTTTTGCCAGTCCTGGGGCTTGAACTCAGGGCTTGAGCACTGTCCTTGGGATTTCCTCAGTTGAGCCACAGCGCCACTTCTGGCTTTTCTATGATGGTACCAAGGACTGGAACCCGGGTCTTCACGCATGCTAGGAAGCACTCCCAGTGTGGACCTCTTTCTCTTGGTGTTCTCTCTGTCTCTCAAAAATCTAAGCACAGATCTTCCCTAGGACCCAGCCTAGCACTCCTTGGCATCTGCCCTGAGCACCGTAAGCCTGGACAGGATATGTTCACTGCTGCACTGTTCACAACCGCCAAGAGATGGAAACAACCCAGGGGCCCCCTACTGATGAGTGGGTCCACAGAAAGAATGAAATAATGTCATTTGTGGAGCAGTGGATGGAACTAGAACCAATCTTGTTAAGTGAGGGAAGCCAAGCTCAGAGGGACAAACGGGGAATATTCTCTCTGATATGTGGAAGTGCATGTCAGATATAAATCTAACTAAGATAGGACAAATCATCAAGATTCTAGATAGTGGGATACAATGGGATCAAAAGAAGATATTTTAGGGAACATGAAGGTACAATAGGTGCCTCTTTCTAGTTATATAAAATTATATATATATATATATATATATGCTGAATTGAACTCTAAGATATGGAAACAAAAGACTTTGTATTTTTAGTTTTTGATGATTCTGTCTTCTTTACTTTGTCTGGTCTACTTGTGTGTAAAACTCCGTGAGAGTGGAGGAAGGTACAGAACCTGAGGGAGAAAGTGCAGCAGCGGAGATCACTGCACACTGATGAGATTGAATTATACAACTCAAGAGTGGAGACAGGAGGGAGGGACTGGAGAGAAGAGGGAGCGGAGAGCCTGTACCTGACTCATATAACAGACCCCTCTGTACATTACCTCTATAATGATAATAAAGCAAATTTTAAAAAAGAGACTGCTAACATCCTGGTAGAAAATTGTTACCAGCAATACATCCAACACAGGCCTAATAGTCAAAATAAGCAAGGAGCTCAAAAAAATGCCCCCCCCAGAAAAAAACTAATAAACCAATCAATAAGTGGGCAAAGGAACTAAGGAGAGACTTCTCAGAAGAAACAAGAATGACGAATGGACACATCCCTGGCTATCAAGGAAATGAAGATCAAAACCCCAGTAAAACTGGCCAGCATCAAGAATTCAAATGGGGGGGGAGGAAAATGGGGACAAAAACTGTAACCCCTTTATTAATTACAATATGAAAAAAAAAGAATTCAAACAACAAATGTTGGCAGGGATGTGGAGAACCGTACTGCACTGCTCGGAGGATTGTAAACTGACACAACCACTCTGGACAGCAGTTTAGAGGTTCGTCAAAGAACTAAACAGACCCTACAAAAGAATATTTATCAAAATGAACTCCAGGAATTGGGAAAAAAAAGAGGCTTTTCCTTTGTTGTTGTTTTCATTTTCTTTGCTTTTGCCTTGTCTGTTTGGGATATATCTTTGGGAGGGTAAGGGGAGGCATAAAACTAGACACTAGATTGAAAATGAACTATACAATTTGTAGGTGGGGATGGGAGGGAAAACTGGTAGAGAGCGAGGGAAGAGATGACACTGTCTAAAAAGACATGTACATGCCACCTGACTTACGTAACTGTAACCCCCATACATCACCTTTATAATAACAATAAAAAGAAAGCTACACGTAGATTCTCTGTTTGACCCAGCCACACCACTCCTGGGCATCCACCCAAATCGTTACAGTCAGGATACGGTAAAGACACCTGCACATCCATGATCACTGCTGCACTACTCACCATGGCCAAGTTGTGGAAACAGCCCAGATGACCCACAATAGATAAGGGGATCAATAAAATGGGGCACATATACGCAATGGGGGTTTTACTCATCCATTAGAATAAGATTATGTCATTTGCAGGGAAATGGATGGACCTAGAACAAATCCAGCCCGGTGAGGTAAGCCGCGCTCAGAGAGACAAACGGCACGCGTTTTCTCTCATATGTGGAAGCTTGATCTAAAATGTAAGAGGACATGATAAGGTATACGGGATTGACGGCATAGTCCAGCTAAAGGAGGAAACCCTTAGGAAAAGAGCACAAAAGTGGGACTTCTCTGAACGTTTAAAATACTATTTATAGAGGCGGGGAGTGTGGCCAAGTGGTAGAATGCTTGCCTAGCACGCACAAAGACCTGGGTTCATTCCTCAGTACTACATACATAGAAAAAAAGCCGGAAGTGGTGCTGTGGCTCAAGAGGTAGAGCTCTGGCCTTGAGAAAGCCCAAGGAGAGTCAGTGCTCAGGCCCTGGGATCAAGCCCCACAGTTCAAAAAAAAATACTATTTATCAAAATGAACTCTGAGAAATGGAAACATGGGGGGGTTTGCTGTTGTTTTGGGGGTGGTAATAGTATTTTTGTGCTCTGGGTTTTGGGGAGGAGGGGTACATAAAGTGGGGGAGGAAGGAAAAGAGAATAAATGCAGTCGTGCTATTTTGTAGACATTATATAGAAAATGAACTTTGCAACTTGTGGACAAGGACAGGAGGAGAAACTAGGGGAAAGCAGAGGAAGGGGTAGCACTGTCCACAACAGAAATACTCTCGTTACCTGACTTCTGCAACAGTACACCCTCTGTACAACACCGCAACAACAACAATAAAATTATATGCAAATACAAATTAAAAAAGGCTAATGCACATCCTACGTTCCTTATTCTGGCATCCAATGCTGGCAGGCAGGCTCTGCAGGGCCTAAGTGGTCGCTTACATTTGGTAAATGTCCTGGATGCCTTGGAGAACGCATGCTCTCTGCTGAGCAGAAACTTCTGTCTGTTGCTTGCTGTTCGTTCCCTTTGCCACCCGAGTGCACTGCCATGCGCTTCTGAAGGACAGGGGCTGCTTTCACAGGCAGGCCCATCTCACTCTGCTGCACACACAACGCTGTATGTAAAACACACAATGTCCTCTTTATCCTGGTTTATTCACTGTGAATTATTCTGTCTGATACTAATATTGCTATTCCAGTTTTCCTATTTCATAATATCCGCCTGTATCTCTTCTTTCATTTGAGTATTTCTGTCTTTACTCAATGCTTTGTTCTACAATTGGATTCCTGACAATGTACACAATGTCTGTCTCTTTTGCTCTCTTCCCTTCCGCTGCTCGGTGCTTGGTCCTGATCCTCAGGTCTGGTTTTAGACGCGTCTCCCCGGCCCCTCCAGGCAGCAGAGCGCCAGCCAGCTCGGGGAGGTGCAGGGCTGGTTGTGGCAGAACAGCAGTGTGAGCTCACCCGGTTCCAGCACGGAGTGAGGGCTGAGAAGTATGGGGGTCAGCTGGACACTGGCTCTGGCACCCTCTGACCTCTACCCCCATGCCTCCAGGCCTGCTGACTCCTCACGTGGAGTCTAAGCCTCGGGCGTGCTGGCAGCCTGGAGTCCACTGCACCCCCGGCAGGTCTTTGGTGTCAGACTCACCTTCCCTTCTGGGCCTCCACATTTGACCCCATGGGAACCCTGAAGACGTAAACCCACAGCCACAGCACGACACTTTCCAGCACAGACCCCATCTCCACGCTCTGTTGGATAAACATTTCAAAAATTATGGACTGGGAGTTTGGCCTAGTGGTAGAGTGCTTGCCTACCATGCCCAAAGACCCAGGTTCGATTCCTCGGTACCACATACATAGAAAAAAAGCCAGAAGTGGTGCTGAGGCTCAAGTGGTGGAGCTCTAGCCTTGAGAAAGTCCAAGGACAGTGCTCAGGCCCTGAGCTCAAGCCCAGGACTGGCAAAAAAAAAAAAATTACAAGTGCACAGGCAGCACTTCTGGTGTGGTCCAGCCTCTCCCCATCTAGTCCTTCTCACAACCACCAAGTCCACAGCCACGCACATGCATGTGCACAGGCACAGGTATACATGCACACATGCACACGCCGCCAAACCTTCCGGGCTTGCTAGACCCTCCCCTCTTGGGTTGCATATTCCCTACTTGCCCCCACTCTTGCTTGGCCCCATCCTGTCCCTCCTGCCCCACCCTCATCGTGGGGCCAGCCTCCTGCATGCACCCACAGTCTCCGCTGGGCCTGGATTCCCATCCACCGAGCCTATCAGGCCCTGCCACACTCACACAGCCCTGCTCTGCCACTGCAGCACAACTCCATGGCCTCCTGACTCAGTCGCCCAGAGGCATGGCTCCTCCACCGACTTCCCTGCCAGCATGGGTGTCCTTGCAAATCCTGGCCCATCATCCTCTGCCTTCTTTTGCCTCTCCTCAACCAGAGTCTACCTAACGGCACCAAGCCACCCGATGAATGCTAGGTTTCCCTATTTTTAGATGCTATTCATCTTAAGGCACAGTTTTGTAACAGGCAAACAAACCGGTTCAGCCTTTATGCTCCCCTGTGGGGGACGGGCCTCCAGGCTCACGTGGACCAAGACCGTGGGCAGCGGCCCGGGGCCAGCTGCAGACGAGCAGCTACAATTTAGAAACCCAGTGCCCTGATCAGTGGCTGTCTGTGAGCCGTGGCGATGTTTCTAGGAAACACTTTACGTACAGATTCCAAAAGTGCTGTATTGCTCCAGCTCAGAGAGAAGGAAGGGTCGGTGCTACTGACTTAACACTGGCTCTACAATAGTAAGAACAATGCAAGTGCTGGGGACAAGTCAGACCATCTTGAAGACAAAGAGAGACCTGCCACTAGGTGTCCAGCTGCAGCGATGTGACACAAGTCCTGATCTGGTGGCAGATAACAAGACTAACAGAGCAGAATGCAGCCCAGCACAGGGACCAGAAACAGACCAAGAGACACAGGACTGCCGCACACAGTCAGGGCAAACGTGGCACCAGCGGGGAGGGAAAGGAAACCACATGAGAATCCAGTGTTCCCCACCTCGTGTCACACTTGAGCCCCTGCCCTGGACGACAGAGGAAGGTTCCACTTGAGGCCTCCCTCCTCCTCCCCCTGCCCCCAGGCCCACCGGAGCCACAGGGCCACTTCTGGGGTTTTGGTAGTGAATCAGAGATAAGAGTCTCATGGATGTCCCTGCCTGGGCTGGCTTTGAACTGTGACCCGGATCTCAGGCTTCTGAGCGGCTAGGATTACAGGTGTGAGCCACCAGCACTTGGCAAAAGATACCTTTCTGAAGCCTGGGTAACGGTAAACTAGGTCAGGACTCTCCAGTCCCAGCAGCTCTTGTCGCAATCCCGGGCAGACTACAGCTCTGCTTTAACCGCAGACTCTGGGGAAGGATCCTCAGGACCCAGTGCTCCAGACCCAGGCTGGGCTGAGGAGAGTCTGCAGGAACCAGCTCTGGGGCGACCTCACCATATCCCGGCCCTGCCCTGGCCTCCTAGCACCCCGAGAGGGCACTACCCGGCACTCTAGGCCCTTGTCTACCGGGTAGGAAAGCACCAGACATGGATCATTTCTTCACATCGTACTCTTGCAAAATCCTCTTATAAATTTAATGAAACTTCACGCCGCTTTTTCTTATTAAAATTGGATTCCTAGACCTAATCAAAGAGCTTCCAGAACTAAAGGAGTGGTAGCGGTGAGACCTCTCCCCTGCCTAGCTCTTTGCTCGAGCGTACCATCAGGGTAGGCACAGGCCGTAGCATATGGCAGTGACTCTCACAGGGGCCCTGGTATGCCCAGCTCCTGGGCAGAGCAACAGGGCACCTGAAGTCCTGCCCCGGGCATCTCTCTCCAGCTCTGACCCTTGCACTACTGACCTGGACTCTAACTGATTCTTTTTTTTTTTTTTTTGCCAGTCCTGGGCTTGAGCTCAGGGCCTGAGCGCTGTCCTTGGACTCTTTCTCAAGGCTAGAGCTCTACCACTTGAGCCTCAGCACCACTTCCGGCTTTTTTCTATGTATGTGGTTCCGAGGAATCGAACCTGGGTCTCCATGCATGCTAGGCAAGCACTTTAACCACTAGGCCAAACTCCCGGCCCCTCTAACTGATTCTTATGCCACAGGTTTTTTTTTTGGGGGGGGGTGCGTGGTTCAGTCGTGGGACTTGAACTCTGGGCCTGGGCACCGTCCCTGAGCTCTTCAGCTCAAGACTAGTGCTCTACCACTTGAGCCATGGCTCCACTTCCTGTTTTCTGGTGGTTAACTGGAGGTAGAAGTCTCACGGACTTTGGTGCCCAGGCTGGCTCTGAACTGCGATCCTCAGATCTCAGCCTAGGATGGCAGGCGTGAGCCACTGTGCCCGGCTGCCACAGGCTTTTCAAAAAAGAGTTGTAGTTTATTGTGTTTTGCTGTTTGGAGAGGGCAGGGTGCAGCTCTGCTTCTACACAGGGCCAGTGGGGAGAAGGGGAGGAGAAGAGGGTAGAGAGGACCCGGACACACCTGTGAGTAGAACAGTTTGGTGGCAAACAAGTCTAAGGAGGCAGGCTGTCCTCACCAGCTTGATTATCTTGCCACTTTTGTTTCAAAATTTTTTACAACACAGTTACTAATAAAAACTCTCTCCAAGTATCTTGTAGAACTAGAAAGAAAGAAACAAGTATGCTGGGAAGTGTTTGGCAGATACCAACTCTCAGTACCTCTCAGACCCACGCTTACACTGGCTTTTCTCCTGCCAACACACCATGCTGTTCTGGGAATTTTTAAGCCCATAAGCAAACCATAAAGAACATGACTATATTAAGTCAAATAAAGTTACTGGTTAAACAACTGCTGTCATACAGCATGTTACAAATTATCATTCCATTTCTACTAGTTAGCAAACACTTTTTGAAGTATGCAATTAGGTTGCATTGTGTGCAGTGAGAAAAATGTGAATTCACCAAATAATATTCCAGAAATAGCCACAGCACAACTCTCAAGCCTTTTCCACCTCCCTTTGTCTTTCCTAACTTATAGAATGAAAACTCATTTGCCAAAAAGTTCACATTATCCTTCGTATTTTAAAGCTGGGTACAGTTTACTCTCCCAAATCACCGTGGCAACGCTGCAGCAGCGCCGTGCGCGGCTGGGCTGGCGGAGGCACGCAGGGCTGTGCAAAGTAGCCCGGGGCCTTGTGCTGCAAATGAGGCCACTCTACCAGGCCCAGACCAGCAGCAGCAAACTGGGCGTCCAGTAGGCATACAACAGGCAAACCAGCCACAGTTAGGAGCCCACGGGGGCCAGCCTGGTGGCAAAGTGGAGACGGGGAGGGTGAGTTCTCCTGGCTGGCACTTGGGGACAGAGTAGGCCACACTCTCATACCACACCTCAAATTTATAAGGCACAAAATGGGGAGGAGCCAAGGCAAGCATTTTAGAAAGAAGAGATTTGCACACAGGCCACCTGGGCCAGAGGGGATCACTTCCTAGCCGTGCAGCCAGACACTCTTGACCTGGCTCTTCCCCTATGAGGTCACTGCTGTCCTAACCCCAGAAGTCTGATGCAAGGGTACTGTTGTCTGAGGTCACTGACTCCACACACAGTCCTGTCTGTCCCATGGAAGGCAGCACAGACAACCTGACTGCACCAGGGCAGGAGAGTGGACAGGAGAGCTTGCTGGAAGCAAGAGCCCAGCCATGCAAGATCGTGAGTGTAGACAGGCCACTGGTGGGGTCTGTGACCCGTGGCTCTGTGCAGGTTGGGTCCAGGTCATTGCTGGGCAGGGCACAGCCACTGCCCTGAAGCAACGACTGCAGAGGGCAGGTTCCTAGGGAAGCTGAGGATGTGCCGGTGGGTGGGAGAGGCCGAGGAGCACAACCTGAGAGCTCGGTGCGCTCACCTGCACCGATCCATGCATCTCCAGGCCTGGAGGGTCTTCCCTACCTGCAGTCAGGGCCACGGTGGGCGGGCAGTGCGGAGGTCTGCAGCCTGATGAGACCACCCCTGCTTGCTGCGCACCCCTGCCCCATCACCTTCTTCGCCCAGAAGCTGGGGAAGCTCATGTCACAGAGGGAACCCCCAGCCCTCAGAGGGAAAACCCTGCCAGCCAGGGCAGGAAATGGGGAGCTCTTTGATGTTGGAGGGCTGGGGCAGGGCGGGGAGCATCCGCCAAGCTGCCATTCTAGAGCAGAACAATGCGCTGCAACAGGCTGCAACAGGGCCATGCACCATGCACAGCCGGCCCAGCATGGGGCCTGGAAGGCAACCGCTCGCTCTGACATACTTCCTCTCTCTTCTCTTTTCTTCTCTCCCTGTCCCCCTCTCCCTGCCCTTTTCTCCCTCTTTGGGGGTGCTGGGGTTCTGGCCAGGGCTCACCACTGAACTACATGCTAACCCTTTTGCATTTTTTAACAGCCTGAAATCTCCTTCCAGGTTGATGCCTGGAAGAAATTATACTTTTGCACAGACTTTGCACAAGCCTTTAAATGCTAGAATGTTCTTTTTGCTCTGAGCTAGACCTCCAGTAGTTTCTGGCCTCAGAATGAGCACCTTATAGCCCTTCCCTTCTGAGCAAGTAAAAAACACACCTGCTAACTAAGACTTCAAACAGTCAAAGGAGCACACACACACCCGGAACAAAGCAGTGCAACATGAGGTACTTGCGAGGGGGCCCACAAACCCCAAGATGAAGCTGGCTAAGACAGCAGAGCCCCAGATCTGCACAGCGCCTCCCAGGCTGGAGCTCATCCACCCCCACGGGTGCTCACACATTTTTCCCACAGAAGCTCTGCTGAGCTGTAGTTCCCAGGCTCCTGCATGGCTGGCGTCTACCATGGACCCAGGCTATAAAAATAGCTGTGGAAACTTCTGCCCAGCCCCCCCTCACCACACCTGCACAGCAGATGGAAATGGATGACCGGGGAGAGCGGAGGGGGGGCCTCATCAGAGCTAGGGCTACACAGTGGGAGCCACAGTACCGGGCAGAGGCTGCCTCCAGATGCATGAGCCCTGCCTGCTGCCCACCAAGACTCTGACCAACTCTCTGCCTCAGTATCCCTACCTGTAACAATGACAGGTAAATACAGTGTGCATATAAAGTCACTCATAATTAGAAAAGCAAGAGAACATGGAGGACCAGTGAAAGGAACACCAATGTCTGTCTGTCCAGACAGAGGGAGAGCCAGGGCGGTCCCTGGCGGCCCAGGGCTTGAGGTGAAGAAGGATGGGGAACCCCAAGAGGAAAGTGGTAAGGAGCCTGCGCACCAGGCTGAAACTGGGGGCTGGAAGGGTGGCAGCCATGACTAAACACCCCAGCCACCACCACGCAGCCCCTGTCTCCTGCCGACAGAGATGAATAAGGAATATCATATATGATCAAACTGACATACCAAATGGATAAGTTCCCTGTAAGAATGGAGATCCTCTGCGGCGGCCCAGAGGCCAGGCCTGGCCCGCAGGCTGGCTTTCTTTTCCTGGGTAAAGGAAGCTTTCCCACTTCCAGCTCAGGACTGATTAAGTGACACAACCACTATTGTCCATGATAATACAGGAAATACAACTCCTTTTATCCAAAAGCTCCATCCCCCACACTGGCGCCCAGGCCCACTGGTTGGGTTCCATGTATGCCCAGATTTCTTACTCACCAGAGCTCATTCCTTCCTTCCCGGTCCCACGCAGAACCCCCCCCCCCCGCCCACCCCGAGCCCTCCTCCTGCCAGGTTATGTGAGTCTCTTCCAAGGCCAACACTCAAGGTGGCAGCTGTGGGGCAACAGGGAGATTCCAGAAAACTTCAGTTTCCCTCAACACAGAATTCTATAAGAAACAAGTCATATTTGGATGAAACTCTCCAATAGTTTCAGTTTAAAAACATAATTGAAGGAAAATTGACACATCAGAGTTCTAAATTAAACCACACATTGCTGGCTATATCCTTTCCGAATCGGTCACATTAAAGAATCTCTGTACACAGAATTTCTTAACAACTGAAAGAAAATGTTTGATCCTTCTGCACCTGGCACTCAGTTCACCTCACTTTTTCCTAAGAAGGACACTTAGCAACCAGGAGTCTCAATCCAGCCTCAGAATTGCTCAAAGCAGTGAGTGCTCTGAAATCTTAACGTGCAGGTTTAAGAGCTGGTTGCGCCTGCAACATCGAGCAGACAGCAAGCAGAGCTTGTCTCAACTTGTCACCTGCTGGCCAGTGCAGTCAACAACAGCACAGCCACCACCGGGGGCCCAGCCTGCCCTGGTCCAGCTTCCCCTCAGCCCACGTGTGTGTGGCCTCTGGACAGTCCCCTGGCCAGCTAGGACCGAGAGCCTCCCACGGAGGATGAGAGAAAGGCAAAGAAAACTTTCTTGACTGGGTTAAATGGCAAAACATGTTCACAACTTGAAAACATCATGGAAAAATGAAACATCATAAATCGGGACTTACCACCATCCGACACAGTTGCAGACTGAAAGAAAAGAGAGAGAGACATGAGTTAATTAGGCCTCATGGCAGAACTCAGGAAGCAGCACACCGTCCACAGAAGACCAGATCCTGGGAGGGAAGCCTGGGAGCTGCCCAGGTAGTAGGGAGGGAGGCAGGCAGGTGGTGAGTCAAGCCTGACTCCCACCTCTGGAGCCTACTCCGCCCAGAAGGGTGACTGGGCCAGGAGGAAGTCCTCGTCATTTTCATTTGAAAAGAACAAATCCCAGCATGTCTGACAACTCCTCAAGGAGTCTTAAACAGCCTCCACTTGACAGAGCTCAGCTCAGAGAGCCCCAAGGGGCAGGACCTGGGGGCACTCAGGCCAGACTCCCACTCCGCTCTGTCCTGCAGGGCGCCCACCAGCGTCACCTGCACCTCCAACCCAGGGTGGCTAGCCCAGAGGGCGGAGCCGCCAGGCAAAGGCAGGGAAGGAGGCAGGAGAGTGGGCAGGGCCAGCGGAGAGGCCTCCAGGAAGGTGCTGGGAAGAGCAAGAGGCTGGAGCCAGGAGAACTGCTTTAAAGGCCAGGGTGGAGGCTGGCCTGCTGCTGGGGCCAGAAGGCCAGACAACCAAAGCTGCAGGTAGTTCTTGGAGAGGAAGCCTGGACCGCCTGATAGCGGGCTTCAATCCACTTGCAACATGAGCAGGCATGGTGCCAGGCCATCCCTCCATAGGCCAGGGGCAACGGGAAGGCCAGGATCTGGGGACGAGCCAGGCTGGGGGAGGGAGGAGCCCTGGGGCACCAGAAGCCCCAGTGGGAGGAGAGCAGGAGACCTCCCTCTAGCTGGTATCCCCAGCCAGCGCTAGCCCGGCTCCAGAGCTGGCAGAGCGGATGGAGCAAGGGCATGACAGACCGGGACCCACAGGCAGCCGTGCTGAGTGATTCATGCCAGCCGGGCTGACATGCCAAATACCTCCTGTCTCCATTAGCCCGCTGGCTCACACGCCCTGGACTGGCCTTGGCCGGGGAAGGCCTGTGCTTGGCTAGAGAAGAAGCTGGGCACCTGGCTGGTCTGGCTGGGCCTTCCCACATCGGGGCCACTGAGGCAGCTCTAATAACACTAAGACGAAGGGAAGGCACAGAAGATGCCCTAGGGAGGTGACCTTGTGAAAGAACTATGGCACCCTTATGGGGGGACCCGCTGCCCATGCCCCCGCACCCCCCCACCACACCCCCACAACCCCCCGCCCCCGCCATGGCCCCACACCCCTACGCCCGCCACAGCCACAGCCACAGGCAGTCCCTCCTCCATCACCACTGAGAAGACTTGGGCTTCAAAGCTAGTGATCCAACCACGGCGAGGGCTATCTTATCCTTCCTCCTGAACCCCTCTGCTGCTCCTCGAGCCTGTGTGGAAGGCCCAGTGTCCCACTCTGCACGGGCCAAAGGTCTACCACACAACCACTCTTTTTGGGAGAAGACATGGCTGTCCCAATAGCCATGTTCCCAACCCTCACACATCCTGGAGCTGAAACTAGAACCCCAGGTCCCACGCCAGCTGCCCGTGTCCTGCCTGTGAGCTACTCAAGAGGCTGGGACCTGAGGACCGTGGCTCCAAGCCAGCCTGGAGAGACAAATCTGAGAGACTCGTCTGTCCAAAAGCCAGAAGTGGCAGGGTAAAGAGAAAGACGAGATTTATAAGATAACCACATCCAGTGTTTGATGTCATAAATTACAGTTGTCAAAAGTGGAAGACTCCGTGGGGAGACTGGACAGCGATGAGAAGGTTCGAAAGAGAATGAGGGACTGGAAAACAGAGCCAAACGGGAACCTTGCTGAGGGCCCGCAAAGAGGAGGCAGGAAGAGGAAGAGCAGCGGGGAGCAGAGGAGGAGAATTCCAAGTTGAGCTGGGGAGGAGGCCTGAAGGCTCGGAGGGGCTCAGAGGAGGGGCACGGGCAGGAGGGGCTGCGTTCCAGCAGCTAGGAGGGTTGCTGGTAAACCACTAGGGCACTGCAGTGCCAGGGCCAGGCAGCACAGCTGCCAGGAACCAGCTCACTGGTTACGAGGGCAGCCTTGGGCCAAGGGGAAGGAGGACGGAGAAGGCAAGGAAACCAACCGAGGCAGGGGAGGGCAGCCACGCACACAGTAGGCTAGCACAGTGAGCCATTACTACAGTACTATTGCCACTCTAACACATTACTACATGACTGAGTTACACACAGTGGGGTAGCATGGTCGCAATGGTATGCACTGTTACTTCTGCACTGCACACAGTGGGTCTGCCCAGTGCACCTCACGCTAGCATTGCACACAGTGGTGTGCAGATCTGAAGGGGAGGGGGAAGATGAGACCTGAGAGTCTCCTGCTCAAGAGATCAGTTTCATTCCTGGTTTGGCACTTTAATAAGTGATTGCATAGTTCAGTCCTAAAGATGCAAGTGTTTAAGCTGCGGGGCCTCCACTGCTAGCACCACTGCCTCGAAGGAGCCTCAAGGACGGCAGCTGTCAGTCATCCTTGGAGGAGGTGGCTGCGGTTTTCTTTGACCAGATACAAATTATACACATTTAAGGTGCACAACACAGTGTTTTGATCTAACCACACACTGCGGTGTGATTTCCACAGCACGTCCCTCCCCACACGGGGAAGTCACCACGCACGCGCACGCCAGCACTCAACACGGCCCTGCCAACAGCAGGAGCACCCTGTCTGCTCTTCTACCACTGACCAGCCCGTGTGAGCTTCAGCCCTCAGCTCCCCTTCCCCACACCCGGGAACCACCAGCCTCTTCTCTGCCTCCAGGCCCAGCCCTTCAATGCCCCAGAGCCAGGGAGAAGACACAGTACTTGTGCGTCTGTGTCTGTGTCTGACGTGGTCCACTCAGAACACTGGTTTTTGTTTGGGTTTTTTTCCTTGAAGCTGGGACATAGACTCCCTAGAAGGTGCTCTACCATCTGAGCCTCGCCACCAGCCCTCAGGCTTCAGTTCTCTCTCTCTCTCTCTCTCTCTCTCTCTCTCTCTCTCTCTCTCTCTCTCTCTCTCTCTCTCTCTCTCTCTCTCTCTCTCTCTCTCTTCTCTCTCTCTCTCTCTGCCAGTCCTGGGCCTTGAACTCTGGGCTTGGGCACTATCCCTGGGCTCTTGGCATTTCTCAAGGCTAGAGCTCTACCACTTGAGCCTCAGCACCATTTCTGCCTTTTTTCTTTGTATGTGGTACTGAGGAATCAAACCTGGGTCTTTGCGCATGCTAGGCAAGCACTCTACCACTAGGCTGAACTCTAGGCCTTCAGCTCTCTTTTGAACAGGGTCTCAACGTCATACCCAGCTCCTGCTACCCTCCACCCTCCTCTTTACACGCCTGCATGACAGGACGTGCCCCTGAGCTTTCCGTCTGACAGAGGTGTGGTCTGTGGACTTTCTCCAGAGATGGCCCAGAACTTCGATCCTCTAGCTCCCGCCCTCCCATGTAGCTAGAATTACAGGTGTGAGCTACTGCGAGGGGCACCTCCTTTCTCAGGAAGGCTGGCCGCCATGTTTACTTTCTTCCTCCATCCACAGACGTGAGCTGTTTCTTTATTTCTTTAGTGCAGCTGTGTGCTCCAGATGCTGGCCTCCCGCTGTGGGGATCCAGAGGAGACGTGCTCACTGGGCTGTGCCGACTTCCAGGGCTATCTGAGCTGGGTGCAAGGTGTCACCAGCTCACCGGCATTCCCACGGCATGCCAGGCACCTCTCATGCCCACGGAGGGCATGCCCTCCTGGGAAAACGGTTGCTCGAGCCTCTGTCGCTCAGCGATCAGGCTGCTGTGCATTCCCCATGGCCCTCAGTGGACACAGGTTTGCCAACACCCTCCACTGCTGGGCACGTCTCACTTTGGTGGGTTTCCCTGGTGGGCAGAAGTGTCCCAGAGAGACGTGACCTCCGGGCTCACCTTTACTTGGGGTGCCTGCATGTTTGTGTCATATAAAAACAAATCATCAGAGATGGCTCTGTGGTTCAAGGGATAGAGCAGTAGCCTTGAGCTGAAGAGCTCAGGGACAGCACCCAGGCCCAGAGTTCAAGCCCCATGACCCCCCCCCCACACACACACAAATCAGCACCAAGACTCAAACCACTGTGCTATCCCTATGTGTTCTTCTAGGAACTGGACTCATTTGGCATGAGGTAAGGATCTAGTCTAAGGATTCCAGAAGGTAAATACCCCAAATTCCCTGCATACTTGCACCATTATAAGCATATTTATAATTTTTTCTCTGTTATGGTGCTTGAACCCTGGGCCTGGGTGCCATCCCTGAGTTCTTCAGCTCAAAGCTAGCACTTTACCACAGCGCCACTTCTATATAAATGTTTTTGGTTTTTGGTTTTGTTTTGTTTTTAATGAGCAGCCTCTTGATGTTTGATATTCTGCTATCTAGTATGGCTGACGTTAGTCATTTATTTTTATTAGTGTGTACTTCTTAAGTTCTTCCCATATTTATACATCTATACATTTTATTTACAGAAGAAGAAGATGAAAATGAAGGAGGAGGAGGAGGAGGAGGAGGAGGAGGAGGAGGAGGAGGAGGAGGAGGTGGTAAGAAGCCAGGCACAGTGACTCATGCTTGTAATCCTAGCTACTCGGGAGGCTGAGACCCGAGGATTGTGGTTCAAAGAAAGCCGGGGCACTACAGACTGTGAGACTCTTATCTCTAATCACTAGAAAATGTGATGTGGGGCTGTGAGTCAAGGGGTAGGGCAGTAGCCTTGAGCTAAAGAGCTCAGGGACAGCACCCAGTCCCAGAGTCCAAGCCCCACAACTAACAACAACAACAAAAGACTTTTTAAAAGTACAACCACTAAACAAAGAAAATGTGAAAAAGAACTCAGTAAATCGACATCATTCTGTGCTTATAACTTAAAATGTTCCATAATTAAATAGCTCTAAGAATCTCTACCACATGATTTCAAGATTGGAATTTAAAGTAAACGTATTTCTTTTTTTTTTTTTTCTTTTGGCCAGTCCTGGGCGTGAGCTCAGGGCCTGAGCACTGTCCTTGGACTTTCTCAAGGCTAGAGCTCTACCCCTTGAGCCTCAGCACCACTTCCGGCTTTTTTCTATGTATGTGGTACCAAGGAATCGAACCCGGGTCTTCATGCATGCTAGGCAAGCACTTTAACCACTAGGCCAAACTCCCGGCCCCCGTATTTCTTTTTTATTATTTATTTTAATTTTAATTTTTGGTGCTAGTCCTGGACTTTGAACTCAAGGCCTAGGTGTTGTCCCTGAGCTTTTCTGCTCAAGGTTAGCACTCTACCACTTGAGCCACAGGTCCACCTCAGCATTTGGTGATCATTTGGACATAAGAATATCTGGGCCAGGAGTGTAGCCTAGTCTGCACAAAGCTCTGCGTTCTATTCATTGATACTACATACATAGAAAAACCAGAAGTGGTGCTGTGGCTCCAGTGCCAGAGCGCTAGCCTTGGGCAAAACATGTTCAAGAACAGTGCCCAGGCCCCGAATTCAAGCCCAGGAATGGCAAAAAAAAAAAAAAGAATCTCACATACGCACAGGCTGGTTTTAAACTATGGTCCTCATATCTGAATAGACAGGATTACAGACACAAGCTACAAACCACTGGCACCCAGAAATACATTTCTCTTTTAAATTGTGATAATATGAGAAATATATTTTTGGGCTGGGAACGTGGCCTAGCAGTAGAATGCTTGCGTAGCATGCACAAAGCCCTGGGTTCAATTCCTTGGTACCACATACACAGAAAAAGCCAAAAGTTGTACTGTGGCTGAAACGGTAGAGCACCAGCTTTGAGAAATCTCAAGGACAATGGCCAGGCCCTGAGTTCAAGCCCCACAACTGGCAAAAAAACAAAAGCACCCATGGCTCCTAGGTTATAACTCCCTCCCAAAGGCAGGCCGCAGAAACTCAAATCTTCCTCTGCTTCCTCTGGGCTGCGGAGAAGCCTACTCAGTGTTAGTCACTGAGTTGAGACCGAGCACTTGTCGGGGCCCCTACCAGTCTGTAGGGATTTTATCATGAATCAGCGTCTTGTACCCATCAGCATTTTGTGATGATAGAATCTTTACCAAGGTTTATTCTCCACTGTCAGCAAAAGGAGCTATCAGAGCAGATAATTCCTAATTGCCCTGGCAGAGGAATACTCAGTAATACTAACTTTCTGTTTTGAGACACTGGCAAAATTTCCTGCTTTGGACATAAAAAATACTGACTAGCCACATTAAGAGTCCTAAAGAGAGAGCAAAGGCTTGCCGGATGCCTACATGCCCGGAAGATTTGAACACCAGGCATTTCAGCTAGGTGATGAAATCCCTTAGGAATGTGGTGGTCTGGTGTGCACGTGTGCATCCCACACGCTGCCTGTGCAGGTTGAGGCAGTTTCTCACGGTTTCTGTGGGACTGCACACTGAGGAGAGCAGATCTGCAGCAGGCTGGCTGGCTTGGGCGGGTGAGGGCCCAGCTGCATTCAGAGGGGAGCTGCCCCACACCTGTGGGTGCCAAGGAGGTGACACCTGCCTCACCGCCACCTCTGCCATGTGCGTCTGCTGCACCCCTGCACGCCTGCACCCCGGCACCCTGGCCTGCCCTCCACTAGACCAGCCCCAGCCACAACCTTCTAAGATGCCATGGATCAACATAGTGGGTCACGGCAAGCACTTAGGAAAGAAGATGGAAAAAAGTAACATGAAATAAATGTGCTAAATCAGCCATTCTGCGGCCCAGGCTGATCCTGGAACCTGCTTTCAAGCTGCGTTTGCACACGTGCATACCTGCCAGCATCTATGGACATGTCTGTATGCATGTGTGCATGTCTGCCTATGTGCCTTTGTGCACACAAGCACCTCCGCATGCACCAGGTGCTCACGTGGTGTGCGGTCTGCTCCCATGGGGACCAGGGCTTCCTCTGCCCTCACCGCCCTCTGTCAGCTGCACGTGTGTCTCCCTGGGAAGCCTCAAGGCTTCTGGCCAGGCCTGCCTGTGGTGACAAGCCCTACCTCCAGCATGAAGACCACGCCCACACACCTGCACGTGGCCTGGGCCATCACACTGGGAGGGGCCACACAGGGACCTGAGCCGGGGCCACACCACACAGCTACACTGGCACCAGCACAGAGTTTGCAGCCATGGAACACAGAGGTGCTGTAACAGGGCGGCACAGGGCCACACAATTCTAAGTCCTCGGAGCACAGGGCCACGCAATCACAAGAGCACAGAGGTGCCGTGACAGGGAGGCACCAAGCCATCAACCACCAGTCCATGAACACAGATGCTAGGACAGGCAGCCCAGGGCCACACAGCCCAAGTCACCTCACCTGCTCCATGGTGGCCGAAAGGGCTGCGTGGTCCTCACCCTCTTGCCCCATGGGCAAGTGACACCCAGGACCACGCGCAGAGGTGGAGGCGGCCCAGGACCCCACGCCTCAGCTGGGCCACAGGGGGGGACCAGCCACTGTTTCCCACACCTCTGGCGCTGTTCAGCCCTGGGGCAGAGCCTTCTCTCCATCGAGCTCCTCCCCCCTCCTCCCCGCTCTCTCCCAGGCCCATGGCAGGCTCTGGCGGCGTGGGTGTGCCTCACACACACAAAAATGGCACCGCACCCATCCATGCGCTGGACCCAAGAGACCCCCGCACAGCCCAGTGGGGTGGCCTGTCCACGGGACCAGGAGGCCCTGGGGCACCAGGCCTTATGTATCAGCACCAAAGCGAGGTGGGAGCCGTGGAAATTTACATGGTGTAAATTTGGGATGGATTTTAAAGGTCAAGCCCACGAAACGCTGCCGTGTGTGTCAGGCAATTTGGGGCTGAGCCAAAGGCTCCACACTGTCCTTTCCCGAGTCAGGAGCAGACACGAAGGCGGGGAGGCAGCACTCGAGCCTGGCAGGCCTCCCGAATGTCAAATGGGCTGTGGGCGTGCAGGGGTTTGGGGTCAGGGAGAAGTGCTGGCAGCGGAGCTGAGGAGGTTGACGCAGGCCCAGGGCAACACTTGCAGCAGACATGGGGAGTTGGCAGCTACGGTGTGGGAGGTAGGGGGAGTGGCTGGATGCAGGAGGGCAGATGCCTCGGGGCCAAGGCACAGCTCACGGGCCAGGGCTGTCATGGCAGGGCCCGTGGCAGCCTGACACCAGGGGGACAGGAAGAGGCCATCAAGCGTGGACAGATGGGAGGAGGCTAAAGGGAGACTCATCAGATGCAAAAAGGGCTCCCGGGTGGCCCCGAACCCAGCCCACAGAGCCTGGGACACAGGCGGGGTCCTCAGATGCCTCTGCCCCCAGTGGCACACAGTTCTCACGTCCCCAGCTACCACAGCCACGCTGCCCGTCTGTACACCCATGACACCTGCCCCCCACCACAGCCCTTCGCACGCGGCTTGCCTCCTTAGAGGAAGGCTTGGCTGCACTGCCCACTGCAGGCCTGGGAGGAGAGCCCAGCCTTGTGAGCCTCCACCTTTCCGCTTGCTCTCTCACTTCCCCACCCTTCCAAGCCACATGTCTGTCTTCACCACATCCACACATGTAGGGGTTGGGCAGAGCTGCAGCCGCAGAGGCCGGAAGCCCAGCTGGGCCAGAGATGGGAATCTCACAGACTTTCCTGCCAGGGCTGGCTTCAAACCACAACCCTCAGATCCAGCCCGCTGAGGAGCTAGGATGACAGGCGAGACTCACCAGAACTGGGCTTAGAGTACAGCCCTTCCACGTGAACAAGTATCAGACAGAATTTAACGCCCTCACCTTTAGAAAGCACCTGACATTCCCCAGCGGAGAGACGCAAAGCCCGACCCAATTATACACGATGTGCAGAATGTATTTCATGAGAAGGGAAGGATGATTCGAGGATCAACAAACCAAGACCCTCTACCATCCCCACCCACCATGGCACCACAGTGCCAGGCAAGGCAAGACAGCTGAGGGCTGAGGAGACCCTGAGAAGCCCCTCCCCGGGGTGCAATGGAGGCACGCCCCCCCCCCACGGCTGGACCCTCAGCTCCCTCCACCGCCCCTCCCTGCACCAGCCCCAGGGGCCAGCCGCAGCCGGGGAGACGTGAGGGTGGCTGTGTGGGAGTCACAGGCAGACTGGGAAGCTGCTTTTCTGGTGACGACTCATCTTCCGGTGTGGTTCGACCGAGTCTCCCGAGTCGTCAAGTCTCCTGTGGGGTGTTTGCACACGCTGGAGTTAGTTGCCATCTGTGGCAGAGGCGTGCGTGTTTTGGCTGTGGAGGCTGAGGAAGTTGTGGCCAGTGAGAGCCTCAGATTCTCCCTACTGCCTGTGCCCCCCAGAAAGCACGCTGGGAACCACAGCCCAGGGCAAGCAGTGGGAGCCCAGGAAGCGGTGGGGTCAGCGCAGTGGTAACGGCCGGGCCGGGGGCAGAGCCGGGGCCAGCCCTGCCCACTGCCATCCTCAGCAGCCAGGGCAGTGAAGTAAGAGCATCATGTGCACTACTGCAGCACCCCCATCGCAGCCGGACTTCCACGCACTCCCGTGAACAACGGATCGGCCTGTCTCAACATTTGGCAAAACTGGAAAAGGCAGTTCGGATTTACATAGCGAAGCCAGAGGTCAGGGCACTCTATGTAAGGCGCTACTGAAATGGCAGTGCGGCCCGGGGCTCGTCCGGGGGTCCTGCTCCTCGGCTGTCTGAAGGGGTGCTGCCAGATGCCAGGCGCGCCCCTCGTGACACCCCGGTGCCAGGCTGTCCTGGCTGTCCCCAGCGAAAGGGCTGGGGCTCATTCCCACACCAGTCAGGTCCACCAATGTTTTCTCCCGCAATTCTCTGCAGACAACTCCAATTAGATACTAAGAAAACATCCTGAGATTAAGCAGCTCCAGACAAGAGGCAATTAAAAATCAGTACCTCGCAATTAGTACCAATCTCTTGTACATAATTTTTTATCTTTGTATCAACATGGCAAAGTCATAAAAGAAAAATAAAGATTTTTATCTTTTATTTACTCAAGTCTTTTAAACACATTCTCTCCTATGTTCAACTTCATAAGTTCATATAACAATCAATCATTAAATATGATTGATGTATACATGTATTCATGTACTCAACTATAAAACATAAACTGGCAATTTTAAAAAATTGAGAACTATTAATGCCTATCTAGTTGAAATTTCCCATTTCAACCGCACTGACTCACATCTTTAAGATGTTAGGATTTCTGTGGTAAGGGAAAGAATGTCTGCGGTCCCTGGCAGCTGGGCGGGAGTTGAGAAGGAACCCCAGCGAGCCTGGCCAGCCCTGTGTAGGACCTGAGTGGAGCTGTGGACGGGCCCAGGGCCACGGCCAGCACTGGTCCACTACTGTATGCGCTCAGCTCCTCAAGGCAGAACCAAGGAACGTCGCCTCAGTTTCATGCTTGGAAACTCCCCAGCTGCCATTCACAGGACCAGCTACAAGTAAAGCAGTGACGAGATGCCAAGTTCTCCTACAATGCTGTCCAAATAGCAAAAGACAAAGAAACATACAAAAAACCACCAGGAACAACTTACCTGCTGGTCAGTAAAGACATCGGACTCATCTGACAAACCCTTTTCCAAATTCATCTTAACACAGGAAAACTTGCGTCATGAGCCAGGCACCAGATCTGAGGCAGCGGCTCAGTGTGGCGCGCGCCTGGGCATGTCAGGAAAGTTCAGACATTTCAGCTGACGGTCCGCGTGCTTCCCTCGTAACCTATAGCAACAGGACGGAGGGAGCTGTGGTCTGCCTCCACTGCCTCACACACGGGAGGGACGCTGGCCCTGGCCGCGGGGGTGGCTCTGCACACCCCGGCTACCCACAATGTGCTTCTCAGTGGCACGGTGCCGGCCCCAGAGTGATCGCAGTGCCGCTGCTGCCACTCTATTATAAGCCCGCTGCATGTGCGTGCGTGCGTGCGTGCGTGTGCGTGCGGCACACACACACACACACACACACACACACACACACACACACACGCACGCACGCGCGCGCGCCTCTCCCCTCCTCCCAGTTCCTGAGAATCTCCACAGCATGTATGGTCCACGGTCTGTTCTGTCTGCCTCCAAGCAACCGAACAACTTGACAGTGAGTGAGCATCACTGTTCCTCACTTGGAAAAGGAAGACAAAGAAAAGAAGGAACGCAAATGGCTACCAGAACCCGGGGCCACCTCCATGGAGACCCCAGGCCCACTCTCAGCCGGTGCCCCCTCCTGCCACATCTCATGACCCCCACCACCACCCCACCCCGTCCTGAGTGCAGGCCCACTGGCCCACGTTCTGGGACG
The DNA here is from genome assembly GCF_031878675.1 of Megascapheus bottae. Lineage (NCBI taxonomy): Eukaryota > Metazoa > Chordata > Mammalia > Rodentia > Geomyidae > Megascapheus > Megascapheus bottae. The sequence continues at coordinate 58,968,734 of NC_143521.1, forward strand.
GGCCGTGGGTCCGGAGCAGGCCGCCCACTGGCAGCAGGCTAATCCAGCCTCCAGCGTCAGCATCCCCTGGGCTTTTCCCCACAAAGCAATGTGCAGTGGCAGTGGGAACATGCCACGAGCACGCCCACTGGCCAGCACATTCTATGTGTGCCACGACTGCCTGCCAGGTGAGCCCCACACCCTAACAGCCTGAGCCTCCTCCACAGCCAGCCAGACAGACAGACAGCCGTTCCTGTCTTCTCTCACAGCTCGGCACCAGTAGCCAAAGGGAAGAGGGCTCTCCCTCTCTCCCATCATCTCCCTAGCCAGTACAGGTGCCAGGCTGCCCCACCCCCAGCCAGGGACAGTGAGGGCCTGGCACTCCCTGGGGGCCTGTGCCCCTCGGCACCCTCCTCTCCTCAGCAACGGGGCCACCAGCTGCGCCCCCTGCCATGGACGCTGAGCCTCCGTGCAGGCCTCCCGGCGAGTACTCTCCACACAGACCCCAGGACCATGGCGCCTCCCCTGACACTTGCTCAGCAGCCCCGGCCTTCTCAGCCTCAAGTCCGCACACCCCAAGAGGGCCCCCAAGACCGGGTCGCAGGACCTGCCTCAGCTCAGGTCCTCACACAGCACCATTCCTGCCTCCCCACGTCTCTCAGCACGCTCCTGGAGTGGCAGGAAAATGCCAGGGTTTGCTGGGCCCCCACAACTCCACGGCCTGACTCACCCCACATCAGCCCCAGCACCCCGCACGGGGCTATCGGAAGCACCAAGAGTGGAAGGCGCAGAACACCAGCCCTCAGACCAGCAGCAGCACCGGTGACCACCAAGCATGTGGCCACTCACGGGACTGAGTGGGGACCTGCTGCAACCTGGAAGCCGGTCACCAGCATGGTCACCAGGGTCATAGTCACCAGGGTCACTGTCAGCAGAATCATGGTCACCAGGGTCATGGTCACCCAGAGTCACGGTCAGCAGAATCATGGTCACCAGGGTCACTGTCACCAGCATGGTCACCAGGGTCACTGTCACCAGGGTCATGGTCACTCAGGGTCACGGTCACCAGAATCACTGTCACCAGAGTCACGGTCAGCAGGGTCACAATCACCAGAGTCACGGTCACTCAGGGTCACAGTCACCAGAGTCACTGTCACCAGAGTCACGATCAGCAGGGTCACAGTCACCAGGGTCATGGTCACTCAGGGTCATGGTTACCAGAATCACTGTCACCAGAGTCACTGTCACCAGCATGGTCACCAGGGTCACTGTCACCAGGGTCACAGTCACCAGGGTCACGGTCACCAGGGTCACTGTCACCAGAGTCACGGTCACCAGAGTCACTGTCACCAGGGTCACTGTCACCAGCATGGTCACCAGGGTCATGGTCAGCAAGGTCACTGTCACCAGGGTCACAGTCACCAGGGTCACGGTCACCAGGGTCACTGTCACCAGAGTCACGGTCACCAGAGTCACTGTCACCAGGGTCACTGTCACCAGCATAGTCACCAGGGTCATGGTCAGCAAGGTCACTGTCACCAGGGTCACAGTCACCAGGGTCACGGTCACCAGGGTCACTATCACCAGGGTCACGGTCACCAGAGGCACTGTCACCAGGGTCATGGTCATCAGAGTCACGGTCACCAGAGTCACGGTCACCGGGGTCACTGTCACCAGCATGGTCACCAGGGTCATGGTCAGCAAGGTCACTGTCACCAGGGTCACGGTCAGCAGGGTCACTGTCACCAGGGTCACGGTCAGCAGGTCACGGTTACCAGAATCACTGTCACCAGAGTCACGGTCATCAGAGTCACGGTCACCAGAGTCATTGTCACCAGAGTCACGGTCACCAGAGTCACTGTCACCAGCATGGTCACCAGAATCACTGTCACCAGGGTCACTATCACCAGGGTCACAGTCACCAGGGTCACTGTCACCAGAGTCATGGTCACCAGAATCACGGTCACCAGAGTCACGGTCACCAGGGTCACGGTCACCAGGGTCATGATCACTCAGGGTCACGGTCACCAGGGTTACTGTCACCAGAGTCACAGTCACCAGGGTCATGGTCACCAGAATCACTGTCACCAGGGTCATGGTCACTCAGGGTCATGGTCACCAGAGTCATGGTGGAGGACGCATGGAGGACGGCAGGATGGGAGGAGGACACACGAGAACAACAGGATGGGAGGGAGGAGGACACGGAGGACGGCAGGACGGGAGGGAGGAGGACACACGGAGGACAGCAGGATGGGAGAGAGGAGGACGCATGGAGGACGGCAAGAGGGAGGACACATGGAGGACGGCAGGACGGGAGGGAGGAGGATGCATGGAGGACGGCAAGAGGGAGGAGGACACATGGAGGACAGCAGGACAGGAGGGAGAAGGACACACGGAGGACGGCAGGACGGGAGGGAGGAGACGCATGGAGGACGGCAGGACGGGAGGGAGGAGGACGCAGGGAGAACGGCAGGACGGGAGGGAGGAGGACACACGAGGACGGCAGGACAGGAGGGAGGAGGACACACGAGGACGGCAGGACGGGAGGGAGAAGGACACACGGAGGACGGCAGGACGGGAGGGAGGAGACGCATGGAGGACGGCAGGACGGGAGGGAGGAGGACACACGAGGACGGCAGGACGGGAGGGAGGAGGACACACAAGGACGGCAGGACGGGAGGGAGGAGGACACACGGAGGACGGCAGGATGGGAGAGAGGAGGACGCATGGAGGACGGCAAGAGGGAGGACACATGGAGGACCCCAGGACGGGAGGGAGGAGGACACACCAGGACGGCAGGACGGGAGGGAGGAGGACGCATGGAAGACGGCAGGACGGGAGGGAGGGAGGACACACGAGGACGGCAGGACGGGAGGGAGGAGGACGCATGGAGGATGGCAGGACGGGAGGGAGGAGGACACATGGAGGATGGCAGGACGGGAGGGAGGAGGACATACGAGGACGGCAGGACGGGAGGGAGGAGGACGCATGGAGGACGGCAAGAGGGAAGATGACACATGGAGGACAGCAGGACGGGAGGGAGGAGGACGCATGGAGGACGGCAAGAGGGAGGAGGACGCATGGAGGATGGCAGGACGGGAGGGAGGAGGACACACAAGGACGGCAGGACGGGAGGGAGGAGGACGCATGGAGGATGGCAGGACGGGAGGGAGGAGGACACACAAGGACGGCAGGACGGGAGGGAGGAGGACGCATGGAGGATGGCAGGATGGGAGGGAGGAGGACACACGGAGGCACACGTAGGGCCAGTGGGAGGCCTGGCTAGCTGGAAAGGTCGTGAAGGAGGTACGGGGTGTCCGGGCCTGCCAGGGGCACAGCGTTCACTTTAGGCTCCTGCAGTTACCTGCCTACCCTACTGGTCTTGGGCTCTCCCTGCTGGGCACAGCTCTGGGGCCATGGAACTCTGGTGGAGACTGGCAGGGCCAAGGGGCTGTGTGCCCAGAAAGCAGCAGGCAGGGGGACCCCGTGTGGTGCAGCGGGGCTCACGGCTTGTTGACAAGGAAGCGAGCTAGACCTCTGCACAGTGAGGCTCCCCGAGTCTGGGACGTGGACTAGAAACTTGAGTTAGAGAAGGGGTCTCTCACAAGGGGACGTCAAGACTCGAGAAACATGGCCCGTGGGTCTGAGTGCCGGCCCTGGACTTCCCCTGCCAGCGAGCTGAGGTGGCTTCTGGCGTTGGGCCGGGGACCTGCACTGTGACTCCTTGAAGGCCCCAAGAAGGGGTCGTCTGGCCCCCAAACCTCCCCTCCATCCTGCACAGAGCATTGCCAACTGGACCAACTGGCTAGAGCTTAGCCAGTCCCCAGTCTTACCACCTGCCTGCCACCAGCACCACGTGGCCCTTCCCCGGTGCCCCAGCTCAGCAGGAGAGGCAGCCCTCCCCACCCCCTCCCCCACCTGCAGGAGGCCACTCGGCAGCCCCACTTCTACCCCAGGGCCAGTACCTGGTAGGTATCCATGAGGAAGTACAAAGCAAGGGTACGTCTTTTTTTAGGCCCCGAATTAGCAGATCTTCAAGAGAATTTCTCAAATAAATAAAAGTAGACCAGGACAGCAACACTTCCTTAGCTAAATTCTCTTGGAAACAGCGATGTCAATGTTTTTAAATGTGTAAGAAGAGCTAATTGGAAACATCTGCAGTCCCCCCACACCCTGCCTCCCCACAGGAGGCTGGGCTAGAAAGCCAAGCCAGCCAAAGCGGCTGTTCACATTGCCAGCGCTTGTGAGTGAGGAACAAGAGGGGCAGAGCGGCCTCTGGAGGACATCCAAGCCGTCCCCGCTCCCTCCACCACCTCCTCTGTCCACCTAGCTCCCCTGCTCTGCGCTGGAGTAAAGTCTGACCAAGGCTCAGGTAGGATCTTCTGCCCAGCACCAGGCACTGCCAGACTCTGCCCATAGCTCCTGACCTTCCCAGTTCCTCCCGCCAGGATGCCCTAATACCCTCCAGAATCCTCTAGCGCCCTCCAGGATGCCCTAGGGCCAGTGCCAGGATGCTCTAGTATCCTCCAGAATCCTCTAGGGCCCCCAGGATGCTCTAGGGCCTCTAAGATGCTCTAGGGTCTCCCAAACGCTCTAGGGCCTGTGCCAGGCAGTTGCTATTGTGGGTCCAAGCATGGGTGTGGGCGGTCTGCCGGTGAACAAGAGTGAATTGAGGCGCCAGTCCTGAGGGTCTCAGTCCAGTCTCCAGCCCCAGTTCTCTCCTGGGCTCATCTGGGAATGCCCTCTGCCACGCAGCGTCGCCACCCCATCTCACTGCTGTTGGCCCCTCCCTGGGCTCTAGCTCCAGGTGTGGCTTCCTGGACTCCAGCTGTCCTGTGGAGGGCTCCATCCTGGTCCTACAACCCTCAGTGAGCCCTCTGGAGGGGTGGATCCCAGGCACGGCTGTGCTGAGCTTCCCTGCTGCAGGTGGCCACGCCCAGCTCTGTAGGCCACACCCACTGAGCAAGCAAGAAGCCAACAGCCCCAATTCCCAAGCCGGGCTCTCTCCTTCAGTGCCCCCAGTAAACTCTGTCACACTCCACGTACCGCCAGTGCTCAGCTCGGTCCTCCCTCTTGCACATCCCCTGGGCAGGTGGCCCTTCCCTTCTCTTAAGGCTGGAAGCCCAGCATGGACAGCACGCCTGTAGTCACACCCATGCCCCATGTGCTCAGGGCACCAACCACCACCTCACTGCCCGTGTGTCACCACTCTCACAGGTGGAGGGCGGGTCCCTGGGGGCAGGACCTTGCTTTAACCAATCGCTGCCCTACTGGGCAACAGCCCTGGATGACCCACGTCCTGGAGGGCCTGATCTGCTAGTCCGGTTTGTGCACATTTGCCCCAGGAAGGCGTCACCACTCAGGAAGCAGCCATAGCCTCCAGGCCTCTCTTCCCTTGCGAAAGAGCCACACTTCTGGGAGCCACAACAAGCTGCCAGCAATGCCTGGGCCTGGGCAGGGCAGGGCAGCAAGCCCCGCCCCTCTGCCACCCCGTGGCAGACCCTGTAGTGCTAGAAATGTGGGTGGTATGGTGGGGGTTCACAGAGCTGACCAGAACCCTAAGAAGACCCACAGCCAACAGGGCGCAGGCGGCAGAGGCCGTATGCCCTCCGCACACTGAGTGTGTCCATCCTGAACACTGCCGGCCCCCTCGGAGCCGGGAGGGGCTGGGCACAGGGCCTCACACCTGTGATCCCGTCTAGATAGACACCTGGGAGAGACCACCTCCAACCAACAGAGTTAGCCACGCACGTTCAGGCCCCCCCACTGGCACAAAACCACAAGCGGGGAGGGGGTTCCCAGCAGGCGTCCCAAGGCCGTGTCCACCTACCTCCAGGTCGTCCAGGGAACGCGTGATGCTGAACCTCTTGGATCTTCCAAATGACCTTCGGGCAGAGGTGCGCTGGGAAGTCTGGGCCAGTCCAACTCCCCGCCCAAACTCTGAGCCCTAGACACAAAGACAGAGATGTGTGCAGTGCGCCTGGGGGTGGGGTCCGCTCTCCTCGCTGCGCAGGGGAGCAGAGAACGAGACCCTCATCGCAGGCAACTGCGATACTCAAGGGTCGTGGTCCTCTGCCCACCACCACCCCCCGCCTCCATGCCACGTGGAGGAGCCCCAGGAAGGATGTGCAAGCACAGCAGGAGACATCCACTTCCCAGCAAGGCTGTGCCTTGAACATGGACTTGAGTGTGGTCCAGCAACTGCCCCCCCCCAGCAGACCAGGTACCACTGGAGCCCTACCTCAGGCACCAGGCCAGAGGCCAAGGCCTTGTGGGAAGACCCAGAGTCCTGCCGCAGCCATGGGGCCCCGCAGATGGAGGTGGCTTGGAAAGCTCAGCCCAGCCCCACCAGCCCCACCCAGACAGCAGGAGAGGTGCAGATTTGCTGCTTGTGAGTGATTTCTCACTCCAGGGTGCTTCTTCCTTCCCTCTGGTGGCCGAGGCCTTGAAGAAGCACGAGTCTGAAACTTGAATGCCATCAATATTTTTTTCTTCCATTACCCATGCTGTCAGAATTTTAAATTCCCAAGCAGTCTCGACCCTAGACCACCCTTGGCCTTCACGACCTTCACCCCACAGCGCTGCAACAAAGCACAAAGCACGTGCTAGGCCAGTGTTTACCAAGCAGGGGACTCAGCAGAACAGCTCTGCTCCACCCTGAGGCTGGGTCACCGAAAGGACTTGGAGCTGGCAGGTTTTCATCTCTGCGTGTGCTGCTGAGGGTCAGAACGCCCAGGTGACAGAAGCCCCCAGGGGTAGAAGGAGAAAGGGCGTGGAGTTACGTGACAAGAGACCAGGAGCCCTGTAGGAAATGCCTAAAGGGAAGGGCGGCACAGCCCCCCTGAGGACCACCCTGCAGGACCCAGTCAGGTGAGCCACCTTCCAGGTCCTGCGACCTGCACGCTCAATCCCCACGGCCAGCAGCAGCTGTGAAGACGCACAGGGGCCGGGAGGATAGCAGGACACGCCTCCACACCAGGCCAGAAGACACCACAGCACCTCACCTCGTGGTCAGCTGTGCCAGTGCCCTCCAGTCACTGAGGTGAGAAGACACCAGAGCCGTCTTCTCCCACTAGCATGCGTGGGAGAGGCACTGAAGGCCGAGAGGGGCCCTGCCACAGCGTGGCTTCCCCCACCCAGCCCCTGTGTCCCTACTCGCCCCATGCCTCGGCCCTGAGCAGCCAACAGCCTCTGGAAGCTCTAGGGGACATTTTCAGTTGTCAAGAACTACAGTGTAAATAAATCCAAGTAGACTTCCTCCCTGGGACTCTGGGAATGAAAACAGTCGGAGAAGCAATGGTGAAGCTATATTCAGAAGAACAGAACTGAAGACCAGTACCAAGGGCCACCAGAGATGGACAGGGCAGCTAGAAAGGGTGAAGGGCAGAAATCCAGTGACGGGTCTCAGGGACAGAAGCCTGAGTGCCGCCACTGGGGAAGCCAGGAGATCTGGATACTGCGCAGACATGGCTGGGGGCAAACACACAGCTCCCACCTACCCAAGCCCCAGCCAGGGCTGGTGGGCAGTGGTACTATGCCAGTGGGCAGGCACGCACCAGACACCTATCAAGGGCAGGCTCCTGCCAGCTCAGGAGCCTGAATTTCATTAGCATGCAGGCAGCCACCTGAGGCCAGCGAGATTCTCAGAAAGGCACAAGTGGAGCTTGGAAACAGACGAGCTCCATCTGCACGCCCGGGAGCAGGCGGCCAGCAGAGGCAGAGGTCACACCCTCCCCTGGGAGGACTTTATTAAACCAACGTGGTTTTTTTTGTCCGGAACACAAAAAAATCCTAGGCTCTGATGTTAATGTGCTGGGATTGCTAAAGGATCAATTTGCATAGTGCTGGCAGGCAAGCTCGGCTAGTAGCCCTGCCTCTCCACACTGCAGCAGGAAAACCCACAGCCCCACCACTGCCCCATCTTGAGTAATCTATAAAAAATCACCAACTAGGGCTTGGAGCGCGGCCTAGTGGTAGAGTGCTTGCCTAACAAGGACAAAGCCCTGGGTTCGATTCCTCGGTACCCACAAACACAGAAAAAGCCGGAAGTGATGCTGTGGCTCAAGTGGTAGAGCTCTAGCCTTGAGAAAGCCCAAGGACAGGGCTCAGGCCCTGAGTTCAAGGCCTAGGACTGCCCCACACCTCCCCCCAAAAAATCACCAACTAAAAACAACAGAGGAAATTGAACTCTCCACCAAAACTTGACCCTAAATAGACAAATCTCAGCAAAAAATAAAGACATAAAATCAAGGTGACATGAGTCCCTCAAAAGCCAACACAGTAGCCAGACATGGTAGCTCTCGCCAATAATCCTAGCTACTCAGGAGGCTGAGATCTGAGGATCGAGGTTCAAAGCCAGCCCAGGCACTAAAGACCATGAGACTCTTATCTCCAGTTATCCACTAGAAAACCACAAGTGGGGCTGTGGCTCCAGGAGTAGGTCAGAAGCCTTAACTGAAGAGCTGCAAGCCCCACAATCAACAACAACAACAACAAAGCCAGCACAGCAACTCCACAGCGAAGGACAGAGTAGTGTGGGGGAGAAGCACACAGAGCGATGCTGAAAGGAAGGGGTGACGTTTAAGGACCTGAACACACTACAGCAGCATCCAGACAAACCAGAGGAGGCCAACACGCAGCAGGCCAGGCAGAATAAAGAAGGCAGAGCAGGACCTGAACGATGCCCGTGAAGATACAGAAATGCCACTGAGCTTCCTCTGAGGCTGGGGGCTTGTGAGGACCCCAGATGCCAGGAAAGGGAAGGCATTTTTCTTTACTTTCTTTTTTCTTATTTTTAATTGTTTTGCCAGTCCCAGGGCTTGAACTCAGGGCCTGAGCACTGTCCTTGGGCTGGGCTTTCCAGTGCTCTACTTGAGCCACAGCCGGCTTTTTTCTGTGTTTGTGGACACTGAGGAATCTAACCCAGGGCTTTACATATGCTAGGCATGCACTCTGCCACTAGGCTATGCTCCCTGCCCAGGGAAGGCATTTTCTTTTTTCTTTCCTCTTTTTGTGGGCCATGGGGCTTGAACTCTGGGCCTGGGTGCTGTCCCTGAGCTCTTCAAGCTCAAGGCTACCGCCCTATCCCTGGAGCCACCGCCCTACTTCCTGTTTTTTAGTGATTAACTGGAGATAAGAGTCTCACCATCTTTTGTGCCAGGGCTATCTTTGAACTGCGATCCTTAGATCTCAGCCTCCTGAGTAATTAGGATTACAGGCATGAGCCACCGAGGGTGGCTGGTATATTTCATTCTAACTTCATGTATTTATTTCTGAGTGTTAAATGCATCCATAGTTCAGTAAAATCTTGAGTGTTTAAAAAAAGATTATTATCCAGAATAAAGAATTCAAAAAAACTAAACATCAAAAAAACCACAAATAATCCAATTAATAAATGGGCAAGCAAATTGAACAGACCAGCGCTCCAAAGAAGAAAACAAACATGACAAAATGTTCACTATCCTGAGCCATAAAGGAAGTGAAAAAGCAAACGCACACTAGGATTCCATCTTGTCCCAGTCATCAAGAAAAGAAGCCACCACAAGTGCTGTTGGTGGGAATGTGAGTGCGACCACTACGGAAGTCAGAAGGGAGATTCTCCAAAACACCGAACACAGAGTGACTCTGCCCCCACCACAGCAGAACTGGGTGAAGGACAGTACATGAGAATACCAGAGAGACACCTGCATGCCCATGTCCACCGGAGCTCACAACAGCCATACGCTACATTCAGCCAAGATGCTCCACAGGAGATGGACAAGTGACAATGACAACAACAGGGCTCACACACCACAGGCTCTAAAGACAAAGGAAACCATCCCATTGGCAGGAAAATGGATGGAACTCCAGGGCGTTGCACTGAGTGAGGCCAAAAAACACCGTGGTTTTTTTTGTTTTTTTTTTTAAAAGGTGTTATTTGGTTTGTATCTAGAAGCTAGGTCTAAAAGAAGTACACACACATGGGCACAGACACACACACACACACACACACACACACATGTATACACTTACATGCACACACATGCACGCACCTACCCACATGCACGCACATACCCACATGCATGCCTACATACGCATATACACACATACATGCACTACACACATGCACATGCATAAATGTACACATACATGTACATATACACATGCACGCACATGCATGCACATGCACTCACACGCACACAGGCACATGCACGCGCACACACATAATGCACGTGCACATACACACATACATGCACATATACGCACATATACGCACATGCACACACATGCCTGTCTACATCATTGTATTTCTGGCTCTTATATTTCTGGATGAACATAAAATGTGAGTCCAAGGGATACTTAGAACACAGAGGGGAAGAGGAAAGAGGAAAAGAAATCAGCCAAGTAATTTTTAAATACATTAGCTATATATGCAGATGGCACTGGTGGTCCCCGGTGAGGGAGAGGTGGGGAGAGGACCAGGCGTGGGGCGGATGCTGTGGCGGAGGGCCGCTAACAAGGGTGAATATGATCTCCTGCATAGAAACAGAACTGTGAAATCTGCTGAAATTGTGTTAGGAAGTGGGGAAGAGGGGAAGGAGGAGGAGGGAGGGGGAGGCTGGTCGGAATACACTGTCCACACCAGTGAAATGTCACATGAAATCTAACATAGCTAATATATGCTAGCAATTTCTCAAGAACCGCAATGTACACAAGCTCAGAAAACTTACTTTATCCACCACCTTCCCAAGAACCATTTCATGGGAATAGAGCTAAACTCCACCACCCTCCCTCCAAAGAGCACAGGATCCCTAGCGCACACTGCCTGCTGCTACGTGGGGGTTTTCTCACGTTTTCATCTCTCACGCTCCAAACTCCACAGAACTAGGCTCTCTGGTGCTGCCCTGAGCCAGCATGCAGGGCCCTGGGTTAGCTCAGCGCCCAGGCTGGCCCAGCCAGCCTCCAGAAGGCTGGAAGCACACATGCGCGGTAGGCCACGCCCCCAAGTGAGCCAACATAGGGCTTCACCAATCCCACTTCGGTCCCTGGGCTAGGGAGATGTCCCCCACTGTGGCAGAAGGTGGGGGGTCAGGAGGCACTGCCGTCTCCAGCTATGGGTCCTCAACCAAGACTCACCTTCTTGTCCTCCTTGGTCTTTCGAACATTCCAGTGAGGCCCGAAAATGTTCTGCATCCCAAAGGCCTTCCTGGACCAGTCCCTGTCGCGGGCCCTGGGCTGGGCCTGCGAGAGGCTGCCCTCCACCCGGTATCGGTCTGCGGGGATCTTGCTCATGGGGGGGGGCAGCGTGCCACAGTTCACGCTGGACCACCCGTCAGTGGAGTCTGTGTAGGACTCCTGGTCGCTGGCGTGGCCGCACGGCCACTCCTGGAACATGTGCACCGGGAGCCACCTCTGGTTGAAACCGCCCTGCTTGGACGGGGGCACGGAGCCCCGCAGAGCGGCAGGGCCCCCCTCCACGTGGGAGGTCAGTCCTGAGTGCTTAGCTGAGTCTCGGAACCTGTCGGCCTGGACACTGGTCTCCAGGGGGGAGCCCACCTCGGGGTCTTGGCAGAAGGCCCCGTTCCAGGACGCACCCCAGGGCTGGGGGCTCCTGGCACCTGCTCCCTCCCACGAGGGGCCGCCGCAGCCCTGGCTGTGCCTGTTGGAGCTCCCTCCCAGGTCCACCACGAGCACCCGGCTGCTCTTCTCCTCCTGGGTGAAGTTCCCGATGCCACTGTCACTGTTGCTGCTGGTGCTGGTGTTCTGGTGGGGGTCGGCGTCCCCCTCCAGGAAGGCCCGGGCCCGCACGCCCTCGATGGCCTCGCCCATGTCTCGGTAGAGGACGGAGATGAACTGCAGCACGGGCAGGGAGGACGCGGGGAACTCCAGGCAGCCTCCGGTGTCGGGGTCGGCTGTGCAAGCGAACCCGAAGCGCCGGGCAATGCCCTGGTGGATCTTGTGGTGGAACAGGTCAGGGTCCACCATGAACACGTGGCAGGACGTGCGCAAGGCCCCCTCGTCCTCCTGCGCCAGGCTCCGGTCGTCGCTGGTCTGCATGGTCACCAGCCCAAAGAAGCGCCGGTCATCCGGGCACACGGCACTGAAGGCCAGCTTCCCGGCGGGGTACTCAGCCACCACGCCGGCCTTGTCCGTGCACAGCTGCACCCGGTCGTGCATGACCTTCAGCGTCACCAGCGAGTGGATCTTCTGCTCTGCCCGCAGGCGCCGCATGCAGCCGCGGATGGCCTGCAAGCTGTCGTACTCCAAGTTGGAGCTCGTGGAAGGGAGCTCGATGGAGCCCAGATAGCCCACCACCATGGCCACGTTTAAGATGCTGGCGTCTAGTCCAAAGGCGTCGTGCCCGTGACTTTCCGGCCCCACACCGAACACCGGGTCGTCGCTGGTGACCTTCGGTATTTCCTCCTTGGAAAGCGAGCCGGGCCGTGGGGCGCTCAGGCCGTCCTGGCCGGCGTCCAGCCTCACGGCAGCAGACTCTGACCGGGACCGCTGCTTCAGCTTGGCGGGCTCGGAACTGCTGGCACGAAGACCGGGATTGTCAAACATCATGTGGAAAATGCCCCCTGACTGCACTTCCTCCACCACCCTCTCTGCCCGGTTGATGCCCAGGGCTTTGGAGTCGAGCTTGGGCCTCAGCCAGCCTCTGCCATCGTGGAGCCCCCCGTCGTCGTCGCTGGAGCAGGACTCGGCGTGGCCCGGGCCCTCCCCGACGACCATGTGCAGGACCCCGGCGCACTTCCCAATCAGCTTCACCACGTCCTCGTGGGAGGCCTTCTTCACGTTGATGTCGTTGATGGCCAATATCTGGTCCCCGGCGCGGAGGCCCACAAAATCTGCAGGGCTGCCCCTCATGACACAGCTGAGCGCGCAGGGCGCCTGTCCCGAGAGGCTGAACCCGTAGCCCGCTCTGCTTCGGGCCACCTCCACGCTGCGCACCCGCCTCCCCTGCTCCCCAGCCCGGAGTTCCGGGGAGACAGCCAGGGCGGGGCGCATGTCGCATCATCCCAGGGGACCGTGCTTCCACGAGCGGAGCACGCAGGGCCGCACGGCTCTTCCCTCCAGTGATGGCCTAGGGAAGACAAACGAACGGCAGGTCATTAACAATGCCACAGTCCTACGGCTCACACCACAGTGACAGGAGGCAGTCTGCGTGCCAGGAATCCTGGGGGCAGGCCAGGAACCCTCCTGAGCAGGCAGAAAGCACCTCCAGGTTGCGGGGACCCCCCTCCCCACCCCCGGGACTACATAGTGGGGTGTGGCCAGATGGAAAGAGGCCCCCAGCACTAGCTCCCCTGCGGGCCTCACGTGTCTGGCGAGCCCTGTGGCACAGACTCCTGCCAGGTTGAGCCAGAGACCCTGGTTTGCCCCATCCAACCTACATTAAGCACAAGGCCCCTCACCGTACATCATCTCACATCCCGTGACCTCCCACAATTAATTTGTTCTGGACAAAGTGCTGTGTGAAGAAGACACATTAGTTTGAAATGAATCCATCCATAAAACCCCAGAGGTCACCCAACAGAAAAGGTTAAAAACAGCGACCAAAGCAAGCCACAGAACACAACATTAATTATTCTGGGGCTGTCACTGAAAGCAGGCCTGGGCACAGAGGCACTGGCCTCAGTGAGGGACGTGGTGGCATCTGCAGAGGAGTTGCTTGAATGCAGGCTGCGTTCCCCAGGTGGAGCGCAGGGCAGATGCCACATCCAGGGTGGGCTGCACAGGCACCCCTGCCTGGCTCATACCAAGTCCAGACCCCAGAGGCTTTCACAGCCAGCTTCTTCCTGAGGCAGAGCGGGGTCACCTCAGCCACATGTTCTGCATGGCCAATCATACGGCGGGCACCTTCCCCCTCTGGGCGCCCCCGCCCAGCTCCACACACAGGCAGGCCTCCCTGCACATGGCTGGGCCACTGAGAGAACTCTGCTTCACATGTTCAAAACAGTGTGGTCTCTGGTTGGGCTGAGAAGACCCAAAATAAAACCGTGCATTTTTTGTGTGTGTGCTTGAACTCAGGGCCTGAGCCCTGTCCTTGGGCTTTCTCAAGCCTCAGCACCACTTCCAGCTTTTCTTTGCAGTTTCCAGCAACAAACTCATAGGACACAGGGGCTAAAGGGCTCAAGGCAACAAGCAGGGCGCCTTCCCTCCCCAAAGGGTTTGGGTGCTGAGACCACGAGCACAAGGCATCTGAGTAACTTTGAGCAACAAACCCCTTATTAATGAAGTGTTATGTGACATACTATCTAAGTGCTTCTAAGACTCATTTCATTATTCGTAAGTAAAAATGGACAAGCTGGGCGAGGTCCCGAGCTCAATCACCGGCACTGCAAAAGAAAGGGAAAAAAGTGTACGTCAGCACGTACACAAGTGTGTGCGCATGCGTATGAGAGCCGATGCGCTACATGCATAGATGGATGCATTAAATGTATATATTGCAATTCACATTGTGTATACCTATTCTGGTACTGATATGTATTGTTATTTTTTGGCAGTGCTGGAGCTTGAACTCAGGGCCTTGCGGTTGCTGGACAGTCACTCTACCACAGAGCTATGCCCACAGCCCTTGCTGGCTCTACCTATTCTTCAAATGGGGTCTCGGGTGTTGTCCGGGGGCCAGCCTCAGTCACACTCTTCTTAAATACATCTCCTGTGGAGCTGGGATGACAGGCTGGCAAGAACATGCCCAGCAAACGCGTCCACACTGCACCTGGCACAGGCGCTGCCTCACAGCCTTGTCACTGGGGGTGTGGGGAGCTGGACTGTGCACTCCAGAGCTTCTCATCCTCACCCCCAGACCCAGGCTCACCCCTCACAGGGGCTTTGCAGAGGAGACCACGCGAGGGATCCAAAGATGAGGAGAAAATGCTGATTAGGCCTGGGGGCAGGGGTGACAGGAGGTCAGCCAGGCAGGGCCTGAGCCAGGGGATGGAGGCAGCAGGACCCAGAAAGACCCAGCCCCGTGTACATGGACTTCAGCCTGATGGGGGGACCAGCAGAAAAGGCACCGAGACCCAGAACACTGCAAGGGTGTATGGCCTTTGGAGAGAGGAAGGGAGCCCAGGGCCTGCAGGCAGAGCAGAGGCAAGAGCTCCAAGCCCAGGCTGATGCCAGTGTTGACCTGCAGACTCCAGGGTCAGTATGGCTCTGCCACTGACCAATGGGAGGCCTCCCGTGTCTCCACCACATCACAGGGCCAGCAGAGCAGACAAGCCCCCGTCTACCACAGCCCCCAGCTCAGCTCAGCCCTCAACACAGATGCCACCAAGCCTCCTTCTCCATCTGGGCCCACACCCAGCAGACCCTGACCACCTCTGGCCCTCTTCTGCAGCCAGCACACCCACCACTACAGGGAATGCCAACCTGGCACCATGCACACCCAGGAAGATGAGCAGTGGTGCCCCGGGACACACCCCACCATGACAAGCGTGGCCTGATCCTGGCCTCCCATCCTCTGGGTCAGCCTCTCACCTCCTGACCCATCCTCTGGCCCCCTGGTCCCATCAGACCTGGACCTGCCCTCAGACCTTTTGGGGCACAATGGTAAAGGCAGGCTCCCGCAGGCTCCTCCAACCCCTCCAGGCTCCTCCAATCTCCCCTAGGCTCCCTCAGGCTCCTCTAACCCCCTCCCCAGGCTCCTCCAACCCCCCCCCAGACTCCCCCAGACTCCTCCAACCTCCCCCAGGCTCCTGCAGGCTCCTCTGACAATCCCAGGCTCCCTAGGCTCCCTCGGGCTCCTCCAACCTCCCCCAGGCTCCTGCAGGCTCCTCCAACCTCCCCCAGGCTCCTCCAACCCCCCCCCCCCGCTCCCTCAGGCTCCTCCAACCCCCCCAGGTTCCCCCAGGCTCCTCCAACCCCCCCAGGCTCCCCCAGGCTTCTCCAACCCCCCCCAGGCTCCCTCAGGCTCCTCCAACCCCCCCAGGTTCCCCCAGGCTCCTCCAACCCCCCCAGGCTCCCCCAGGCTTCTCCAACCCCCCCCCAGGCTCCCCCAGGCTTCTCCAACCCCCCCCCCAGGCTCCCTCAGGCTCCTACAACCCCCCCAGGTTCCCCCAGGCTCCTCCAACCCCCCCAGGATCCCCCAGGCTTCTCCAACCCCCCCCCAGGCTCCCTCAGGCTCCTCCAACCCCCCCAGGTTCCCCCAGGCTCCTCCAACCCCCCCAGGCTCCTCCAACTCCCCCCCCCCCCCGCCAGGCTCCCGTAGGCTCTGCCAGGCCCTTGAGTCACCAGACCCCTTCTAAGCCATTTCATTGCCACCCATAGACAGTGCCTCGCACACTTTTATCCATGACACAGGCACAAGCACCTAGTGTGACAAGCTTTGTCTCCAACCTCCCAAGCCCCAGGTCCTTAACCAAGGAGTCTCAACAGCAGAAAAAGACCTGCTGGGGTCACTAAATCAAGCAATGAGGCCCCAACAAGAGGAACATAGTCCCTGCCTGTCCCCAGAGGCAAGAGAACCAAGAGACAATGGCTGAGGGAACAGTGCAGCCCGCTCCCCGCACCCTACCCCGACCACTCCATGAACCACTCCCAAAGGCAGCGAGCGCCCAGCCCTCCACCACTGAGGCCTCCTTGGCAAAGAACCAGGGCCTGCAGAGCCCCTCCTCCACCCCTGCTGCGCCTCACACCCACAGCACAGCCACGCTCTGCCAGAGGACTGTCCTCCTGTCACCCATGGAAACCCCACCGCCAGGCCGCCCTGCTGGCTCTCTCCTCCTCCCCTGGTCATGTAGCTGTCTGACCACAGTCCGGACCCACACTAGCCCATCCACTCATCCTGCCACCAGCCTCCTTCGCCAGCCCTGTCCACCAGCACCACTGCCGTCCCCGTCCCCACACCCACACCCACACAGGACCCCCACTCCCATGCAGTCTACCAAGGGCTGCCTCCAGCCCCGCACCCAGCACTGCCGTGGGCACAGAGCATCCTGCCCAGGGCGAGGGTCCTCTCCTCGTCACCACCACACAGCAGCTGGGACACCACACACACGCACACACACGCAGCCCCTCTTCCCTTCTGCTCTAGCTGCTGCCCTTCCTCCTGTCCATCTCTGCTGTTCCTCCTCTCCCAGCCTCCCAGGGGACCTCACCCACCCAAAGCCAGCTATCCCATGTCTTATCTCCTATAAAATGGCGGTCACCACCACCGATTCGGCAGAGCCCACCCCTCCTCAGAAGTCCCCCTGGGTGACAGGACCACCTCCCCAGAGGCAGGTCAGCCAGCCTGGGGTGGGGGCTCTGAGGGGCCTCCAAGGCCTTCCCAGGGCACGCAGACAGCACTTGTAGAGAACCAATCACCCACACAAAGAGGAGTCTCCCAAGTCCAGCACACAGGACTGCGCTGTGCGAGGCCGGAGCACAGGGCGAGGTGCCACCAGAAGGAAGCCCTCTGCTCACCAGCAGCGGCCCCTCGCAGCGCTCGTGCGGGGCCCACACTAACACAAACGCCAACATGAAGGAGCTGGCAGTCCGGCCCTCACAGCTGCAAGGATACTAGGCCTTGTTTGACTATTTTAAAAGGCAAGGGTAAGGGCTGGAAGTTTAGCCTACTGGTAGAGTACTTGCCTAGCATGCACAAAAGCTTGGGTTCGATTCCTCGGTACCACATACATAGGAAAAAAAAAAAAAAAAGCCAGAAGTGGAGCTGTAGCTCAAGTGGTAGAGCTCTAGCCTTGAGAAAACCCAAGGGCAGTGCTCGGGCCCTGGGCTTTAAAAAAAGAAAAGCAAACATAAAAATTGAAAAATAAAAAGCAAGGGGAGGGGCCAGGAGCGTGGCCTAGTGGTTAAAGTGCTTGCCTAGCATGCATGAAGACCCAGGTTCAATTCCTCGGTACCACATACATAGAAAAAAGCCGGAAGTGGTGCTGAGGCTCAAGTGGTAGAGCTCTAGCCTTGAGAAAGTCCAAGGACAGTGCTCAGGCCCTGAGCTCAAGCCCAGGACTGGCAAAAAAAAAAAAAAAAAGGCAAGGGGAGCTGAAAGAAACCCACAGATACACAGGAGGGACCTTGTAGTCCCCCAAACACAGGGGCTTCCTGCCCCACTTGAGGGAAGGGACAGCAGCCTCCGTGTGGAGGTCAGGTCAGAGCAGTGTCAACGCCCACCCCCCGCCCACTTCCCGCCTCTCTGCAGCCAACACCCTGCTCTGGGTGACGCAGCTCATAGCAAAAGTCAGCAGGGGCTGACCAGCCCTTCCCACAACTACAACAGACACACAAAACTCTCTCCACCCAAGAGGCCCACCAAGTGCTGAATGGGGAGAAGAAGGTGTCCCACAAAGTATTCCAAGGTGAAGGCCACCCAGCCTGAGAACACAGGCGCAATCAACTGGAGCCACACTGGCAGTGACCCCAAATACTAGGGGCTGTCTGTCCCCCACCTTCCCCAAGGGCCTCATACCAGTGACCGCGGTCAGAAAGTGCACAGGGCACAGGCTCCACCCGGCCCCAGGGCTGAAGCTGTGGCTGCTGAGAAGCTCATGGCCAGAAAGCCCACGGCTGCCGTGCCACAGTCCTGATGTGCTGGCACAGCACGGCAGGCTGCAGAGCGTCTCGCACCTGTCTGTCCTGTAGATTGCCTCGATAACCACCTATAGGGCCCCGCCAGGGATCCAGGCCCTCGCCCGTGCCAATTAAACTCACTCATGCAGAAAGGCACCTGGTCCCATGGGCAGAGGCTGGGGAGAGCACAGCCGTCCAGAGACCTGGTCCTGTTCCCACGGCATCCACGAGGAGGAGATGAAATTCCTCATCCTGCTTGCAGTCACCCCAGTGGAGACACTAGACAGACAGACCTCCTATGAACACCTGACCTCACCCTCCATCTCCGGACACTCAGTCAGGAGGGAGGGCACAGTCAGCTGGATGCCAGTGCCTCAGGCCTGCTACTCAGGATCACAGTTCAAAGCCAGCCTGGGTATGAAGGTCTCTGAGACTGTTATCATTAATTTAATCACCAGAAAACCCATGGGGGTGCTATGACTCAAAGTGGTAGAGCACTGGCCTTGAACAGAAGAGCTCAGGGACAATGCCCAGGCCCTGAGTTCAAGCCCTACACCTAACAACAACAAAGAGTGCCTACATGCAGCACTTTTCTCTACACATCTTCTGCTGGCTGGGCCCCTAGGAAAGGGAGTGCCCTGCCCTGGAGACCACCTGGAATGCTGCAGATAAGGAAGTGTCCTTCCTAAAGGGCCTCTGTCAGGCAGGGTCTTCTGAGGGCACATGCAGCACGCTGCCTTCCTGTCCACCTAGAACAGGCACATGGGGGGGTGCTGCACCATGTACCCCAGCAGCAGTGTAGCTGTGTTCTGTGCCCAGTGCTGGGGCCCCGAGGACGAGAGGGGACCACCTCGGACTCCAGACAACGACAGGGGCCAGAACACGAGGGCCTGTGCACCTCACAGTCCAGCCTGGCCCCACCCCTGCTCGCCAAGCTCCCCCACTGCCCACGCAAGAGGCCTCGGAGGTCAGGAGTGGACTCGCATCCTGTGCTATGGTTAATAAGCAAAGGAGAGCCAAGAAGTCTCCACAGCTCGAGACAAGGACAGCAGGGACAGGGAGGCCCCCTCCAACTCCCCTGGGGAGCTCCGATCCCCATCACATCCTCCTTAAACACCTGTCCTGTCATCACTGTCATCAACCTCTTCAGAGACGCCCGCCTGACAGCCCTCTCCCCCCAACTCACCCACCACTGCTGCATCCACACAAGCCCAGCATGCCCAGCCACAAGTAACACAGGCACCCGCGAGCTCGGTGCCTCTGAAGGCCTGGCCGGCCTTTCAGACTCTGCTGGACAAGCCAAGGCCTCCAGAAGGCTGGCAGGCCCTGCTCCTCCCCGGCAGGCACCCACAGTGTGAAGAGGATCCCTCTCCCACAGCATGGAGTCTGCCAGGTGCAGTGACACCAAGGACAACCACAGGAGAGCCATCAAGTCTCTGCTAGCAAGCTGAACTCACAGGCTGAGGCAGAGCAGGAGGCAGAGCGAGGGCCAGCGTTCCCAAGTTTGGAGACCTAAGGAGGGGCTTCCCCCTCCCCACCCTCCCCCGTCCCTCGCCCATCTCACCCCCTGCCACCACCCTCTAACAGGAAGCTCTGCAGTGGCCTTGTCCACCCCAGAGCCCATGCAGGCGCTGAGGAGGCCAGGGGAGGGGTTGTGCAGAGAAGAAACACAGGACTCATTTCCCTGGCAGGTCGGTGAGCCGTCGGGAGGGCTGTGAGTCACGAGGACCAGTGGTGGCAGTGGCCGACATCCTCTGTGGCACCTGGCCCTTGCCAGTCCCTGGCCGTGGATGAGGGCTGGACCTCGTGGCTTCTCTGTTACAAAAGGACTGTGGCTTGTCCCATCCCCTCTCCCAAGTCTGAGGGGGAGAGCAGCTTGCAAGCTGCCCTAAAGCCCACATGGCAGGGAGTGGTGCCCTGCTATCAGACAGACAGATACCAAGTTTGCCCACAGCAGTAAAGGGATGTTGGGAATTGTGTCTTGTGTGGCCTCCGAGAGCCACGGGAGTAGGCCTGGAAACAGAAGCCGGGACTGCAGCCTGGCGGACCCCTGGCCCAGCCTGTGTGGGGTCCTGGCCAGGGCACACAGACCCTGCCAGATGCCCAGGACGGGCTCCAGGGAGTGTACTGTGTGGCCTAGTGGCCTCGTACTGCAGAATTTGCTGATATGTGGCCCTGTCCCACCGCCACCCCGACTCTACTACACGCCAAATGAGGACTTTTCACGTCCCCATGCTGTCTGTGACAGGAAATGGTGTGCACACACACCACCGCACACACACGAGTACAGTATTCATCTAGGGCTTGTTTGAGTTTTTTAAATTACCATTGGTGTTTTGAGGCACTATAAAGCCACGGCTGGTCTGGAGCATAGGAGCCCTGCTCAGCCTGCAGTGCTCGGGTGACTGGTGGGCCATGACTTAAGAGGCTATTTTTCATCAGGTTGCTAGAGATGGAGCCACCTCCCCAGAGAGGTCTGGACCAGTGACCCCCAGCCCTCAACTGGACCTGCAGCCAGCGGGGCACTCTTCTGGGCCGGCCAGCGCACCCACAGGCCCTCCTAAGGAGTTGCATGAGGTCCGGGATGGGTACCGGGCTCCGAGTCTGTGAATGTTCCTCTTGAGTGTAAATCCTGATGAGAGGAGAGCTTAGACTACCCTGGTTAGTTCTAAATACCTGGGTATCACAGGCCAGGGGCAGAGGGAGAGCCAAGACCAAAGCTGGAAATGGAAAGGGCCGGCCTACGGCAGTGACAGGGAGCAGAGGACCCCCAGCCCCAAGCTGTGCGGGAGACTAGCCAGCGAGATCCATGGCAGACTTCTGGCCTCCGGAGTAAGAGGTTAACTTTGTCCTTGTGCCACTAAATTTGAGGCACTTCGCTATAGCTCACAGGAAACCACTACAAGTGCTAATTAGAAGTTTCCAGAAATTCCACCAAATTCTATAGGGGAGCTCCCCTGCTCACAGCACGGGCCTGTCACAACTCACGCACCTCCATCCACCTGAGGGGAGGCTTCACCAACCAAGCACCCATGCCAGACAATGGGACCCGAACACACAGGCTCTGCCACCGAGGCTCCAGGACGGCCACAGGCCCTGCCCTCTTTGCCCCTTGGTCAGTGGGCCCATCCACAGGCCCTGGTCCTCACCACAGGGAAAATGGCAACCCCACCCTTGGCCCAGCCAGACAAGCCCCAGCCCCACACTGCCCAGGGCAGTTCAGTGCCCCCAGCCCTCAGCCCCTGCCCTCTCCTGACCCCTCCAGTGCAGTCCAGCCTTTGCTGTGCCAAGCACAGCCTCACTGAGGATGGGTTCTAGCTCCAGATTTCAGAAAGGCTTGAATCTGCAGTTTCTAAAGAGAAAGAGCCACCTCTGAGGGCCTGATTAGGAGCCTGCAGCACCAGGGGAGGCCTGGCATGGGCCCGTGCGCAGGCAGGCCTGCCCCAGGGCCTTTGCAGAAGCAGGACATCCAGGTCCCCATCCCTGGGACACGAAGGGCTCTGCTGTCCTTGGCTATGTGGCCATCCATGCCTGTTTCACCAGAGGCCGGAAGTCTAGGTCCTGTGCTGGGCCTGGACCCCAAGAGCCATCCACTGCTGGGGACTGTGAGGAAAAACGGGCATTAAAAATGGATTTTTCAGAGGAAACCGCACTGAGACCATTCTGTCACCTTCAAAATCTTTCAGAACTTAAGTCTTTCCAACTTTGTCTGATCCCGCACCGGCCCCCCACTACCCGCAGAAGGCACCGTCTGGATGTCCTGCAAACTAAGGAGGGGAAGGCTCCTGCCAGAGCCACTCCTCACCTCAGCCCCGTCCAGGCCCCCCTCCCGCTCTGGTGGGGGACATGGGGACAGCGGGGGCAGGGCCCGTCCAGGATCCCCACAGCCCCACCCCAGCAGTGTAGAGGCAGGGGGAGGAGGGCAGCTGAGGAGGGGTGGTGACAAAGGCCCAGCGGTCCATGGGAGCCCCAGGCTGACTCCCCAGGGGCCCTCCCTCCCCCACACCCAGGGGTCCCCGTCCACACGCTGAGGGCCCACGGTGGGAACGGCGGGGCCCGGGGCCGCCCGGGGCCGCGCGCCGGTCCTTGGCGACGCCTCGGCCTAAACAAAGCGGCCGCCAGGCCCGCGGGGCGCACAGCCGGGACGCGAGGCGGCCGCCCGCCCAGCCCGGGCCGCCCCGGGCCGCCCGGCGCCGCTGGACCCCGGCCGGGCCGCCACCGCCGGCCCAGCGCCACCGCCCGGGTCCGGCCACGAACAAAGGAGGCGCGGGCGGCGCCCCGGAGCGCCCGGCGGGCGGGCGGGCGAGGCGGGCCGGCGGCTGGGGGCGCCGCGCGCGGGCGAACGACGCGGAGGGCGGCGCGCCGGGCCCCCTCACCTACCGGGCCGCGCCGCTGGCTCCCTGGGCGCCCGCCGAACGCGCCAACGGCCGCCGCCACAGCCCCAGAGCCGCCGTCGCCGCCGCCACAGCCGCCGCCGCCGCCGTCGCGGGACTCCGAGGGGCGGGGCTTCGAGGGGGCGGGGCCGAGGGGCGGGGCAAAGGCGTGGTCCTGGGCGGGCCCGCGCTGGGGGCGGGGCTCCGGGGAGAGTGGGCCCGGGTGGGCGGGGCCGGGGCGTGGTCCTGGGCGGGCCCGCGCTGGGGGCGGGGCTCCGGGGAGAGTGGGCCCGGGTGGGCGGGGCAAAGGCGTGGTCCTGGGCGGGCCCGCGCTGGGGGCGGGGCTCCGGGGAGAGTGGGCCCGGATGGGCGGGGCCGGGGCACGGCGGCCCCAGGGCGGGAGCCGGAGCCAGGACTGGATAACGGACCGCGGCGGATCGGGACAGAGGAGCTCAGTCTTTCCTGGCTGGAAGGCCTGCAGAGCCTCGCCCTCCGTGGGTGCCTGGAGGCTCGGGAGGACCAGCCGGAGAGGACTCGCGCGTGCGGGAGGGCGGCCGTGCGCAGCTAAGGAGCGAGCACACGTGAGCGTGATGTGAACTCAGAGAGGTGTGTGCATGCCGGGGGGGCGTGTCCTTCTGGAGGGGCGTGTCCTCTGGAGGGGCGTGTTCCTCTGGGGAGGCGTGTCCTCTGGAGAGGCGTGTCCTCTGGAGGCGGCGTGTCCTGTGGAGGGGCGTGTCCTCTGGGGAGGCGTGTCCCTCTGGAGGGCGTGTCCCTCTGGAGGGGCGTGTCCTCTGGAGGGCGTGTCCCTCTGGAGGGGCGTGTCCTCTGGAGAGGCGTGTCCTCTGGAGGGGCGTGTCTGTCTGGAGGGGCGTGTCCTTGGAGAGGCGTGTCCTCTGGAGGGGCGTGTCCTCTGGAGAGGCGTGTCCTCTGAAAGGGCGTGTCTGTCTGGAGAGGTGTGTCCTCTGGAGGGGTGTGTCCCTCTGGAGAGGTGTGTCCTCTGGAGGGGCGTGTCCCTCTGGAGAGGTGTGTCCTCTGGAGAGGCGTGTCCTTCTGGAGGGGAGTGTCCCTCTGGAGGGGCGTGTCCTCTGGAGAGGTGTGTCCTCTGGAGGGGCGTGTCCTTCTGGAGAGGAGTGTCCCTCTGGAGGGGCGTGTCCCTCTGGAGGGGCGTGTCTGGAGAGGCGTGTCCTCTGGAGAGGGGTGTCCTCTGGAGGGGCGTGTCTGTCTGGAGGGGCGTGTACTCTGGAGAGGCGTGTCCTCTGGAGGGGCGTGTCTGGAGAGGCGTGTCCTCTGGAGAGGGGTGTCCTCTGGAGGGGCGTGTCTGCCTGGAGGGGCGTGTCCTCTGGAGAGGCGTGTCTTCTGGAGGGGCGTGTCTGGAGAGGCGTGTCCTCTGGAGAGGCGTGTCCTCTGAAGGGGCGTGTCCTCTGGAGAGGCGTGTCCTCTGGAGGGGCGTGTCTGGAGAGGCGTGTCCTCTGGATGGGCGTGTCCTCTGGAGGGGCGTGTCCTCTGGAGAGAGGTGTCCTCTGAAGGGGCGTGTCCTCTGGAGGGCGTGTCCCTCTGGAGGGGCGTGTCCTCTGGAGGGGCGTGTCCCTCTGGAGGGGCGTGTCTGGAGAGGTGTGTCCTCTCAAGAGGGGTGTCCTCTGGAGGGTCGTGTCTGTCTGGAGGGGCGTGTCCTCTGGATGGCGTGTCCCTCTGGAGGGGCGTGTCTGTCTGGAGGGGCGTGTCCTTCTGGAAGGACGTGTCCTCTGGAGAGGCGTGTCCTCTGGAGGGCGTGTCCCTCTGGATGGGCGTGTCTGTCTGGAGAGGCGTGTCCTCTGGAGAGGCGTGTCCTCTGGAGGGGCGTGTCCTGGAGGGGCGTGTCTGTCTGGAGAGGGGTGTCCTCTGGAGGGGCGTGTCCTCTGGACGGGCGTGTCCTCTGGAGGGGCGTGTCCTCTGGAGGGTCCTGTCCCTCTGGAGGGTCGTGTCCTCTGGAGGGGCGTGTCCTCTGGAGAGGCGTGTCCTCTGGAGGGGCGTGTCCTCTGGACGGGCGTGTCCTCTGGAGGGTCGTGTCCCTCTGGGGGGCTTGTTCCTCTGGAGGGGCATGGTGAGGCTCCCCTCCTGACCCAGACTGCCCTGTCCATCTGTAAGACCAGTGGCAGGGTCAGCTGCCTTCCCCCCTCCCCCCGTCCTCCCCAGCAATCTCGCTGAGTCACAGGGAGGCAAAGCATCTTCAGGAAACAGTCCAGGGACGTTTTTCTACCATCTAGAGCTAAGGGAAAGATCTAGACACCCCTGGTGGGCGCCTGGCCGAGACCACCTCAACGTGACGGCCTCATGGGCTGCTGGAGTGTTCAGAGTGACAGCCGTGGGTCTGGATGCCAAGTTTCGTCAAGAAAGGAGCCTTGTCTTTGCTCTAACCACCCGTGGTGTTCCTCCTGGATTTCCAGGTGAGAATGTGACCTGCGGTAAAACAGGAGCTTGTCCTTGGGCCAGGGAGGAGCCTGCTGTCTTCATTTTGGAGCTGGTGGCTTACGTTTGGGAGGCATTTTTCCCAGGCAGGCATACATTCTGTCAGACAAGTGTTAATTCTCGGGGTGAGGAATGTGTCCCTCAGGAAGGAATGCACCCCGCTGTCTCTCTCTGAAGTGAAGATGGCACCTCTGTGTTTCTAAAGACCACATTTCTGAGTTGCCTTCACCAGGCCTCAGTTTCCTTAAGTTATCCTGTTCCATCTTCAGCTCAAGACCAGCACGCTACCCCTTGAGCACAGAGCCACTTCCAGTTTTCTTGGTTAACTAGAAATAAGAACCTACATGGTTGTGGAGCTGCTGTCTGTGTCCCCACGCTGCCCTGTGGACGGCAGTGGCCCTGGGGACACCACGCTGTCATCAAGGCATGCATTCTGGTGGCTTGGTAAGCAGGGGGAACGTGGTGCCCCCTGAGAGAGGAGGGTTTAAGGGAACCGGTTTTGGTTTTTGCTTGTTGTGGGGCTTGAACTCCGGACCTGGGCGCTGTCTCTGAGCTCTCCAGCTCAAGGCCAGTGCTCTGCCACTTTGAGCCACAGCACCACTTCCCCCCTCCCTCCCTCCTTCCCTCCCTCCCTCCCCCCCTCCCTCACTTCTCCCTCCCTGTCTCTCTCTCCTTATAAGGCCGCCCGGGTACTCTGCTCTTGGTGGCTTTTAACTCTCAGCAGACCCCACATGTGTCCATTTAGGGTGGTGGACCCTGAAGCCTGGGGAGAAGATAAAGCGCCCTTAGGGGCGGCTGCTGCGCATTGCCTGGGTGTGGTGCTCAGGGCACTGCGGCAGGGGCTGGGCTCGGCCTGGGGAGGCCCAGGCTGGGAGAGCCATGGCGAGGCACGCACGCTGTGCTGTCTGGGGGCGCAGGGGGCGTCCTTGTCCCCAGGAGCTGCCACCACAGGAGATAGGGCACCGCAGGGGGGAGAAGCCCCTGGGGCCCTGCACCGCACCCCAGGTCACTCATCTCCTCTCAAACAGGCCTCTGCCAGGACCTGCACAGGGCCTGGGGGGGGGGGGCACTCCCCTCGTCCAAGTAGAGGCTACCCGCCATCCAGTCTCCCTTTCTGGCCTGCCTGCAATGGCAGAGGTGCCCCATCAGCCAGGAAGACTGCCAGGCTGCTCAGGCTGAGATCTGCCGAGCTGGGGGAGCGGGAGCCCTGGAAGGAGAGGACAGGGTGCCTCGTGAGGCCAGCTGTGCCCAGCGGCGCTTCTCCACAACTCCTCATGGAAATAGCATTCTTATCTGTCACTGCAATGCCAACTTGAGCTGGCGCAAAGCATGGCTCCCCCCCTCCCCGCCAGATACCCAGTGCCAGGGCCTGGCCACCGCAGGTTCCGCTGCTCACCGGGCACAGACGCAGGCCGGGCACCGTGTCACGGGTCCTTGCGGAGCATCTGACTCAGTCCTGCCAGCTTGGCTGGCTCTAGCCCCTGCTGCGCTGGTGCCAGGGACCCCAGGGGCACTGCGGCCCTGCCTGTCCTGCTCACTCACGTCCAGGCCCACAGGACCGTCCAGCCCGTCCACCTGTCCAGGGCACACTACAGGTGGAACCTTCACAGGCCTGGAGGAGGCCGACGGGCCGGCCGGGTCCCTCCCTGTGTCCAGATGTCCCCACAACCTCAGGGGCCCCTCTCTTCTCCAACCTGTGCCCTTGACCCAGCCAGAGACCCGCAGTGAGCGGTGCTGGTGGGAACGGTGATCTCACCACCCCTGGCCTGCATGGAAGGGTCCTGCAGCCCGGCTGCCAGCTCCGTGGGTGCAGGGGCCGCGGGAGCACTGGCTGCCGTCTCCACAGAGAGCCCCACGCAGAGTCCTGTGGCTCATCCAGCTGTGTGTGAACAGGACTGACCACAAATTGCCACGCCTGGTGTCCACGTATCCCAGGGGACTCCAGGGGGAACTGCCACGGGCCCTTGGCTCCAGAACCCCACTTCCCACCCTCCTGCGCCTCCATGCTTCCCTGCCCAGAGCCACCCTCCCCTCCTGGCTCTTCCAGGACCGAGGGGCTGGGAGCTCCGGCCTGTGCCTCTGCCCCTGGGGCTTCGCAGTGAGCAGCCTCATCACTGTGGTTCCTGCACAGGCCCCTCGCAGCCCCGGCCCCTCCGGTTCCCTGTACTCACGCCCCCAGTGAGAGTGAGTGACAGAGAGATGGCTGGATGAGTGAGGTCGCAGGCGGGCTGGAAGGAGGGCGGAGGGAGGGCGGAGGGAGGATGTCGTGAGAGCCGCAAGGTGGTGTGTGGCTGGCCGGCTTCCTGCCACAAGGTGAGCAGCTCTGAACGCAGTGGTGCCAGAAACCACATCAGCAGGCCATGGGGCAGCAGCCGGGCACCACAGCGATGCCACCACAGACCCCAAACCCCCTCCCTGGACTCAGCAAAGCAGCAACTATGTTGTCAGAGCCCAGATCCCACCTAACTTCTACGTTAAACTTTTCCCTTTGCCGGGCAGCAGCATTCAGACCATCAACCAAACTCTTGAAATATTTACAGTTGGGAAGAGCCACAGATTGCATTTGTCACATTGCAGCGCTGCTCTGGGGATGCTGATGGTACGTTTTTTGCTCTCATAGAAACTATTACAAACTACCTAAATTTTCATAGAAAGCACTATGATTTACAGCAAGCTTTCACCATCATGTAAGGCACTGTCTAGAATCATATTGTATTTTCAAGGTCCTTCTTTCAAAATTTTTCAGTGCTGAGATTATTAAAATAAATAATCTTTCTCCATTATTCAAGTCTTGAGTTAATCTAAAATAGCAGAGTCTTCTCTGTAGAATTAAGTGAGGCCACTGGATGCAAGTCTCTTTCCGAATCAACTGTTTTCCTTTTCCTTAGATTTTGCTATTTTTGTTGTGTATTTCATATGAAGTTTGTTTTTTTTTTCCAGTAGAGAAAAAGCACTTCCTCTCCAATTCAGAAGATATTTTTAATTTTGTAAAGCATAACATAGTCAACCCAGTTTTTTTTTCCTTTTTTTGTGGGGGGAGCTTTGGCTAGAATGTTCTCTATAGCAGACAGCCAAACTGCAGGGCTGGAGCCTGGAAATGAAGTTCATTTCATTTCTGTCTGCCCACCTTTATCTGAGAATGCTTTACTGGGCCGCCAACACGCAGGACGCTTCCCGCTGCCGTGTAAAGCAAAGCCGGTGGGCAAGGCTGTCAGAACCTGAAGAGCCAAGAGGGCCGAGGGGGCAGGGGGGGGGCTGGTCTCCCACTGGAACGTCTTTTGCAACAATGTTGACTCTTGTATCTACTTTCCACTTGTCAGGCCAAGATGTAGCCAGAGGCTCTGGGCCACTAACCTGTGCTTGCAGGCATGGGTGCTCCAAGACAGAGCTCCGTCCCCCCGTGGGGTCCCGTGGGGTTTCCACCTACACGCCAGCCCAACACGCAGGGAATCCACCTTCATCTCCGCCACCCCGCAGAGCTGTGCCAAGGCTCGGCGGCTCAGAGAAGCTGGGAGAAAGCCACAGGGCAGCGTGCTGGGCTCACGGACAGGAACGATCAGGCAGGCTCCCTGCACTGCATTTCCATGTGTACACACGCGTGTGCAGAGTGGAGGAGAGGTGATCTCTGCCCCCTGAGCCCACAGGACACACAGGGCTTTCATCCACAGATAACAAGAAAACCCCACAAAATAAAAGCCAGTAGAGGCTGGACACACTGGAAAGTTCTTCCTAGAAACCCGACGGCCGCCCGCACCTGCTCACCCCTCGGCCCACAAAGTACATCTCCACGGAGGAACGGGCAGCCAGGACGCGAGGACGCCCACAGGCGGGCGGGCATCCACAACGGCACTGAAGCTGGGCTCCGGGCCACACAGCCTCAAGTCCCGCCCAGGCAGGGGCGCAGGCCACGGTGGAGGGCAGACAGAGGCCTCCACAGGCTGGGACTGGGCCAGCCAGGAAGTCAAGGCCAAGGTGGCAGACCCAGCGCCAGACCCAGCGCTGACAAGATCTGAAAAGAGAGGAGAGGGCTGGGCTGGCACAGCACCCGGGGGAGGAAGAATGTGAACCCGGGAGAGCAAGGCCGCCTGCACATCTACATCTACATCCCGTAGAGGAAAAAGCGACCCAACGTGCAAAAGATCCAGAAAAAATGATCCGAGCCAGGGGCTGGTGGCACAGACCTGTCATCCCTGCTACTCCAGGGGCTGACATCTGAGGCGTGTGGCTTCAAGCCAGCCTCGGCAGGCAGATTAGTAAGATTCTTAATTAACCACCAAAAAGTTGGAAGTAGAGCTGCGGTTCAAGTGGCAGAGCATCAAAAAAGCTCAAGGTCGGTAGACCTGCCCTGCAAGCCCCAGGACCAGCATAAAAAAAGGGGAAAATCAATACATGGACTACAAAAGCTCGATAAACAAGAAGGGTAATTATAAAAGAAAGCACAGCCAGGCAGGAGCTGTCTGAAACAAAAACCCAAACCCTGAAACAGATATTTTACTAGCATTGATGCAACAATAGAAAAGATTGCAGAGCTATCACAAACAATGAAGCCTAGAAAACAAAAGAGGGGAGCATAGCTGGAGAATTCTGTGTCTAATGAAAAGGTCTTCAGCAGGAGGTTAGGAGTTGAATTCTACTAAGATGGAGTGTGCTATGCCTTGGGCATAAAAAGCGTCCTTTGAAAACAATTCTTACCATTCAAATGAACAAACTGAGGGTCTTAGGACCGTCTTAAATACAGAAGCAGCCGCTTGTCAAACCTGGACGCCCATTTATGATGGAACGCTGAAGGAAATGAAAAATGGAGGCCAAGTTTCTGAACTTGGCGAGCCACAGCCGCCTCGGGGGAAAGGCAGTGGTCTGGCTCTCTTGACCTCTTTCCACATTGACCTGGAGGACCCGCCAGAAGAAGAAGGCAAGAAAAAGAAACAGAAGGCACGCGTTAGTACCCAAGTAGGGAACCACTGTTAGTCACAAAGCATGTGACGCTGAACACGGAGGACCCCGGGAATGACCACCAGCAGGAGAAAACGAGCAGTTAGGATAAGAGGAGACACTGGCCGGCTACAGACCCCAGCTCAGGGGCCTCCCGAAATGGCGGCTGGAGCACTCATGGCCTAAGGAGCCAGCTTCTAACTGCTGGCCGGAGCACTGTGAAAGGAGCACAGGCATGGACCAGAAGGCTCAACGGGCTTCCTTTTCCTTGGGTGTGCTAAGGTTTAGAACGTGGGGCCCGGGGCTTGCGAGGCAGACACTCTACGACGTGAGCCACACTCCCGACTCCAAAGACAGCTCAACAAAAGCTGCAGCAGGGCTTCCTGTTGCTGTGCTGCACGGGGGCCTGAACTCCGCACCTCCGAGCCACCACCCTCCACCCAGCTTTTGGCTGCTAATGGGAGATGAGTCTCATGGCCTTTTCTGCCCAGACTGGCTTCAAACAACCATCCTCAGATCTCAGCCTCTGAAGATGCTGGGATCAGGCGAAGCCACCAGAGCCCAACTCCGCAGGCTTGGGGACCAGAAATGTCTAAGCTTTTATAAAACTCCTATGGAAATGCAAAAAAATGTTGAATAGCCAAAAGAATATTTGAAAAGAAGGGCAAGGTCACTGAGAGCCGAAGCGTCTCCGGCAAGCGACAGGCATGAGATCATGTGACTCACAGACAACGGACTGCAGGGACTCTGGAAATAGACCCACTCTGCTTCCGGGAATTGATTTCTGACAAAGGCACTAGAAAAGCCCAACGGAGAAAGGAAATACCTGTAAACAAACAATTCTAGAATAACAGCATAGGGAAAAAATGGCTTGTGACATCCTGATGACACAGGGAGCCAGTCATCTAAAATGCATCCAGGCCCTAGGGCAGGGCTGCTTCTAGGACAGCTATGGGAAGGCTTGCTCCCATAGCTCAGGGACCATTTCTGAGGACACAGGAAGCCTTCACCCCAAAGAAAGACAACTGAGATCGCTCTGATTTTATCAAAAGCAAAATCTTCTGCTCATCAGAAGACAGCCTAAACTTCTGCTTCCAGCCCGGATGGAGCCCCAGGTTCCAGACTCTGTCCTTGCTGAGTGGGAAACAGAGGGGCAGGGGCAGAGGGACAGGAGAAGAGTGGCAGGAGAAGAGGAGCAGGAGAAGAGGGGCAGGATAAGAGGGGCAGAGGCAGAGGGGCAGGAGAAGAGGAGCAGAGGCAGAGGGGCAGGAGAAGAGGGGCATAGGGGCAGGAGCAGAGGGGCAGGAGCAGAGGGGCAGGGGCAGAGGGGCAGGGGCAGAGGGGCAGGAGAAGAGGCCATTGGCGCCCCTTGGCTCTCCCTGAAGCCTGACCCGGCTCTGCTTCTGTGGCCCTCTGTGCAGCTGCTCAGAGGAAGCCAAGGTGAGACCTGAGGACTGCGGCCTGGTGATGGGGTGCAGGCCACAGGAAGCCTGTGAAGCAGGGGCTCATCCCAAGTGCCTGGGTTGTGTGGCAAGGTTAGCCAGGAGGGCCAGGGGCGGGCACATGGGGTCTGGCTATAGCACTCTGCCCTGCAGGCAGCTCCAGGTCCCATCACTCAGGGCAGCTGCAGGGGGCTGGGCTTTCCCCAGGCACCATTCTCCTGCATGCCGCTGCCTCCCCCTCCCCCTCCTCCTCCCCCTCCTCTCACCCCCCCACCCCGCCTGGCTCCAGCCACCTGGGTGCAGTGTTACTATTCTTGGCTGTAACCTAAGCAGCTGCCCATTAAAATTCCATTAGTTTGGAAGGCTTGGGCTGCAGTTGATATTTCTAATTATTGTGAAATTAAAATTGTCCCTGTCATTTAATGATAATTGCAGAAGATGCCAGCTGGGCCCCTGGGGAGGCAGTCTGTCCCCTGAGCCGAACTTGCAAAGTCTCTTTAAAGTGCTTTGAAAAGACAAAGGCTTTTTTTTTTTTAAATTTGAGATCATGCAGATCTGCTACATGGTCAAACTCTAAATTTCCAGCATCCGTGGCTCTGGAGCAGGTGGAAGCTGGAGAGAAGCCAGGCCCTGCCCCCATGGGCTGGGGTCAGGTACCAGGGGAGATTCAGACGTAATATATAACAGCATCTAGCCCAGGTAGGACACAACAGAGAACACTCCAGATGCGGGCAGAAGCTCATTATGGGATGGAGCTCACATTGAGAGGAATGACGTATGGCCGGTGGTGGCCACAGAAACAAGAGGGTCAGGAGTCAGCCCGGCCCAGGCCTTCTCTCTCCTCTTCCCGTCACAGCTCAGCGGGGCTTGTCCTGGGGCGTGTGGCAGGGGGGCCCCAGGTAATTATGGGACCCTGCTCGTCTCAGGCATCTCCTGGCACCCTCCGCTCTCCCGATCAGGGTGCGCGGGCCTGGGCCCCTGCATGCCTCACCCCCCTGCAGCTCTGAGCCTGGGGCACAGCCAGTGCAGAACTGACTGGGAGCCATAGCTCCACCCCAGGGCGGAGGCCAGCGCAGCCTGTGTGGCCGGGCTCCTTCCTGTCCCGAGGACCAGCTTTGTGCCCTGCCCCACAGGCTCCTAAGCTCTGAACCCTAGTGCAGTGGGAGAGCCCCCCACTCGCTCCAGGCTGTCCCTTGTCCTCGGAGTGCTGGGCTCCACATGGTTCCCAGGGCTGGGGGAGCTTTGTTTGTCCCCAGCTTTGCTGGGATCGCTGGCCCGTGCCCATGGCCTGGACCCTGAGGGACCCCGTAGCTGAGGCGCAGCCCAGCACCCAGGCTTCTGCTTTCAGCCAGCCTAGGGCACACTCGCATTCTCACACACTCGTTCTCCAGCTTTTCCCAGGCTGTGTTCTCAGAGCATGGCCTGTGGACCCCGGAGGGGCACCACGACTGCGACCCCTCCTCCCATTATTTGAGCTAATCCCTTTAAGCCATTACGTTGTGATAGCTGGCTGATGGCAGAAGAGTCTGGCGAGCCTTTGGCAGGGACCAGAGCTCAGGCAACCAGCCTCGTTCATCCACCTGACTACATAAAAATGCATTTCCCTTGCAAATGTTCTAGATGAGGCAGTACAAGGACCAAGTGCATTATTGCTCAAGGCTGGTGCTCTACCACTTGAGCCACAGCTCCACCCCAGCTTTTCTGGTGGTTATCTGGAGATCAAAATCTCACAGACGTTTCTACCCAGGCTTGCTTTGCACCACCCTCCTCAGATCTCAGCCTATGAGTAGCTAGACCTTCAGGTGTGAGCCACCCCACCAGTGCCTGGCTCACAGCTAAGCTTAAAAACAATGCCACAGCGGGAAGGGAAAGTGGGAGAAAAACATGGGGGGGGGTATCAGTGTTCAAGGGGTAATGTACCCACTACTGATGAATGGAACTGTTCCCCCTGACAATAAAATACAATTTTAAAAAAATACCAGAGATTGGGAGCATGGCCTAATGGTAGAGTGCTAGCCTAGCATTCATGAAGCCCTGGGCTCTGTTCCCTGGTACCACAAACACAGAAAAAGCCCGAGGTAGTTCTGTGGCTCAAGTGGTAGAGCACCAACCTTGAGAAAGTCCAAGGACAGTGCACAGGCCCTGAGTTCAAGCCCCAGGACTGGCAAAAAAAATATCAGAGTTAGAGGGGTGGCTCGGTGGCAGAGCAGTTACCAAACAAACTGGGATGCCCAGTCCCAAAAACCAACACATCAAAGCCAGCGTCAAGCCCTCAAAGGCGTTCCTGTGCTCAGAGCAGGATGGAGCTAGAATGCACAATTTGGGAAAGTTACTGAGGCGTTTGCTTTTGCAGGTGCACATCCACAGAAGCCATTCCCCTGCCCCATTTCCACGCTTTGTAGCAGAACAACAGAGGAGCAGAGTAAGAGCACGGGCACCCAGACTGGCTTCCCGAAGCCAGAGACTTACAAAACTGAGTCAGTGCCACATTTCTTTTTGCTTTGCAAAATCTATTTTTCTCACAGTTGTTAGTAGTATTAGCACATATTAGGTTTATTGTTTTGAAATAAATATTCATCTAATGTCCAGAGTTTAGCTTCTAGTAAGCATTCTGCTAGGTGTTGACACCGGGAGCTAGAAGTGTGCACAAGCCCTCTGGCACCTCGGTCACTTCCATAAGTGGCATGCTGGCCACGTGTGCTGACCACGCGTGGTCAAGGAGGCCGAGCAACAGTCGTGCCAACTTGCATGGCTCGACACGCGTGCCAGGCTCCGAGGCCGTCAGTCTCCAGCGAGCCCTCCCTCCCTGGGGATCGCAGGCACACAACCCTCCGGACGCTGAGCTCTGGCTTTCCCGATCTTCAGCCGCTGGCTTCACTCTTTCTTCACAAGAATTTAGACATAACTTTGTCCATTTCAAAACCGAAAAAAAAAAGTGTTTTCCATGGCTGTCGAGAAGATGTTGGAATCAGGTAAATAAAGTTACTTGGGGTTTTCAGTAGATCTCATGCATAAATGTTGCTTCCTTCAGCCGAGTGGAGTCTCACTGTGGCTCCTTTGCTGTCTACTGTTCCAAGTCACAACTCTGAAGGGACCACTTCTTCATTCCTTTTTCTTTTTGGGGGGCATCATTTACTAGGCTAGAACTTGAGCCAGGCCTTGCCCCTTTTTGCTTCAGTTATTTATTTATACTTTTTTTTGCCAGTCCTGAGCTTGGGCTCAGGGCCTGAGCACTGTCCTTGGACTTTCTCAAGACTAGCATTCTACCACTTGAACCCTGGTCTTCGTGCATGCTAGGCAAGCACTCTACCACTAGGCCAAACTCCCGGCTCCATTGCTTCAGTTATTTTTCACATAAGGCTCCACTAACATTTTTGCCATATTTTTTTGTGGGTAGTGGGACTTGAATTCTGGGTCTAGGTGATGTCCCTGAGCTATTCAGCTCAAGGTTAGTGCTCTACCACTTGAGCCCCAGCGCCATTCCAGGCTCCACTAACTTTTGCCCAGGCTGTCTTCAGACCACGAGCTCCCTATGTCTGCCTGCTGAGTAGCTGGGAGTACAAGCATAATTCTCAGACCTGGCTTCATTTTCATCTTTAATATGACTAAAGTGGCTTAAAGAGCTTGTGTTCTTTTGTATACTTGGCTTTCCAGACCTATAAAAATAGAATTTGAAAACGAGGGAATTCTTGTTTATTTCATCTTTTACCCTGATTTAAAAAAAAAAAAAACTTATCAACGCATTTGTTATTGAAAGAATAAAGGTAGACGCCCTTGGTTTTAGTTGTTAGGGTTGGTGTGCTATTTGAGGAAGCCTTATCCGGTCTCTCAGCATTCTCTGAGAGTCACTCTCCTTCAACAGACCTGCAACCAGGGACAGCATCAACCGCGCCTCTCACCGCCAGTCCCACTGGCCCTTAGCTCCGTTCCACCCCTGGGGAGAGGCTCCGCCCCCGTGTGAACTGACTGCCCCAAGGACACAGGAGGAAGGTTCTAGCACCCTGAAAGGTCTAAAGACGTCTCTACACAACTGAGAACCTACCTGCCCCCCCCCACTCCCCAGCCCTCTGTCACCCCTTCCTGCAGCCTGGAATCAGCCTGCCCGTGAGAGATGTAGACACTTCTGGCTCTATCAGCCGCAGTGGTCAGAAGCTGAGGGCCAGGCAGGCTGCTGGGCACCCCAAAACAAGAGAAATCTTGGCGAGGCCTACCCGAGCTCTGGGCAGGCCCTCTGGGCCCAAGTCCCTAGCTCTAGAAACATCTGAACCCTCCCTCATTCTGGGTCATGCCACTTCTTTCCAGGAGGGAGATGAGCCCGTGTCTTGCTGGCGAGGGGCACAGCAATGTCAGCGCAGCGAGACGACGGAGCTCGTGGCTGCGGCTCCCTGGTCACAGCACTCGAGGCGGGGACAGTCCTGAAGCACCCAGGCCTGAGGGGCAAGTGGGCCCGGTATGCCACTGCCTGTGGGCTGCACGGAACTCCCAGCCCCTCCATAGCCCCTGCACTACCTGTGTATGGACGCCCCACACCTGCAGACCCCCGGTGGCCCTCCACGGAGGAAGGGGGGCAGAGAAGGGGAGCGGGGAGAATGACTTTGACCAAGATGCGCTGTACTCAGGACCTGACTTCTGGAGCTGGAACATTGTACAACGACTTAATGGTCATCCTTTGAACGGTCTATTAAAACAAAGCCCTGCTCCATGCGGGCGCACAGCCCGTGCCTCCTTGCTGCTCCCGGGACTCGCCTCAGGGTTCTCTGGGCTTCTCGGGGGTTTGCCCCGGCGGCTCCCTGAGTGGGCTGCTCTTCCCGCGCCATCTCTCCTCGAGCTGCCCCGGCACTCTGCTATGGTCTCTCTGCTGCCTGGCCTGCGGCGGGGAGACTGAGGCCAGGGGGTGGAGGACGCCCGTGTGTTTGCACCAGTGCTGGCCCTCGGGGGGGTGGAAGGACTGGCGTCGCCGGGGCCGGGCTCTGTGGGGCTCGTGCGGAGGCAACGCGGTGGCCGTGGGGGCGGGGAGGTCATGGGCACCGCCGAGGTGGGCCCGTGCCCGTGGGCAGGAGGACGCCGCCCCTCCCACAGACACTGCCGCTTCACCTGCAGGCCGTGACGGGAGGACACGTGCACCATCAGAAGCTTCTCCCAGTTCCAGTGACAGGGCCTCCGCTCGAGAGGATTTTAGGACATTCCGACAAGGCCTGGGATGCTCGGCTCGGGCCCGAGGGCGGGCGCGAATGCCGGCGCGGGGGCCCTGGCTCCGGGGCTGCCCGGGCGAGGCAGAGGGCGCCGCGTGGCCTAGCCGCTGGACTTGGCGATGATCCTCTCCAGCAGCGTCATCATGCGCTCCTGCAGCTGCAGGCTCTGCACCTGCAGCAGGTTCTGCTGGTCCAGCACGCGGCGCACCTCGCGGCACGTCTCCTCCGCGGCGCGGCTCAGCCGCCGCTGCTCCTCCAGCATGGCCTGCAGCAGCCGCAGCTTCTTCCTCTGCAGGTGGCGGCTCTGCACCTTGCGCTTCTTCACGGGCCTCTCCTCTGACCTGCGGGGCAAGGACAGCGGCAGATGTGGGGTGCGGCTCACGGCCGGGGCACCGGGCCTGGAGACCTCCCGACCCCCCACCCCCCTCCCTATCACTGTGAGCCGTCAGGGACGCTGTGGCCAGAGCCACGGCCCAGCCCCGACAGGGAGAAGACAGAGGGGCCGTGGGCGCCACTGTCCAGGGACAGTCCATGTCGTAGACTCCGGGGGGAGAGGCTGGTCTGGGCGGGGCAGCTGTGCAGGAGAGGGGGAGCATGCAGCTTCCGGGGAAGCCTGGCACGGGGAGGCCCGGCTGGCCTTGGCAGATGAGGAAACAGGCGCCCTGGCTCTCCCTGAAGCTAGACGTGTGGAGGAGGCAGAGGGGCCGCCTGCTGGGCTTCTCCCCGGGCCTGGAACTCTGTGCTCAGCAGCTGCGTGGCAGGCAGCAGGGAGAGCCGGCAGCCGAGGCCCGGGACCCCAGGCCCTCCTCCTGCCTGCCCAGCCACGCTCCACGCCCACCCGGGCTGCGTCCTGAGCAGAGTGGGGGAACAGGGCAGCAGCGCCTGGGTAGCTCAGCCTGTGCCCCAGGGCAGCCAAGCCTGAGAACAGATGGCCGTCAATCTCGCTCCTTCCTGAAACCCATCAGCAGTGAGGGAGCCATTTGCCCCGGGGCCCTCAGTGAGCCCTGTCTTGTGGGGAGGGGCTGGGCATGCCCTGAGCAGTGGCTGGTGGGATATCCAGCGGG
Organism: Megascapheus bottae; assembly: GCF_031878675.1. NCBI lineage: Eukaryota > Metazoa > Chordata > Mammalia > Rodentia > Geomyidae > Megascapheus > Megascapheus bottae. Next base: position 59,006,653 of record NC_143521.1, read on the forward strand.
GCACCCCACCAGACACCTCCACAGACCCACGGACCAAGACTCAAAGCCACACTCATCCCACTCTCCTACTTTAGCTCGAAAGCCCACTGTGGCTGGCCCTGCCTCGGAAGTGCCAGCTCTGAGCTGCCTGGCGGTCTGCCAGTCTGGCTCCCTGCCGCCCTGTGAGTGTGAGGAGGGAGGCGAGGCCGAGGGCAGGAGGCCCAGGGCAGGCCCCGCAGGGACGAGGGAGGACACAGGGTCTGGGCCCTGGGACTTCTATCCTGGAAGTTGCCGTCACCCTCTGGTGGCATACTGGTTCGTCCCCACCGTACAGAAGGGAGGCTGAGGCAGAGAGGTCAAGGAACTCTCCATGCAGCTAAGGAGCCCTCTGGCCTGTGGGCACTGACGCCGCAGGTGGGGCTCCCGGGTCGGGAGAAGAAGAGGAAGACACACTACCTGAACTTAAGGGACAGTAAGCTGGAGGAGCTGTCGGAGCCATCGTCCTCAAAGCGGCCTTCGTGGGAGCACTGGGCATACGGGAAGTACAGAGGGGTGGACTTAGCGGACGGCGACAGAGACGCCTCGGTCTGGGACGTGGAGGGCCCCGGCTGCTGGCTGTCCGGAACTTTGCCCTCACAGGACTCGGGGACCTTAGCCAGGATCCTATCAATGGGTAGGTAATAGGGCCAGTCTGGAGGGACGGACTCGCTATCTGTCATGCATTTTAATTTCCTGAAACGAGAGACACAAGAGCCAAGGATGAGAAACAGCTCCAGCAGCCCGTCCCGCCTGGCCCCTTGGCGGCAGGCGCTACTCTCTCCCGGCACGGGCCTCCCCGGCCAGCATGGCCAGGCTCAGGGCCCAGGGCCCAGTGAAGGCGGGAAGGGAGGAGAGGCGCTGGGACCTGAGCCTCCGTGGGCCCGGAGCGGTGTTCCCTCTGCTTTTCTGCGAGTTCTAAACTCCACAGTGAACACATTCTGCTTTTCACACGTGTGTGCCAGCAGTGATAACATGCCATCACCTAGATGGTGTATTCCAAACATGGCTGGAGGTTTTGGAACCAAACAGAACCATGGGCGCCCACAGCACTGAGCCTGCATCCTGTCTGTGCCACTTTGCTCTTTGACCTCGGACAGGTTCATTAACCTCTCTGAGCCTCTGTTCTCAAATCCTTACAGTGGGGATGAAAGAGTACACCCGTCCCAAGGCTACAGGAAGATTTACTGAATCAACGCCCGGCACCTAGCACACAGCACTGGAGTGCCAATATTGGTTCTGGTGGAGCCTAACGGGAGGGGCGCTGGGTCCTAGCCCGGCGCTGGGCCCTGTGGCCCTGAGCAGGACCAGCTCCAGAGACCACAGCCTGGCTGGGAAGTGAGGCCCCAGGGTGGCCGGCCAGGGAAGAAGCCACATGCCTGGGCTGGTGGGTTCCTCTGCCCACCAGGTGGGGCCTTCTCACACCGTGGACAACCTCCTATCCCGATGGCTGGGGTGTGGAGAGAGCGTCCTGTCCCAGCACACGGGCACAGCCCGGGGGACTGCTGCCCCCTCCTGGCCACAGCTGGTGGTGCTGGCTGTGGGCAGTGCCAGCAAGGCCCTGCCCCCCACCGTGCCAACGGGGTCTGCAGCTGGCTCTGTGCTCCCAACCATGGAGGCACAATCTGTCCACCCTGGGAAGGGTGTGGGGAGGGTGAGCTTCACACCGGCACCACATCCCCCTCCACCCAGCTCCCCCGCCCCGACTCTGCTGGCTCTGACTCGAGGTAACCCCGTCACTCCTGAAATAAGCAGGGAGCACCCGGCCCCAGCGCAGAAGGCCCAGGTGGGTCCAGCAACCCCTGCCCCCTAATACAGAAAGAAAAAGACTGCCATGGAGAGGCTGGAAGAGGAGCTGGTCACCAGGCCAAGCTGCATCTCAGCGAGATGCTCTCAAGAGGGTCTTGGGTGGCAAGACGCTCTACCTGTCTGGGCCTCCGTTTCCCCCTTGGGAAGCAAAGCTGATAGAGCAGCTGTGGTGCGTGGGTGTTTGCCTCCGTGGACTACAGCGGCAGCTGTCCCTGTCGCTGGGCCTCCTGGGCTCACAGGCGCCATCTCCAGAGCTGGAGACAGAATCTCTCTCCTGGGAGTCTAAAGAAAGGCTTTCCGGATAAATAATGAGCACGCTGGAGTGTCACCGGGAACTCCTGATTTAGAAGGGAGGTGGGAACAGTGCAGCCCCCGCACAGCCCTTCCTTACTGGACGCTGGGGGTAGGTGATGGGGGAGGGAGGGCAGTGGAGGCAGCTATGGGCTGCCGTCCCCACGTGTTCCGTCCATCTCTGTGACGGCAGACGTGTCTCTCGGCCCTCACATCAGCAGCTGAAGGCGCAGTTACACTCACTAATTCCAGTCAGCCTGAGCTGCCGTGCGGCTACGGGTTCTGGCTCTCAGGCCTGACGGGGCCAGTGTGAGGGTTGGAAGCTCCGGACCCCCTCCTCAAGCTAGCATAAATGAAAATGGGGCTTCAGGGCTCAGGGACTTTCCAGGCCCTATGAGACTGACCGGCCCCTAAGGAAGCCGGGGCCTGGGCCTGTCCCTGGGTCTGGACTGGGGCCCCCCTCCTGCCTCGTCCCCGGGGCTGGGCTGGGCCCCCCTCCAGCCGTATCCACGGTCTGGGGCGTCACCTGCGCGGGGCGTGGCGTCCTCTCATGAAGCAGGCCACCGCCGCAGGCCACCAGCACCTGTGCGGGGCAAGGCCCCCAGGCAAGCGCCTGCCATCAGGGGACATGTCAGGCCCCTGAGCAGCCTGGGCATGCCTCCTGCGGGCCCAGTGCCATCTGCCTTCAGCACCACTGCATTCTATGCTTCTCAGAGACCCTTCCACACCATGACCCTCAACCCTTCTGCGACCTTCACCCCATGCCCAACACTCATAACCCATCCATGGGCCCTGACCCAACCCAGAGCCTCTCCAGACGGGTCAGGCCATGTGTTGTGTGGTTTGGGGGGGGGGTCATAGCCACAGTTCAGAGGAGCCCCAGCTGTGGTCCTGGTCCCACAGTGCCTTGCTGTAAGGCAAGAACAGCTGCCCTGGCATGTGGCACAGGTAGAGATAAGGGAAGGTCAAGTGAGCCCCAAACTAGGAGACCCCAGGCTGGAGCCAGGCTCCTTCTCGGTCAGGGAGCCTCACCATCAACCCACAAGATCCTGCTCACTCACCTGCCCCGGCTCAGACGCCGTTCAGAGTTCCAGACAGGGACTGGACGGGCCCAGGAAGCGGCCTTCTCACCTGGCCTCTCTTTCCCTATCTCTACAGGGCTCCTGACACTCCGCGGGGCTCAGGGATGGTGGTGGGGCAGAGCCTGAGGTGCCAGCTTGGGGGGGCGATGGGAAAGGCATCATCTTGGTCACAGGCCAGCACCAGCCCCAGACCACGACCGAGAGCTCCTGCCTGGCTTCCTGACCCTGCCGGGCCCCCACTTCCCCGCCTCTCGTATGTGGTCAGGCGAGGCCCACGCCACCCGTGGGCCAGCGGAGCCCCGCGGCGCAGGCGGCAGTGCGGGGTCCTCCCGCCGGCCCCCCCTCACCCACCTGTACTGGAAGGTCATGTTGGTGATTTTGATCTTGATCTCCTCGCCCAGACGCCGCTCCCCGGTCATCTCGAAGAGCTTGCTGGCCATCTTCTCGTACACCTTGGCGTTGCGCTTCGTCTGCTTGAGCTGGTCGAAGAACTCCTCCCAGACGAGCATGAGGCCCCGCATCTCGGCGTCCGTCCAGTTGCGGGCCCGCCGGTGCTTTTCCGTCTGAGGAGACACCAGGTAGCCGGGTACCTCGGCGGCTGCCATGCTGCAGGCACCTGCGGGGTCAAGAACGGTGCTCAGGGGAGGCCCCAGGCCCGGCCAGCGCACCATGGGCGGAGGCAGTGCGCTTGCTCGCTCACTTGCTTGCTCAAGGCAGCTCCACGCTCAAAATGGGGCCTACATCTGACAGGCAGGAATTTAGTTAAAAGCTTTTAAACGGGAAACGTCATTTTGATGTCACGTTTCCATAGCAACAGAGCAACGGCATAAGCTACAACAACAGAAACCTTTTAACTGAAAGCACAGGAATCAGGGCCGCACTGACGGGCCATCAATATTGCAGGGACCGGCTGGGCTGAAACCTGCGGCCCAGCTCCCAGCCCTTCCTCCCACAGCCCCTGCGAGAGCCACTCACCACAGGCCCACCGGGCTCTTCATTGGGGGGGGGTCATGTGACACCCCACGCCTCACCCCACCAGGCCAAGTGGGGTGTCATGGAGCCAGCTGCTCTGCTCACACAAACTCCTGCAGCCATGCCTCTGCCTCCTTGGCTCCACCCACTAAATACCCTGAGCCTCGGGTCCAGAGCCGGGCCTGGGAGCAGGGCAGGCCAGAGGGGCCAAAGCCCTGACCTCTGGCACAGGCGGGGGCAGGGGCCCTGCACTAATGGGAAAAGCGGGCCCAGTGCTGAGATGAGGAGGAGGAAGAAGAGTCCTGGGGGAAACTTGAAAAGGCCCAAGAAAACATGGGAAGGAAGAGCCAGCCACCCCGAGCAGTGTGCCAGGCCGAGGTGGAGAGTGCAGAGAGCTCCTGCAGAGCGCCGTGCCCAGGAGCCAGGCTGTGCAGGGGACACAGAGCCAAAGGTGGGGTTGAGGGCCAGGCTGGCGACAGGGCTCCTGCCTCAGTGCACACAAGACTGGGCAAGGGCCTAGACTTCAGGAGCCAGCTGAAGCCAAGAGTGCGCAGCAAGAGGAAGGGTCACTTCAGAGCATCCACAGCCAACACTTAAAAAATCAGACATGAGTCCAGGAGACCAAGGCCACAAACAGGCTGCTAAACTCCCAGGCTGAAAGTCCCTGCCCCCCGGTCAGCAAGGGGACAGAGTGCGCTTGTCTATCTTGGGCCTGACCAAACGGAGGAGCTGAGCACTTAGCGAAAGGCGCCCACAGGACCCACACGCGATGGCAGCTGTCCCAGGAGCTGGCCTGGGCTGGCGGCAGCGTGTAGCATGGGAAGAAGCCTCACTGCGGTGGGAACAGAGGCATAGCAGGGCCCATGGCAGCCCGTGGAGGGTTTGCTGTTAGCTCCCAGGAATCGTGGGGCCTCTTCGGCTCTGACTCTGGCTCTGGCGGGGAGGGACCCGAGCATGGCGGCAGTCTCCACAGAGGCTTGTGACTGTGGCACTGGGGTGCTGTGACAGCCCCCGATTCCATGGCACAATGACCAGGCTGTGGTCCTCCCGCTGGCCCCCAGCTTGCTGCCCTCTCAGGAGCATGTGCAGTGCCTGCAAGGCCCTCTTCCCAGGGAGCCCTGCTCCTCAGGCACAGCAGTGAACTCTCAGAGCTATGTACCAACGCCCTGGCCTGCTCGAGTTGGGTGGCACCACAGCTGCCTCCCCACCTCTGGTAGCCCATTCAGGGGTTCCTACTTTCTCTTCTCAGCTTTGGGGTACCCTGGGCGGGTCCTCTGAAGCAGAGACGTCATCTGGGCCTCCAATAACAAGAATGCATGGATTGGCCCAGCCCGTGTGACCCCAGCCGGGGGACTGTGCCTGTCCTGAGGGCTGTCCTCCTGCCTTGGCACAGCTGCATGGCCTGCTGGGACCCTCAGCCTCCGCAGGACGGGGCTCAGAGATGGGCTCCTGGCAGCACCTGCAGGGAGAGGGAGGACGTCAGCCAGTGGCTGCCTTCCTTAAGCCTGGCTCCCAATGGCCTCGCTGTGTGCAGCAGAAGCCATGAGCTCCGGGTCTCAGGGCCTCTCAACAGTGTGACTCAGTCCAACTCAGTCCGCCCGCTGGGCATCCGTGGTGCCTGCTCCGCTTGGGCTGGGCCTGACTGGCTGCACAGGGCCCGGGACAGGACACGGATGGGACACTAAGGGTGCTGGCCCCTTCAGGAGCAGGTGGCTGCCAGCCAAGCCTGGGCTCAGGGCAACACTATGGAGTCCGGAGAGCGCAAAGCCTAGAAGGCCTGGAAGCACGTGAGCATGGCGCACTCTTGACAGGTCCGGGGGACCTAGAGCTGCTGTGGGAGAGGCAAACTACTCCAGCGGGGCTGAGAAGGGTCCTGGGGCAAGCAGCCTAGCCCGGGGTGAGGAGCAGAGCCTGAGGGTGCAGCTGGTGGGCTAGGAGCTGCCATCTTTGGAGCCCACGACCCCTGCTGTTTAGCTCTCCTTAGCAGACAGGCCGCCCTGGCCCGCTGGCTCCGTGCAGGAGTGCAGTGCTGCCATGGGGAGCAGCTGCGGGAAGGGCAGTGGGCCTGTGGTTTTCAGAGCTGAGCCACTCAGACCCAGGCCCCTGGGGAATTCCTTGATGGCACTCCAGGCTGCCTGAACAGCCTTCCAGATCCGGTAACCAGTCCCTCCTGGCAGCTTCCAGGAGGCCCAGAGCTGGCCTGTGGCACAGTACTCACCTCCCCCGCCACCACATGCCGTGGAAGCAGTCAGGCTCTTCCTTTGGGAAGGTACTACAGAATGCTTTTCAGAACAAAGATGCAGAACAATCCCAGCAAGGGCAGAGGGGTCAGCTCCGGGGGATGGTGGGAGAAGAGGGGCCCAGTCACCTGCTTCTGAGCCCCCACGAGCTCGTCTAGGTTGGCGACAGGGTTCGCTACAACCAGCAGTGTGAGGTGGCCTCAGGTGCTCTGCTATGGCAGCAGGAGCCAGTGGGGCATGCTGCCAGTCTACGCCAGATCCTGCCACTTTCTCATCCAGTCTAGGCCCCATTCGTAGAAATACTGCCCATGCCGTGTGCCAAAGGCCCGCTGTGCACGCCTCGACCATTCCTCTAGAGTGACCTGAACTCAGGGAGCTCAGAAGGGTGGTGCCACCGGGGTTCCTACAGCTGTGACTGAGGAGTTCAAGTGACCTTTGTCCCCACTATTGTCCAGGTCACCCTGTCGGTGCAGAGAAAGGACGGGAGGCCCCAGGCTGGTGGCCTCAGCCAGCCACAGGACAGTCGTGCCTGGCCTCCCCTGGCTCCGCCCACAGGGCCAGCTCTCCTTCCAGTTAGCTACACCCAGCCAGCACTCAGCAAGTGCTCACAGGAGATAGGGCCCAGGCCTGCGCCCCTGAGCACACACTGAGGCTCCGGGGAGAGCAAGGTGAAGAAGCACGTCTCGGGCAGGAAGGACGCACAAGTTACAAAGGCCAGCGTGTGTGTGACACGCAACCAAGCTCAGCTGGGTCAGGCACAGAGGGGTCAGAGGTGAAGGAAAGGGCAGCGGGGCCATACAGGACCTCCAGTCAAGCCTGTGCTCTGTCCAGTGCCTGGGAGGCAGAAACAGAAGCCACGGCTAAGGCCTTGCACCCGAGCTTAAAACGCCATCCAAGCTCTGCCAGTCCCGGTCCACCAGAGACTGGGGCAGAGAAAGCCCCTGCCCGCCTACCTGGCCTGCCTTCACCACTGTACCTGCTGACAGCTGCCTGGGTGAGGGGTCCGCTGGTCCTGGCCTAAGGGAAAGGGCAGCAAAGACCTCATCAGACATGGCAAGGAGGGTGTCCAAGCAAAGCAAGCCTCACACAGTTCACTACAGGTGCTTAATTGTTCCTTTAATTTCTCTGTACAGGTCTGCAGCAGTTAAGAAAAAGAACTGGATATACATTTCACGTCAGTCCTTCCTCCTGGAAGTGGCGAGCCAGACGGCCCACGACTCCCAGGGGAGCCGGTGGCCTGCTCCTGGCTTGCCCACCCGCTCACCCGGGCACGACCTGACACGGGAGGCCTCTCCACTGCCACCGGAGCACGGCAGGCAGGTCCCCGTACCCGACACCCAACCAGCTGGCAGCACAGCTCTGTCCCCAGACACCAAGGTGGGGCAGGAACTCGGGGAAGACCACCCAATCCTTCCCGGGCCTCTTCTCTTGTCACCAGTCTGTCTGGGTGGGCCCTTTCTTCCCACCAAGCGGCCGCTTCTACCCAGCCTCAACAGGTCTCCGTGTCCTCCACACTGGCCCCAGGGTGGCTTGGAGACCGAGCATGCAGTGTCTGCTGCCGTCCACGGGGGATGTCTGAGAGGAGAACGCTCACCAGCAGCAGGAAGAAACCCATTTCCACTTCCACCAACACCTGGCCAGCCCCAGACCACCAGGTGGCCCCGGGCCACGTTATTGCTATGTAAGACCCAGCCCAGCCGTGCTCCATGGCGGGAGGGTGGGGGCAGCCGAGGTTCCCCAGGGAGGTCCCTGTGCAGACAGTGCTCCCGGTGCCTTCCCTCCGGAGGGGTGCAGGGCAGGAGCGAGAGAATGCAAGAAAGGACACTTGTCAGCTGGGAAGTCACCTACATACTCCAGTAGAGCCAGCAGAGAGGGAGGAGGCACATTTTTGGAGAAGAACCATGCTTAAGTGCATCGCCAGATAATTCTACCCTGGTTTCATGAACGTCATTCCTGATAGTACCAGCAGGAAACAGAAAGAACCTTAACCCCCACGAGGCAAAACAAAAAACCTGGACAGTCAAAAATTGTGTTTTCAATAAAACTTTGCAATCCATCCACTTGGAGGACCTTGGCAAAGTCCCGCTTCCTTCCGCAGCGCTGGCGCGGTGAAGCCGCGCCTGGCGGGTTCCCTCCAGCCGCACGGCCCATCTTCACTGGGCTCCGCTCCTCACCTGCTCTGTGGCCCGACCACCGTTCCACGGCAGATCTACATCCAGTGCCCAGGAAGAACGGGAAGAGGTGCTTCCAGAGCCTTGCACATCTGTCTTCAAGTGTGTCTGTGTACGTGTTTACACACTGGGTGTGCACGCACATGCGCACACCTTACACCATGACGTGACACGGGAATGCTCAGGAGGGTCTCTGGGTTGGTGCCCATTGGCAGATCTGGGCTCTAGACCCCTGAGAAGAAGGGCTAGAAGAGGCTAACAGAACTATGCTGCGAGACGGGAGTCCCAAGGGCCGTGGCTCCACGCGTTGCACTCACAGTGTTACTTCTTACACGTACATGTCCAGCCAGGAGCAGCATCTGGCCTGCGCTACGCTTGCCTTGGAGCTGGTGGGCAAGCTGGGCGTGGGCACTGGTCCACAGACACTTCCAGCAGGCTTTCAAGGGGAACGCTGGGATGAGACGCGCCAGGCCCAAAGGAGCAAGAGAGCCAGTGACCTCCCCGCTTCTCACCGAAGCAGGTCCCTTCTGTGTCCATGCTCATGCTGGCCAGCACCGGTGGGTGGGCAGCCCTGGCGGGGGAGTCCCTGCTGGGACTGGCAGCTGACCCTGCTATGGGGAGGGCTCCCTCCTTGTGTGCACCCCCCGCGCCATGCTGCCCTACCTGCTGCAAATGGAGATGGGCTCAGGGGAGCTCGAGGGCGTCAGGCAGCTGATTCAAGTTAACAAGCAGGTAACTCCCTGAAAGCCCCCTCTGGAAAATACGACCAGATCCACTCCTGCCAAGGTAAACCTTGAAACACCAGCCACCAGGCCGCCAGCACAGCAGTTACTAACCACTCAGGCCAGGCTCCAAGGCGTGGGGAAGCAGAATGACTGCCCTACAGACAGCAGGCAGAACTTCCAAAGCAAGCCAGGAAATCAAAGTTTTTCTGTCCGGGGTCCATCCTCATTTGCGTGACTTTGGCTTCTCTGGGCAGACCAGGGTGGCAGCGATGGCTCGGATGGGGTGGTAGAGAGGCCCCACGCTGAGGCCAACCTGCCGTGGACCCTTCCTCCTTGCTAGTCCCTTTCCGGGCTCGGACGCCTGTCCCGGGTGGAAAGGAGGCCTGGGGAGGCACAGCGTCGGGGGAGGGGGTGCTGGAGGTCACCCTCACAGTCACCAGGGCGCTGTGGTTGGCTCTTGACTAAAGGTCCTAGACAAGGTAGGGCACAGTGACCACCCCGGGGCTGTGGGCAAGTCTACTTAGACGGCACTGTGCAGAACAGGCAGGGAACAGACATTCAATACAGCTGGCCAGCTCCAGGAGAGACTGCAGCCAAGAGTCGGCTCACAACCAAGACCTCCATGTGCTGTAGAGCCTGCCCACGGCCACCCCTTCCTGACGGAGGAAGGGGTGCTGCACCCGGCACGAGCTCCGGGAGGGGGACAGCAGCTCCTCTCAGCCCCTGGAGCCGGCCCGAGGGAGGACTTGTGCTCTGGGCACCCGACAGCATCTCTACCTTCTAACGTGAATGCGCAAAAGAGGGAATGGTGCCAGCAGGCAGGTATCAGGATGCTGCAGGCAGCGCCACCTGAGCGGCTACAGGAGAGGGCGTGGCTGCGGGGGTCAGAGGGTGCCCCCCTCCAGGGATGTGGTCACATGCAGCACAGGCCTTGCAAATCACACACTTTACACGGGCATAGGAACAGTTACATTAAAATTAATCTCTTTACTTATAGATAATTCAATTTTAGGTCCTGAGAACAACAGAGAAAGGGAGAGTGGCGCCAGGCACCTCCACCCAGCCCCCCGCCTGCTGCACCCCCCAGCGTCGTGTGCAGAGGCCGGGGACCAGCGCACCCTGCTCGGGTGCCCGCTGGGCTGGCAGGCGATCTGCCTGCAGGTTGGGAGGGCTCGGGCCAACGGCCAAGGGCCAAGACTTCCGCCCCACACCACGGGCAGCTGCCGCTTGTGAGCACTGGCTGACTGGGACTGTCCCCAGAGGTGGTGAGGCCAGGACGCAGGACTCAGGCTCCCCCCCCACCCCCTGCAGAGCACTGCTGCTGAGGGGTACCCACCCTCTAGCTGCTCCCCAACGACGCGGGTGGAAGCCTGTGAGTGGCCAGGCGGCTCCCGTCGAGGCAGGTGCACACTGGCATGCTCGGCGTGGCTCCCGGGCTGTGGCCTGGGCAGCCACCCAGCCTTCTGCCACAGGTGCTCAGCAGGCTGTAACCTTGTGGACACTTCGCAAACAAGTGAGCAGCCGGTGGTATGGGCTGCCTGGTGTGGCAACCACCTCAAACACGGACTGGAAGGCCCTGCGGTCCAGCTCCTCCTCTATCTGGTGTCTGTAGAAGTCTGTGGCAACCAGGCAGAAGAGGTTCACATCCACCTGCTCCAGCTTGCCCATCCTGCTGAGGAGGTGTGGAAGGCTGGTGTGGAGTCAAGGGAGAACGCCGGCAAGGAGGGGAGGGGGCCCAGCAGCAGAAATGGGGACGCTGCAGGCACAGCAGCATCCGCGACCCTCTCCCTGCAGCCCAGCTAGTTCTCTGCCTGGCAGGGCAGACAGAGCGGCAGGCAGAGGGCCCTGGGGACAGAAGCCCCGCCAGGGCGCCAGCGCCCCGTGCTCGGTGCAGCAGCACTTACCTGGCACGGTGCTGGCAGCCAGGACCCCTTTCCCCCTGCCCAGGGGCAGGACTGGCTACGCTGTGGCTGTTGGCAGTGTCTGGGCAGCACGGGGAAGGCAGGCGTGGCTGAGCGGTCGGTACGGCCGCAGCCACTGGGAGCAGAGGGGAGGGACCTGAGACGGGAACTCCAGGGCTGAGAGGCGGGAGCTGGCCCCCCACTTACGACTTTCCCTGGGAGGGAGACCGCGGCACAATGACGGTGCTAACGAGAAGCAGCTTTGGGAAGAAAGCCAGGGGACAGGGCCTGTGAGTGGACAGAGCGCCGCAGGGCCTCCCCGCTCCACCAGACACAACCCTAACCGCTGCCACCACAGCAGCCCCTCTGGGCAGCCCTGGCTGGCAAATGACTGCTGCTTTGTGTCCTGTCAATATTTTATACCTTTGGGACCAGGCAAGCATCACCTTGATGCTGTGGGGTGTCTATAAAGTTAGGGTTCAAAGCCTTCAGCAAGCCCGGGCTGGTGGCTCACGCCTGTCATCCTAACTACTCAAGAGGCTGAGATCTGAGGATCAAGGTTCAAAGCTAGCCCAGCACTTAAGAACCTGAGACGCTTATCTCCAATTAATTACTGAAAAAAAGGGAAGTGCTGCTGTGGCTCCAGGGATAGGGAGGTAGCCTTAAGCTGAAGAGCTCAGGGACAACGCCCAGGCACAGCACAGAGTTCAAGCCCCAGGACCTACAAAAACAAAACAAAACAAAACAAAAACACCATCAGCAAAACCTAGTAATTGAAGAAAATGGAAGGGGTAAGACTGTTCAAAAAGAAATGTATTTATGGGTCAGGAGTTTGGCCCAGTGGTAAAAGTGCTTGCCTAGCATACACAAAGACCCAGGTTCAATTCCTTGGTACCACATACATAGAAAAAAAAACACAAAAAAACCCCAAAACGGAAGTGATGCTGAGGCTCAAGTGGTAGAGCTCTAGCCTTGACAAAGTCCAAGGACAGGGCTCAGGCCCTGAGCTCAAGCCCAGGACTTTGGGAGTTTGGCCTAGTGGTAGAGTGCTTCCCTAGCACGTGTGAAGATCCAGGTTCAATTCCTCAGTACCACATACATAGAAAAAAACAGAAGGGGTGCTGTGGTTCAAGTGGTAGAGTGCTGGCCTTGAGAAAGCCCAAGGATCGGTCAGGCCCTAAGTTGAATCCCCAGGACTGGCTCATGCCTGTAATCCAAGCGGTTCAAAGCCAGCCCGGGCACTAAAGTCCTAAAGTCCATGAAATTCTTATCTCCAGTTAACCGCCAGGAAACTCGAAGTAGAGCTTGGCTCACAGGGTGGGAGGAGTTCAAGTCCCAAGACCAAAAAAAAGTACTTACGTAGCTGTAACCTCTCTGCACCTCAACTAAAAACACAAACCAACCCTGAATCTAATGCCAGGCAGGCAAGGGTTGGCAGGAGACTAGAGGCTGGCGCAAGAGCCCAAGGAAGGATACATGGCTGAAACCCACAGGCTGGTAGACGCACTGACGAAGAAGCAGGAGAGACTCCACATGGCCATGGCAACAGGCGTCCTCTGCGTGAAGTTGGACAAGGACAACATGACCCAGTCCCGGACCATGGACGACTGTCCTGCGCTGTGCAGCGTCTGAAACACCTAGGGGGAGGCCCCATGGTAAAGCCAGTGGAGGTGCTCGGGGGATTCCACCGTGCACCTCTCCCAGCCTTCCCCATGTCACCGGTACCTTGTACACGACAGTGGCCATCAACTGTGGATATGGCTGCTGGCTGGATAAAAACTCTCCAATGACTTTGTTCATGACGTCCTGGGGTGGGAAGAAGTCATCCAGGAACTGAGGCAGGATCCTGGCCACCACTCTGGCTTCACAAGGAAACCCCTTCCTGATCCTGGAAGGGAGGCCGTGGGTCAGCGCGTCAACGGGGTCCTGGCCCAGATCTTCCCTGAGGCATGTTTCACATGAGCGCAGGCAGGCCACAATACATATAAGGCGACATCCCGGCTCTCCCTGTACTCTCCTCACTGGGCTGAGCAGACATGCGACCCTCCCCCCGTGGACGGATGATGGGAACAGGGAGGGGAGAGGACTAGAAAGAAGCAAGCAGGAATGGCCTGGGTGACATCAGAGAAGCCATTTTCCAGGCCCTGCTTCTCTTTCTCCCTTCCTTCCTCCTTCATTTTATGGTATTAGGGTTTGTTCTCAGGACCTCACGCCTGCCAGGCAGGCATTCTATCATTTGAGCCAAGTTTCCAGCCTTCTTTGCTCCGGTTATTTCAGTCTACGCTGTCCTGGAACTGAAATCCTTTTGATCTCACCCTCCAAGAAGCCACCGGCATCCAGCTCCATGAACTTTTCCACATCCCATGTCCCCATGCCTGGCAGCTGTACTCCCAGTAAGGCCTTTTCCTCGCTCTTAAACGCCTACGTGGCCTCTTGCTGATTCTTCTCTCAACAGACCCTAAATCTGCCCCTCAGCAGTGCGCTTGAGAGCACTGGAAGAGACTGGCCTGCGACGGTCCTACTAGTGTACACATGAGTGCAGTGCAAAGCTGTGAAATACACAGGGATGCAGCCCAGGGCTGTGCCACAGCCCGCAAAGACAGCATTACCCAACAGTCCTCTCCCCTGGACCCAAACAGGACCCCACAGTCCCTGGAGAGTAGGGGTGGGGTGAGCACTGAATCAAGAGCTCCATTAGGGCAGTGGCTTGGCTATAAACCCGCCCATGCCCACCTCTGAGCCTGCTCACAGGCAGTGTTCCACTAACAAGTGTGCACAGAAAAGTGGCTGCAAAACTGACGTTTTTGCCATTCCACATGGAAACAGACTGGTGTGCAGAATACTCCATCTGGTCCGAGAGGACCCAGGCAAAGGCCTCCGAGTGTGCTCTGTGCACACGCCAGATGGCTCCCATTGGCCTAATTAGGGATCATTCACAGGCCAGGCTACAGCCTTATCACTGCTGGACCTGAGGAAGAAAGACGGGACCTTGCCCTTGAGACAACAAGGCACCGAGCACTGTGCAGCATGCGCAGGTGAAGACTGCTGCGCAGCCCGCCAGCGGAGGCCCACTGCCACACCTCTCCAGTGTTCCTGCTGGCTCTTCACTCTCGCCGGAGGCTTTCCCAGCAGCTGCTCTCAGGCCTCGCGGCTGGGAAGGACCCTGCTTCCACCGGGCTCTGCCCAGCGGGAGCTTCACGCCCACACTGCAGCTACGGTCCCACAGGTGACCAGGAGCGGCCGCTGGGGAGTCAGCTCCGCACGCCGGTGCTCTGGACCCAAGGACGACGTCCCCCACCGGATTTCCGGGGCCGGGCCAGGATCGGCGATGAGCAAATGTGCACAGTGGCAGCTACTTTTGCTCTGGTCCAAGGCAGCACCCAGACAGCACATGCTGAATTTCTTACCTATCAAAGAGGACTGACACGCGCTCCATGGCGACAATCACAGACTCACTATCTGGGGCTGCAGGGTTGGGGTCAGAGGCTCGGCCTGGACTGGCTTTCTCCTTTCCTGAAACAAAACTGCTCAGCATTGAGACCTAATGGGCTCTGTAGGCCCTGCCTCACATACAACTTAGCAGGTCACCAGAGGTGGTCCCAGGGACCCAGAGCCCAGCCCCAGGGCTAATCCACACAGGGCTGCAGCCAGAGCTCACAGCCTGGCCCAGTGGAGTGAGCTCCCCTGGGCCTCTGCCGTGGGCTCTGGAATCTATGCCAAGAGCAACACTGCAGATACCATGACAGAGGGGCCCAGACCTGTGTCCCCTGTGACCCGAACAGGCCTCCGCTTGCTGCCCTCCCTCCCGACAGCTCACCTGTGTACATGCAGGTGAGCATCAAGCCCAGGGCTGCCATGGCCCGGTGTGGGCTGTGCACATTCACTCTGTCCACACTCAGCTTGACCAGGGACTCCGTGTCCAGCCGGGAGAGCTGCTCGGATAGCAAAAGGCGCTCCAGGCCACGAAGGGCGCAGTGGTAAATGGTGGAGGGGGTGGAGTCCTCACTGCCAGTCAGCATCACCCCGCACATCTGGACGAGGAGCAAGGCTCATGTGTGCCCCTGACGGTGCAGCGACGCCTGCCATGGCCAGAAGCCCAGGCAGAGGCCACTTACCTGTATAATGGATGCAGAAAATTCTGGCCCCACATCTAGAGGGTAGTTCTCAATCAGGTAGAACGCGGTGGCACACATCACCAGAACGTGCTGTTGACTGTGAACGCTCACGCAGCTGGGAACAGGAGACAGAGGTCACGCCTGGCTGCCTGAGGCCTCTCCTGTGGGCGGTGGGGACAGCTTCACAGGACAGGGAGCTCACCCCCCAAGTCCAGAGCTAAGTGCCACGCCAGGCCCCTGCACCCAAGTGGCCTGCCTGTCCACTGCACTGCGCCCCGCTGTCGCCAGGGCTCCGTGCCTCTGCCGGGCACACGTCATCCCATGCCGTGCCACTCCACACTCCCTACTGAGGCCCGGAAGTGCTCACATCCAGGAGAGGTGGGAGGGACCGCTGAGCGTCTGCCTCTTCGGGGGCCATGTTCTCCCTATGTGACTGTGCCGGCCCGAGTTCTCTGACCTGGGGGATCTCCATGGGGCGGGGCCCCACAGCAGCGGCCAAGGCCTGGCCGGCTAGCCTCTGCTTACGGCCACTACAAACAGAGCAGCCACCAGGTCAGCTCTCTCCCTTGGCAGATGCCCACAGATGCCCCATCAGCCGCTGCGGGCTGTGCCATGCTCAGCACATGCCAGGGGCTTCCTGCTCACGGTGCCTCCCCCCGACCCCTCCCACACGCTGTGCCCATCGCCCCTCGTCACACACGGCACTTCTGTACACTCTGAACAAACAAACGTGCTACAGGCCAAGCTCTGGGATCACAAGAGACTCGCAGCTGTCTGTCTGTCCTGCTCACCGCCCAATAAGAACAAGTGAGGTGGGCTTCCTTACAGGGCTGTGCCTCTGCTGTGCCGCCGCCCCTGCTCTAGCCCACACTCCTAGCCTGCATCTCACCCTGTCAGAAACTCCACGCCATCAACAGGCAAGGATTATGTGTGAGCCTCTCACCGCCTCTCAGATTCACACTCTGTCACGGCACAGCCGGGTTCTCCTCCCAGCTCTCTCTCGCCACTAACTCTCCCCAAGCCTGGGCTGGATGGGGCCGCGGGGCGAGGTGGGACATGGTGTAGAAACCTCAGGACGGGCCCAGGTCCTAAGGGAGAGTCTCGCTCTGCTCTTGCTTTCCTCATGGACAGGGTGGGTGCGGGTGGGGCCTGCCTATCACCAGGCTTCCCTTTGCTTCAAGACGAGCTGTCCACGCAGCTGCTTTAGAGAGGAGAAGGGAAAGGAGACCAGAGCAGGAAGGGCACGGGGTGGACAACTGGACCCAGAAGCCGCCACGCAGAAGCACGTGGAAAGTACTAAGGGACGGGGCACAGAGGCAAGGCTAAATCTCATTAGGCTGTCCAGAAAGCTCTACCACACGTCTGTGACCATGACCTCCACCCACTGACCCCGACTGTCACTCCTTCAAGCCCACCTAGGCTTTCTGCCCGCCATTCCGGCTAGGGACCTCACATGGGCTCTGAAGGCCCTACTCACTGGGCTGCCGCCTTGAGGTTGGACAGGAGATAGTCGCTGACAACCGGGATGAGCTGCTTGGCAGTGTCGTCCAGGAGGTCACACTCCAGCACGTAGAGGACGCCGTGCAGGGCTCCGATCTGGCTGGGCAGGTGGCTGCTCCTCAGCGTGCTCTCCAGCAGACGGCTGACTGGCTCTGCCACAGCCTTGTCCTGGCACAAACACAGACAGGCTGCCAGGTCAGAAGGGCAGCTCTGCACCACAAGCCACCCGTTTCCTGGTAGCTAAGAGGGCTGACGACCCCCCCCCCCACTTCGGTGGGGACCAGCTTGCATTCAAGTCGCCATCCTGGCAAGGCCTGGCCAGGAGAGCCCTGCATACTGGGCCAGGGCACCGAAGGAGCCAGGCAGTCCTGGATGCGGCATCTGCACTGGGTCCCTGGTGGGAAACCTTGTCTGCGCTCAGAGAAACTCTGCTGAAAAGGACTTCTGAAAGGTCACACCTGGTTTCCTGGGCTTGGCCCACTTGACTTCTCCTCTGCAGATTCTGTAATGCATCTTAGCTCCTAGAAAAAACCTCGGGCAGTGTAGAGCTGAGGATGGGCCTAGACTGCCACACACCCTGCACAGAAGACTGACTTCTGCAGCAGAGCAGAGAGCCCTCACGGGACGTCAAGGGGCTGCAATGGCCCCTTGGTGTCTGCAGCTCATTCTCCTTCAGGAAAGGCTGGCTGAGCCCATCTGGTTCCACAGGAGCAACACGAGGCCACCGCCACCCTGTCCTCTGTGGGGCCTGTGTCTGACGGCCTCAGGAAGAACACCACCCCTCGCCACTCCATTGCTTCTTGTCCCCTTCCTGTGCTGTCCCAGCCACGTGTGGTACCCTCCTAAAGACTGCATCCACCCAAGGGCCAGTCCACTTCCGTGACACAATGCCATGATCTGCAGCTAAGAGCTGAAGATCTGACCAAGGCAAGCAAAGAAAGTGACATGGCTGCAGGAACCCAGGACTGGCTGGAAGCCAGGCAGGAGACAATCACCTTCCAGGAGGGGTATTTGCACATGCCAAGCTGGGAAGGAGGGCCAAGTGCCACCCTACTTTAGGGCCTGTTTTTAAAAATCATTATTATTTACTTGATGTATTTGACTTACATTTTGCCTGGGGACCTGGGCCCAAGCACAAAACCACACACAAAGAAAGCCAAGCCAACAGCGAAAGCCCCCCATGGAGAAGAAAGGACCTCCCACAATGGCACAGCTGGCCAGCCAGGCAGGGCGCCTGCTTTGAAACACAGGTCCACAGGAGGGGAACGCAGCGCTCCCAGTGACAAAGCAAACACCCACCAGTTTTGGTGGTCTGGAGTGACTTTTCTTTAGTGCCAGTGCCCCTGTAACAAGAGGCAGGACCCACAGGTGGTGATTTTCATGTACGTATCTGGTGTATGCCTGGAGTGCCCTAAAGTGACACGTGCACGGGACAGGAGGGGCTGTCGCTGCAGCCCCCTGATGGACAGCATCGTACGCTTATTAGGAGGGCCCACGAGCCTGCTCCCCGCTTCCACCATGTAAGAACACCGCTATCCCCAGACAACGAATCTGCCAGCACCCTGATGTTGGACTCCCCAGCTTTGAGAAGTGTGAGCAACGAACAAGGGTTATCTCTAGCTGCCTAGTGTTCGGTAACCGCAGCACAAATGGGAAAGAACACCCTGATGCTAGGGACCACGGAACATGTAGGGCTGCAGTGACACGAGGATCAAGGAGCAAAGCGAAGGGGAAGAAGACAGCTCTGACCCCACCGGTGCCGCCACATGCCCCGCATCTCCTATCACCGTGGATGAAAGGAGTCCAGAGCTAGGGGACTGTGCTTAAGTGAGGCCTGTGAGGAACGTGATGACACGTGGCACATTTGGCAGACACCAGCTGCGAACCTGGAGCAAGTCTGACTCACGCTGCCCTCCGCCCCCCACCCCCCACTCACCATGCCCAGCACAGCAGCTGCCTTGCAGGTGGCAGGCACCAGGTACTGGAGGAGGATCTCGTCCTCAGAAGGGTGTGCCCTCCGCAGCTCTGTCAGCGTCAGGTACATCATCTCAAACTGGGTGCGCTCCGTGAACAAGTCTGAGACCACAAGAAGCTGCGGACACAGGACGTGGGGGCAGGACATCAGAACACAAAAGATGCACTGCAAAATGCTACTGATGGCAACACTTGTTCTAATATCCTCCAAAGAAGATACACAGCTCACAGGACTCCGAGAAAACACAGCACTACGACCTAAAGACTTCACTATGATCAAGGAAAAACTGGTGCCTGGCACTCGCTAAAAACGCCTCTGTATGTGTTGCGGCTTAAGGAAGGTTTGGGCCTCAGTTGCCACCTGCATGGAGACCCTGATTTAATGAAGATGGCTGCCTCCGTCCTGACTCAAAACGTGAGGCCCTCCTACAGCACACGGAGCAGGCCCTCAGGACTCCTGGGAAGAGGGAGGGTAGTGATCAATTGTTCCAGAAATCAATGCTCTGGCAACTCTTGTCTCCCTGGCATTCCTGTCTCTACTGCCAGGCTCTTCATGGCACATCCAACCCCAGATCTCCGTCAGGTGCCAAGGCCTGTCCTACAGCATGGGCAACAGGGCTGGGTTAGGGCATCACTGAAGCCAGGCTTCGCGAGGGGCTCTGGGAGGTCTGGTACTGGAGACCCTTCCCGTGGACTGGGAGCCAAAACTCTGTCCACAACCACACTAAGGTTACCTGGCCTTTCCTAGGTGCATAGGAGCGTCCTATACGACCGCAGAAACGAGAATTTGTCTTCTCTTTCCTCTGTGCGTGTGTGTGCATGTCAGTACTGAGGTTTCAACTCAGGCCTCAATTTGCTCAGCTTGCTTGCTCAGTTGGTGCTCTACCACTTGAGCTAAGACCGCAGTCTGGCTTTTTGCTGGTTGTTTTGGAGCTGGAGTTTTGCAGACCTTTCTGAAGGACTGACTTCAAATCGAGATCTTCCAGATCTCAGCTTCTTGAGTAGCCAGTATTATAAACCTGGCTAAAAAAAAAAGATAGGATCTCACTATATAGCCTAGCCTAGCCCAGAACTCTAGACTTCCTTCCTCATCTTGAGTGGAGCCATTGCAGGCTGAAGCACTTCACTTGAGAATCCTCATTCTACTAAACCTAACAATCTCATTCCACATTGCAAAATTATCATTATTGTAACCAGACAAGCCAGCGTCTGCTTTTAAAAGCCGACTTTATTTCCAGCCCCATGAACAGTGAAGAGGAATAAAGACCCTTCTGGCTCCCCGTTTACAGTGACTACTCTGACTGGAGCTCCTCAGAAGTGGAGGCAGGGGTGCAGGCTGTGTGTCACAGTCCTAGAGGAGAGGTGCTGGAGAGAAGCAAGCCTACAGGACTACGGCAGCAGCTGACATGTCACACACCTTGACTCAAAACATGGAAATCTCTCCCTTCCCCAATTTCAAAACCAGCAATCCATCATGCTGTAGCTGTGAGTCTGTTCGAGTTCCTTCACAGATTCAGACCCACGTGGCTGTGGTGGCGCTGGACCGTGTGTGGCGCCTGTGGCACGCGCACGGGGTATGTGTGAGAGGCGGGGGGAAGCGAGCTCACCGATCGAACCGCTTCGCTGACGAGGATGACGGGGGTCCTCCTGGCAGAACTGGGCGGGAGGATCCATCGGCTGTACAGTTCAAGCAAGAACTGAGAGCACGAGTGGATGTCAACGCCAGCCCGATGTTTCCTGTGGAAGGAGCAGGCAATACGGCTGTCTCCCCATCCCTCTAAGACACACCCCAACTCAAAGGCCTCAAAGCCAATGTAAACCTGGAGTTGACCGGAGACACGGGAGGAGACGCGGGGGCGGGGACGTCAGCTTCCTCCTCCTCCTCCTCCTCATCCCACTCCTCCTCTCTCAGGGGCGTGATGTTGTTCCCCAGCCACAGCGAGTGAATGGACACCTGTGACAGAAGCAGGATGCTGAGCCGGCCCCTGCAGGGGGCACACGGTAACGCTGGGGCGGGGAGACACAACGGTCAGAGAGGGCAGATTTGCTGGCCACACACAAGAGCCAGGGAACGGCCAGGCTCCCTACAAGGCGGGGCCTGCTGTGTTCTACATTCCCACGTCATCTGTCTTAGCACGGGGGGGGGGGGGGGTATCTCCGCAAAGGTCAAACTATGGAGGTGCTTGTCTAGAAGCAGTGGGGATCGTGGCTCCGGCTCCCCAAGGCCAGCATGCGCTAATGGAACTGGGGGAAGTCATGCCTGCAGAAAGCAGCAGAAAGGGGTGCAGGGAGACAGCACGGTGGCTCTGCCGTGGAGGCCATCGGCTGCCTGGCACAAGAGGAGAGCCTTGGAAGCATTCAGGTTTGAAATGATTCAGATCAGTCTCTTCTGAAAGCAGAGCCACAGAGACTGCCTGATTGGCTTGTACATGAGCCTGAGGGGAAGACAACAGGGAGCAGAGTGGAAGGGGATGGTGGCAGCCCAGGGGCCACAGCAGATGCTGGGAAATGGAAGCCAGGTTTGGTGTAGCCCACCCAGCTTCAGCACTGTCTGCTGCCCTCTGAGCAGGGGGTCAACGCTGGGCAGGGCCAGCTCTAAGGTGCACTTCCACCCAAGCAGCTGCCTCCACCACACCCACTATGCTTTACACACACTGTGTGCTCGCAGGCGAAACATCCTAAAACTCAGAATAAAGAGAGCAACTCAAAGAGCATGGACAAACTCCTCCCTAAGAGATACACGCAGCTTGCTCGTGAGCGGGGGAGCTGGGTGTGTGAGCAGGCGCAGGGTGTGGCCGGGTGGACTGACCTGGCCCAGCTTGTAGCTCATGTTGCCCAGCTCGCGCTCTGGGTTGACCTGCAGCAGCAGCTTGTCGTGGCTGATGAGGGTGCCTGAGAAGCAACAACACAGGCGCTGCTCACACCGGAATGCTTCACGCACACCAGCGGGCAGGGCAGGCCTCAGCAGGGTGACCAGGCAGGCACCCACCCAAGTCATCTGTTCTCACGACTGGCAGGATGGCTGCAGCTGTGCAGAGGCCTGGGGTTCATGGGGTTCCAATAATTTGTAACCTATGAAGCTGGTTAGCCCAGTGGGCAAAATGGACTCTCATTTTATTTCTGGCAGAATTAAGTCCAGCTAATCCCTGCTATGTCTCATTAGCCATCTTCCTCTCATAAGGTATGCACTTCTTTTTTTGTGTTGTTGTTTGGTTGGTTGGTTTTGGTTTTTTTGCTAGTCCTGGAGCTAAGACTAGCTCAGGGCCTGAGCACTGTCCTTGGACTTTCTCAAGGCTAGAGCTCTGCCACTCAAGCCACAGCGCCACTTCTAGTTTTCTCTGTGTATGTCTACTGAGGACTCAAGCCCAGGGCTTCGTGTACGCTAGGCGAGCACTCCACCACTAGGTGACACGCCCGGCTCCGAGGCATGGGCCTCCCTCCACGCGCCCAGAAGACATGGACCTTTCACTACTTTCCTATCAAGCCCCAGGCTCCTAAAGAACAAAAGCCACTGTTGTCCAAGTTTGCTGCTCTCTGTAGCTCAGGATCACAATGAATATTTGGGGGCACATGACAGTGCACTTCCATGTAGAAATTTTTCCAGAAAGTCTTCAAGGAGCTTACATTCACAGCACCAGTGAGTACCAAAAACTAGGGGAGGGTGGTGTCACAAACTAAAATACTGTTTGCTCAATAACAGGATATATTAAGCCCCTTCCTAAGTCAGAGTGACAAATTCCAGTGCCACATGAGATAGGCCCAGGCGTGAGAAATGTCTAAGTCACACAGCACACAGGGTGCAGGGCAGAGGGGCTCTGGCTGGCGTCTAGGCTGCACGGAATACAGGGCAGGGGGGTGGGAGGAGGGACACGCTCGGGGGGGTCTAGGCCACAGAGCTCCACAGGGGCCTCATCACGAAGCGTGCTCTCTGTGTTGTGCGTGGGGTTTTTCATGAGAAGCTGGAGGTCTAGTGGTTTAGTAGACAAATTCTGCTGATACCTTTTCAAACACGAGCAACTAACTGGCTCTTAAATCCTGTCAGGCCACCCGTCTTCCAGTCTCAGGAACCCATGGGCTTGTCAAAACTTGACTGGCAAAGCACAATGCTTCTAGTTCATTTCCAGATTTTATTTCCTCAAGCTGGAATTTTTCCCAGGGTAGAAAAACTGTGAGTAGGGGTGGTGTTCTGAGCACACAGGCGCACCAGTATGTGTACCGTACCTGTAGTAGCTGGGGACAGAGAGGGGACTGGATCCCAGTTCTGGTAAGGGTGATGGGTAGCAATATTTTCTCTCCGGGAAACCATGGCTTGAATCTCTTGCTCTACAATCCCCCGGATCATGCTCAACTTTCTCCCGAACCTACAATTCAAGACAAAAGGAAAAGAACATTCTGTTTGTGTAAGTGAAGGCACCGGGCCTTTCCTTCTTTTTCGCTTTGCCTAAAGGAAGCTGGAACAGTAGTAAAGAAGCCTTTGGGTGGGTGATTTTTTCCAGCTCTGCCTGGGTCTGTCCCCAAACCCCCAGGGAGCCCACTAGGCTTCCAGGACACGTTTCCAGCTTGGTGGCTAGTCACCAAATCACTTTTGGATCTGCAGCCAAAGGCGTGGCACGGCTCTCTTCAGACCAGGGTGGCAAGCACTTCACTCTCCTCTGCGCTGGGGGTGGGGCCACAAGCAGCTCAGCCAAACCTGGTGTCCAGAGCCTTCAGGGGTTTGCTGCGGGGCTGTTGCTCCAGGCAGCTCACAGCGGGGTTGCCAGCCACGGGCACCGTCATGGCACTGAGCACCAGGGAGGTGATGGCCTGCACGGCCAGCACGTGGATCTGTGTCCTCTCCAAGTCTTCCTGGAAGGACAGGTCACACATCAGCCACCAGCTCCACTGCCACGTCACGGAGCGAGAGCTCACGGGCTACGCGCCTCGGAGGCTGAAGTCAATGCCAGAGCCACCAAACTCCCGGCCCAAGTGTCTATTTTTCAAAGCAAGGTCTCTCTCTCTCTCTCTCTCTCTCTCTCTCTCTCTCTCTCTCTCTCTCTCTCTCTCTCTCTCTCTCTGTCATGGGGCTAGAACTCTGGCCCTTGGCGCTGTCCCTGAGCTCTTCAGCTCAAGGCTAACGCCCTACCCTTGAGCCATAGCCCCACTTCCCATTTTCAATGGTTAATTGGAGATAAGAGTCTCACGTTTTTAGAGCCCAGGCTGGCTTTGAACCTCGATCCTCACATCTCAGCCTCCTGAGTAGCTAGGATGAAAGGCGTGAGCCACCGCACTCGGCAACAAGGTCTCTTTATAAACAGCCACAAAATTCCAAATACAAATCACGAGGTAATAAATTTCCCTAAATGTTCTCAGCACCGTCAGAGGTTGTAACCCACTGGCGCAGCCCGATGGACACGGCGAGGCCTGCCTAGTGACACTTGTCCACTCCTGGACGGGCCATCTGTCAGAAGGAGGGAGGAAGGGCCCCCACCTCATGATTAGGAATGCCACAGGACATGGATGCTTCTCATGTCACAGAACGCAGTGTACACAAGCACTTCCACAAGCCAAGCAAACTTTAGTTAAGCCAAGTCGACGCACGTGGCCCGGGCTCAGTCAGGGCCTTTTTTCATCTTATTTTAACCTCTCTTCTAAACCCTGAAAACTAGCGAGAACTCAAAATGCTGTCGGGGGAGTGCAGAGTCTCACTGACCCACCAGAACAAGATGGACAGCAGCCACAAATCCCAAACTTCAAGGAGCTTGCTCCGGCCTGGAACCCCAGTCAAGAAAGGACCTGGCTAGTTTTTGTGTGATTTGAGGCAGGTTTCATCACAGAACTCAGGCTGGCCTCAAACTCACTCCTGCCTTAGCCCTCCTGAGGGTTGAGATTCAAGGTGTGGAATATTCTACTCAGCCTGCTCATGTGTTTATTTCTATTTACACGTTTGTACTCTACCATTTGGTCCATACTTCTGTGCTGGATTGGAAATAAGAGTCTCATGGACTGTCTTGCCCAGGCAGGCTTCAAACCTCAATGCTCAAATCTTGAGCCTCCAGAGTAGCTAGTATTATAGGTGTGGACTGTCAGTTGCTATAGTTTTAGCTCCTTAGGAAGCTGATAAGGGGAGCAGAGTTCAAGACCGGACCAGGCAGAAAAGTTCTTCAGACCCCTTTCAACTGAGCTGGACACAGCTGCATACTTGTGTCGTCCTGAGCCAGGTGGGAGATCCTCAAGTGGGAGAACCGTGGCTCTGGTCAGCCAGGCAGAAGGAAGAACCTGCATGGTCACATGCACTTCATCTCAAAAATAACCAGCACAGGGCCGGGAGTGTGGCCTAGTGGTGAGTGCTTGCCTAGCATGCACCAAGACCCAGGTTCCATTCCTCGGTACCACATACATGGAGCTGAGGCTCAAGTAGTAGAGCCTTGAGAAAGTCCAAGGCCCTGAGTTCAAGCCCAGGACTGGCAAAAATAAAAATAAAAATAAATAACCAGCACAAAAAGGGCTGGAGGCATGGATCAGGGGTAGAGTTCAAACCTCGGTACGATCCTCAACGAAAGTCCTTTTAGCCTTCCTTTTCCGATGAGTCAGAAGTCACCGTAATTGTGGGGTCCCAGTCAGCCACACCCTGGTCGTAATGGTCTTACCTCTGGTGGGCTCTCCTCTTGCTCCATCACGAGGGGCTGAGTAACCAGGACACCAAGGAGAGTGGCCCAGGTTTCTTCAAACTGAGTCCGACTAGTCCACCCTGGGAAGTAAGCATTCTGTTAAGACAGTCTACCCAACTTCCAACCCGCAGGCATTACCCGGAGGCAATGCTAAACTAGCAGCCTGTTATTTGAAAGCTATAGGAAATAATAGTCTACGTCGTCAAAGACACCAAAACACATGAGAATACAACAACACATGGGAGGGAGCCAGGCTGCCTAAGGTCACCCGCGAGGAAGAGCCCGCTCAGCTCGGGGCCGAACACCGTGACGGCGAAGGACATCCAGGCTCGCGCGGGTCAGGCACCCGTCTTTCGCCTGGCTTGAGACTGTGCTGATGATGGCTATAGGGCTTTGTGAGCAGAACCAAAGGCCACAGAACTACACATTCCCAGTAGATGAACTCTGTCTCAATAAAGTTATAAAGATTAAAAGTTGAAGCCAACAATTCTTTGCTTCTATCCAGAATATGGATCCAAAAAGCCCATGGTCTAGCAGGGCATTCAGAGAAGCCCATCTGAGAAATGCTGCACTCAGATGTCCCTTCACTGTCATTGGACACTGGACACGTGTCCACTTGGGCAAGTGGCTGCTTCTGGGGTCTGTGCTGAGTGCTCCCATTGTGACCTGAGAAGAACCACAGGATTGGCGTTCAGGCCACAGTGCCAGGATTGGGAAAGAGGACAGGGACATCAAACACTAGGACCTCCCTGACACACTGGCTATGGAAAGAAAGGCGAAGGACCAGGAGCGTGGCCCAGTGGTAGAGTGCTCGCCTAGCATGCACAAAGCCCTGGATTCTATTCCTCAGTTTCACATACACAAAGAAAGCCCAAAGTGGTGCTGTGGTGCAAGTGCTAGAGCTCTAGCTTTGAGCACAAAGAGGCTGAGGGACAGTGCCCAGGCCCCGGGGGGGGGGGGGGGGAGTCAGGTACCGACGGCTCTCATCTATAATCCTAGCTACTCAGGAAGCTGAGATCTGAAGACTGAGGTTCAAAGCCAGCCTAGGCACAAAAGTCCATGAGACTCTTATTTCCAACTGACTACCAGAAAACCAGAAGTGACACTGTGGCTCAAGTGGCAGAGTGCTAGTGTTAAGCTGAGGAGCTCAGGGACAGCACCCAGGCGGAGTTCAAACCCCAAGACTGACGAGAAAGGGGGCGGGGGGAGGCAGGAAGGAAGGAAGGAGGGAGGGAGGGAGGGAAGGAAAGAAGGCAGGCAGGCTGATTCAGGTAAATACACATAGTGACATACACAGGTGACAGTCTGCATCAGGAAGAAAGACACAAACAGGCAAAAGCGCTAGGAAGGTGGCTCAAGGATACAGCTAGCATGCATAAGGCTCTAGGTTCAATCCTTGTTTAAAAAAATAGCCAACAACAGCTAAAAAAACCACAGCAAAAGCAAAGGCAGGGTCCAGGAGGTTAGAACTGGCCTGGGCCAGGGCCTCAAGGAGAAGACTGGGAATTGGCTCCAAGCGAAGGGCCTGAGAAAGCTGCGTGAGTCCCGTCAGAGGGAAGAGGAGGAGCTTCTCAGGAGAACCGGCTGGTCCTGTCTAGAGGCCACTGGGGACGCGTGACGAGTGAACCACCCAGCTAATGAGAGCCTTCTGGGGTCAGACGAAGCACACAAAAAAAGGCTGCAGGGCTGGGAGTTTGGCCTAGTAGTAGAGTGCTTGCCTCGCACGCACGAAGACCCGGGTTTGATTCTTTGGTACCACATACATAGAAAAAAGCCGGAAATGGTGCTGAGGCTCAAGTGGTAGAGCTCTAGCCTTGAGAAAGTCCAAGGACAGTGCTCAGGCCCTGAGCTCAAGCCCAGGACAGGCCAAAAGAAAAAAAAAAAAAGGCTGCAGGAGCCCAAGATGCTCAGGGCAGACACCATGGAGGAGTCAGGCCCCCAGGCCAGAGACATGGTCCAGAGGGCGGAGCTTCCTGGACACCACCAGGCCATAGCTTTCCTCCTAAATCGGGGACAAAAGAAACAACTCAGGCTCTCTCTAGAATGCAGCAGAGCCGGTTCTGAAGATGCCAAATGAGGTATACTTCCAATGACTCCATGATCCCACTTTATGGATGATAGATAGCACTGAGGCCTTAGAAGTTAAAATCAGCCCTATCCTGTGTAGGCAGGAGAATGAGAAGCCGGTCCAGGATGCCTGACTCCTCCCTTCCCTACCGCTCTGGCTCCTTGGCAAAGTCAGCCTCTACTTGCCCCAACTGCTTATTCCACAAACAAGTAAATAACAATGTCTGGAGACAATCACTTCCACGAGTGTGTAATATGAAAATGGAACCAGACTTCCCACGATCGGCCTGAAGGAGCAAGCATATACAACCCTGGAATTACACACACCACAGGGTCCAGGGGTAGGGGGCTGTATGTGGTACCCAGAGTGTTGATACGGTAGATGAATTCTTTGAAGATCTCCTTCTCCTGGAGGAACTCCACAGGGATCTCAGGAAACACGGTGCCAAAATCCCCTCCTGGTTTGGGTGACCATCCGAGTTTCCACACCTGAGACGAGAGAACATTCTGACTGAGCCAGGGTGGCATGTGTTGACAGGAAAACCATCCCATGGTCTTTTCTCTCTGCTGGCCTTGCTGCGGAGCCGGCCAGCTGTCCCTCACCACTCACATAGACTTTCCCAGAGCTTGAGGGTGCTTCCCAGGGAATGAATAGGTTCCTACCCTTTGCTCAGAACCCCTCCTAGGAAGCATGCCTGCCCACCTGCACTCTGACTTGCCTGCGTGGGTTAGACCCATCACCTTCCTATGGCACCATCTACTGCCCACACCCTGTTCAGGCTGGCTGTGCACAGCAGTCAGGTGCGTGGCAAGGTGGGCAGACACCAGACAGCACTCTCATCCACAAGTGTAAGATGTGTCAATAAAGTTCTTCTTCTTGGCAAGCAGACATGTGATGGAAGCCACTGTCCATTTCTTCCACTCTAGGAAGCGTGGGGCACTTTTCACAGGGGCCTGGCCCAGAGTCGGGCATGCACAGAGAGAACCCTGAGACAGACTCACTGGTGTTCCCGTAGTTCTAGCAGCAGGACCACCAGGTGGGTGGGAAAGCACTGTGGCACTTGCCAAAGCCAGCTCCCTGTCCAGCACATCCCAGGGAGTGAACATGGCCCTGCTGGAGATTCGGGGACCCAATGGGACGGTGTGGGCAGATCCCTACACTGTCTTCCTAAATGGTTTCGCCCCAGTGTTCCAAAGGACCAGGTACTGTCCTAGACTCACATACACCACGCGACAGGGGAGCCCTGCCAGTGATGGTGGCTGCTTCCTGTGTCCTGCTGTCCACTGGGACATCTGTGGCTCTTTGTCACAAGCACTTTTGGCCCCAGCATGAGCCCTCTGTGTCTCCCTAGGGTCTCACGTGCAGACTTTCAGATCCACAGTTGCACAGAGGCTGGGATCCAGCAGCAGGCATAGGCCTTTTCTGGGCAGAAACAAGCGTCTTCCTTTGTTCTGTGCTTAGGCCTTCAGCATGCTATGTTTCCCTGCATCAGGACTCTGACTGGAAAAGACATGTTCCATTGTGGTACTTCAGCAGGCCATGAGAGAACAGAGGATGCAATTTCACGGGGCCAGGCTGGTCCAGATCCTAAGCTTAGCTCTTCCTTCTAAACAGAGTCCTGTTGGATGATATCTATTTTTTTTTTTTTTGCCAGTCCTGGGCTTGAGCTCAGGGTCTGAGCACTGTCCTTGGACTTTCTCAAGGCTAGAGCTCTACCACTTGAGCCTCAGCACCACTTCTGGCTTTTTTCTATGTATGTGGTACTGAGGAATCGAACCCGGGTCTTCATGCATGCTAGGCAAGCACTTTAACCACTAGGCCAAACTCCCGGCCCATGATATCTATTTTAAGCTGCCCATTTCTAGAGTATCTGCAAAAACAGTTGTGCTAAAATGCAGATTTTCAAAGGTGACTACTTCTGAAGCAACACACTTACCGTTAATCTAGCAGTGAAGATGAAAGCCTATTTGGTGATGCAATGCCTCATCCTGTATTTTTATTAAAAATGGCTGAACACAGCACCCAAGGACACTAGACAGCTGTTGCTGCTGCGTTCAACAAGACACAAGCCACTGATGGGAGCACAGAAACAGCCCTGGCTCTTTTTCAAGCCCAGTACGGTGGTTCATGCCTAGATTCCCAGCACTGGGCAGGCAGAGAGAAGGACCAGACATGCAAGGCCACCCTGGACTACAGTGAAGTCAGGTAAACAGAGAGATCCTTGTTTCCAAAACCCAAAGCTACGATGATTACTTTGTGACGCAGCCATCTCTGGGACGTCGTGCGTCTGGGTCTTAGACTCACCAGGGGGGGCACGCGGGTGTAGCTGTTGACGAGGGGGAGGCGGGCCAGGCTGATGACAATGTTCTTCAGCACTGCTGTGAGAAAGGCGGGCATGCTGCTGTTCCTCTTGTGGCCTAAGGCCAGCACCGACTGCAGAGACTCCACCATCTCTGCCACCATCTCACAGGCCACGGCCACATATCTGGGGTCTATAAGCAACCATGTCAGAGGAGTTTTGTCAGAACACACTCCAACCCTGGAAAGGACGTGCATGCCTATCAACACCCTGGCTGCTCACTGGAGGCTGGCAGCTCTTCCCTCCCTCCTCCCCCTGAGAAGCCAAGTCGTCCTCTCCATTTCACACAGGACTGAAGCAATGGTCTTGACTGAGCTTCAAGCTCAGTCCCCAGCTTTCTTACTCACTCTTAGTGGACTACAAGCCATGGTGTAGCATCTCAGCTTCCAGAACTTCCTTTGGGACATCTCTCTGTCCCTTGTCTTGCAGCTCTCCCTGAACCTAAGCTAGCCCCCAAAGAACCAGGCTGTAACCCTTGGCTCAAGGGTATGCCACAGGACAGGGGTCTGATGGGAACTCGCAAAGCAGAATGCCAAAGAAAAAGGAGACCTTGGGGAAGACCCACCATTCTGACCAGCAAGGTGCTGAGGGCAGAGACTACTATTTACTGCATCCGAACTACAGTGGGGGCTAACTAATCATGCTGCACTGGTAACTATTTAATACATGGTATTACCACTAGGTCCCAAGAGTCAATAGTTTAGGCAACTTCTTAGTCTAGAAAAGGAATTCTTTTTTGTTGTTGTTGTTGGTGGTGGTCATGGGGTTTGTACCCTGGGCCCAGGCACTGTCCCTAAGTTCTTTTTTTTTGCCAGATAGAAGGTGCATTAATTCACATAATTGATTCCCTTCCACATGTCTTGGCACCCATCTCCTCCCCCCACCCCCTGTCCCTAAGTTCTTCAGCTCAAGGCCAGCACTCTATCCTTTTGAGACACGGTATCATTTCCAGTTTTTTGACGGTTAATTGGAGGTAAGAGTCTCATGGACTTTCATGCCTGAGCTGGCTTGAACCATGATCCTCAGGTTTCAGCCTCCTGAGTAGCTAGGATTACAGGTGTGAGCCATTGGTGGCCAGCTAGAAAAGGAATTCTTAGGCCGGGGAAAGCTGGGAAGGGGTGACACTGTCCAAAAAGAAACATACCCTTTACCAGACGTGTGTAACTATAAACTCTCTGTACATCAATGCATAATGATTTTTTTTTAATTTGAAAAGAAACATACTCTTTACTAGACATGTAACTGTAACCCCTCTGTACACCACTTTCATAGTAACAATTGAAACTTCAAAACAAATGAATTCTTGGCTGGACATAGCAGCATATACCTATAACCCGAGCTACTAGGTAGGCAGAGATGGGAGGAATATAGTTTGAGACCGGTCTAGGCAAAAAATATCAGCAAGACACTCCCCCCACCCCCCACAAACAAGCTGAAGGGCCAGGAGTTTGGCCTAGTGATATAGTGATTACCTAGCATGCACAAAGACCCAGGTTCAATTCCTCAGCAAACAAACAAACAATCTACGCGGCACTTCCCACATAGTCTTGAGCTGAAGAGCACAGGGACAGTGCCCAGACGAGTTCAAGCCCCATGACCCACAAAACCCCCCGACGTGCATAGGGCTGAAGGTCCTCCTCAAGTGGAAGAGGGTTTGCTTATCAGCAACTACAATGCCTGAGGATGACCAGGGAGGGAGCCAGGAAGTGCGTCAGCTGGCAGGCAGAAGTGCTACCCAGCCGGGAAAGAGGGCAGTGGAAAGGCTGAAGCAGGACCAGGAGTGCAGCCCTGGCGGACACCCACCACCTTATGTTTAGGATACCTAGCAATTAAGAGAAGCAAGCTCGCCGGGAATTTGGCCTAGTGGTTAAAGTGCTTGCCTAGCATGCACGAAGACCAGGGTTCGATTCCTTGGCACCACATACATAGAAAAACCCGGAAGTGGTGCTGAGGCTCAAGTGGTAGAGCTCTAGCCTTGAGAAAGTCCAAGGACAGTGCTCAGGCCCTGAGCTCAAGCCCAGGACTGGCAAATAAAAAAAAAAAAAAAAAAAAGAGAAGCAAGCCCCCCCAAGAGTTCATATTTCTCATTTTCTCTTCTATGAGTGAATTTCAAGGCCCCCCCTCCAAAAAAGCAGGTGTGTGTGTGTGTGTGTGTGTGTGCGCGCGTGCGTGCGTGCGTGTGACTAGACTTACTTTGTGTGTGTGAGTCCACTTCCTCCTCTCTGACAGTGGCTGCAGTGTTCAGTCTTCTTTCTGGACTGAGAAGCTGGTCTCCAGGCTGCACTACAACTAAAATCATAACAAGCATTATTGTCGTTCCTTCTTAGACTTTTCCATCTGTGCAATCTCGAAAAAAATCATGGTTATAGCTTATGTCAAATGAAGTTTAGAGTTTCTAGAACCAATTTTAAGCAGAAAACACCAGACAATGCTAGATTAGGTACTAATCTCTTGGTTGATCGTGAAAATACAGAGCTTTAGGCTTCTACACTTAGATTTCCAAGTCTAATGTTTGTCATCTCTACCCTCAATGTTTTAATCAAACTGTCCATAATTCATCACTGCTAAAAGCCTCACTGTGGCCCCCAAGAAAGCCTTGCTTTTAAAAATTAATCCCTGGATCTTTATTTTCAAGTTGACTACAAATGCACAGATGAAAACAATTTAAACAATGAAACATCAAAACACCACTCTATAATGTTTAATTTGAAAACACAAAACTTCAAAACATCCACTAACATGTAAACTATAATATCCAATTTTTAAAATTTTTTGGCCAATGACCCTAGTTGAGGACACGATTCGTTGAAAGGAATGAGTCGCTTTTATTTTACAACATATTAGTATTACAATGCAGTATAGAAACACACATTTCATCTCTAACAAAAAAACAAGTCATCTTTTCAGTGCAATCTTATTAATCTTACACTCATTCAGAACAAAAAACATAAAACAGCCAACTAGAACCAGAAATCAAAAGGGCATGAAACTCAGAAGTATTTTTTGAAAGCTGGAATTCAAAATATAAACAAAACGACCTGAAAAGCAAATTCAAAGTAGTTCCAGTAAAGGTGCCAAGATGCTGAAGGTGAAGAGACAGAACCTTCTTTCTAAAGGCAAGGTCACCTGCATGCTCTTCTTCACCCCAACTTTAACGCGCCGCTGGCAAATGGGTGGCACAAAGTAAAACTCTGTGTGACTAGCCACACTGATGAGGGCCAGCTTAGCAGAGCAAGGACACACGTCCCATCCTCGGACACATGACTTACTAGCTTCAAGAAGGAATCGCACACAGTGGATGAGGGAGCAGACGTGGGTCACAAACTCTGCAGAGGAGATGGCACTGCAGAGGCCAGGGACCTGCAGCGCCAGGCAGCAGCAGTCCAGTCCGGCCTGGAGGTCCAGACTCAGCGGGATATGCTCGTGCATCAAGTGCCATGACAGGGCCTAAAGGGAAGCACTTCGTCAGAGAATGTCCACCAGTACCCGGGCTCCAAGCTGTCTGGGGCGACCATGGGAAGACTAGGAGGCCAGATGGCCCTGCTCCTCAGGGGAGCTCTCACCCAGCTGTGCCAGGCTGCCATCTCTCATCTCCAGTTCTGACCTGCCTGCTCTCCAGAGTGGGAGGCTCTCCACTGCCACAGCACCACCCCATCCTGGCTGCCGGTCCCACCCGCAGCACTGTGGGCGCTTCTAGAAACCTCTCCTGGCTGCAGGGCCTCTGTCCAGAGGCTCTTTGCTGGCTCCCACAGCACAGGGCTTGCTTTACGCACAGCCATGAGGCTCAGGTGGGGGTGTGGATTCTGGAGACAGCTAGGACTTCCTAGCTGAATGAGCCTCTACATCTTATTCTCCTCATCTGGGAAATGGGGACAGGGCTGGAATGGGAGCTGAATGTGACAATACAGGTCCATTTCTCCATTCGTCCTGCTCACACAGGATAAGGTGGGGCAGTAGCTTTCACTCTGTGCTGTGCACATGGTTTGCTTTCCACTAGTCCACAGAAGAGACTTGAAGGAGGGCTCACAGACTCCCCCTGTGGGCGTGGCTCCGAGCAGTGGCTCAGCCAGCCTCTTCTGCAACTGTACAGACAGGCAACAACACAGCCACGGTGCAGGCCTGTCTCTGGAGCCAAGTAAACACAGCACACGGCCTAGATGGGGTGCACGCTCATGCATCACACAATCTTTGGGGGAGCAGTGTGGGGCGGGGCAGGTGGAGAGGATGTTAAGCAGATGAGAACCTGAGGACAGAAGGACTGCTCAGAGCACTTGCTCTTTGAGACGCATCTCACTATGCAGCCAGGTGGGCCATGAGCTCCCGGACCTCCTGGGGCGTATGCACCATGGACCACACACTCAGCAGGTCACACAGATCTCTATCTCTCGTTTCACTCTTGCACGAGTCAATGCCAACTCCTCACAGAAACATCGAGTCCCAGAGCTTGGCTCACTCACCTCGAGGGTCATCACCACGAACCTCACCGTGTCCCTCTCCTTCTCAGGGGGAAGGTGCAAATGGGCAGGCACTTTGGAGACCACCACCAGGTATTGTGCCAGGGCCCGCGCCAGCGTGGTCATGGACTGGTATGATGTGGCATCCCCTGAAACATGAGACCTGCATGATTAGATGTGTTGTGAACACAGACCCCCGCCCGGCCAGTCTGTGTGCACACACACAGGTCCAGGCAGTGGCCTCAGAGCACATCTGCATATGTCTATCTGCACACAGCTGTGATAGGCTTCTCCTGACTCTAAACCAGTCTTCCTAAAGGGTGGGAGATACTATGTCCAGGTTGGCTAAGTGGCAAACACACAGAAAGAAATTTAGAGCTCAGACCTGGTGCCAGCCAAGTCTGGCAACCCATGGTTCAGCTCAACAGCAGTGACAAGGTATTCTTGCCAAGGGCAACACACTGTGCTAGCCCTCGTCTTTGTGAAGAGGAGACACTTTTACTTAATTTACCAAATAGATCACTCAGCTTGCTCCAGTAAGCTGTGGGCTCCGTGGGCAGGAAAGGCTGGAAGACTTGATGGACAGCAGGCAGCTGCTGAACAACGCTAGTAACACGGTCCAGAGTCACCGCACGAGCTGCTTCAAAAAGGGGACTCTTCTGGCCACAAGCAATTTCACTCATGCCGAGGCTTAAGCATGGAGCTAAGAGACTTAGGTTGAACTCCTAAGATCAGAGCATTAAAGGTGGGACAAATAGGAAGAACATTAAGCTTTCTATCAGATAAGACAAACACAATCAGAACGAATGCAATTGTTTCTGAGATAGTAATAATTCATGTACTTTGAGGAGTGCTTTCAAGAATACTTGTAGAGACCTAAACACTAACTTGCATGTAAAGGTCTGAATCCTCTTGGGACTCTGAGAGTAGGGCCATCAGCAGATGAAGGCCCTGGGCTTTGCGCATCCAGGACCATTAGCCCAAACCAGCTAGACCTCTACAGCATGGATGACAGCAACCACAGCAGACCAAGGCAAGAAGCTTTCGTTTGAGCATAAATAGACGAAATAAATAGGTAAAATCGAACTGAATTTCCTATTAATAAAATACTATACTGTTTGATGTCTGCTAAAAATGTATAAACAATTCTATTTAACATCCGTTCTGTAGAATATATCTCTGGTGTCTTTATGGCACTTTGATTCTTAACTATTTTTTTTAACCTATAATCTCAGGTTGATTTGAAGCGAGGACCCTAACATGATGACGGCTAACATGCCACGTATGAGATAGGTGCAATGCCTCCATTCCTGGAGCTAGAGACAGGTGTGCAGAAGCGGCCCAGAGAGGCGGCAATAATAACACACAAATGCCAGCATTTGGCTAGGAGAGAGCCTGTCATAGGACACACTCTGTGTTCTGTCCCGCTTTTTTTTTTTTTTTTTGGGGGGGGGGGGTGTAGGTTGTGGGGCTAAAACTCTGGGCCTGGGCACAGCCCCTGAGCTCTCCAGCTCAAGGCCTTGCCCTACTCCTTGAGCCACAGCACCACTTCCGGTTTACCAGTGGTTAATTGGGGATAAGAATCTCAGGTCTTTAGTGCCAGGCTGGCTTTGAACCTTGATACTCAGATAACAGCCTCCTGAGTAGCTAGGATTATAGGTGTGAGCCACTGTGCCCCCCATTGTCCACTTTTTTTTTTTTTTTTAACCATTTAAGGGCTTGGGAAGCCACTATCTCAGGTAGCACATCAATTGTAACTTAACATTCAAAAATCTGTATTTCATTACTAATATTGCAAAGTGAATGGTCCCGTGTTTACAGCTAAAACCTGTAAAGCTATTAAAAGCTTACTTACAAATTTGGAAAATCCAATTAATTACATGAATTCTGCTGCATGCTCTTAAGAGGAAATAAACTTCTGCAAACTGACTTGGGCTGATTCTCCTCTTTCTTTCTCAGAGCCACTCTTATGGACA
This sequence comes from Megascapheus bottae, assembly GCF_031878675.1. Lineage (NCBI taxonomy): Eukaryota > Metazoa > Chordata > Mammalia > Rodentia > Geomyidae > Megascapheus > Megascapheus bottae. Next base: position 59,042,952 of record NC_143521.1, read on the forward strand.
AACCAGTCAGTAGCTGGTATACTTGAGAAAGGACCAGACGTCCACCTTATCCTCTGGATCACGTGCTGCCTGTGGCCTCCTTCCCTGGCATTGGTCCTCCCGGGACTGGGGCCTACAAGCATCCATCAGCAACTTGTCCTCATCAATCTGAGAAGGAAAGAGTGACTAACAGCTCCCCCCAGGAGCTGTGGCCAGAGCTGGAGGACAGGAAGGCCTGCTGGACCACTCTACAGTACGCTCTGACACCTCACTACGTCTGGAGGGCAGGAGACCCCTGTTGACATGGGAGGGCTTACTGAAGATCAATTTCAAAAATAAGTCATTTAGGGCCAGGAGTTTGGCCTAGTGGTAGAGTGCTTGCCTAGAACAGAATGTATGAAGACCCAGGTTCAATTCCTGGGCACCACACACATAGCAAAAAGCTGGAAGTGGTGCTGTGGCTCAAGAGTAGTAGAGCTCTAGCCTTGAGAAAGTCCAAGGACAGTGCTCAGACCGAGTTCAAGCCCCACAACTGGCAAAAAAATAAAAAAGTAAGTTATGTAAATCATGCCCCACGATGCTAATGCAATATATTTCCTCATTATTATGATACACACAACAAAGAACTGGCTGTGGCTATAAGGCTATAAGGCTGACTTGCCTCTGAGGCCCCCTGCTCCCTGTTGAATTAACTTCCCAACCTGTGTGATACCCCTGTCTAGACTCAAGTCCCTGCTACGCTAGTCACATGAAGGTGAGAGACCCCCACTTGGCACGACAAGCAGAGGTTGTGGGCCCTGCGCCCCATACCGCGCTCGCCATGAACACGCTCATGTCTTCAGCAGGGATACGATTCACCAGCTCTGCACCTTCCAGCAGCGCAGAGTCTGACTTGGTCCAACACTGTGATCTGACCAGACGGAGGTACCAGTCCTGGAAGAAGAAACCTGCATCAGGTAATGACAACATGCCACCCGGGTCGGTAGAAGGTACAGGGAGGCAGGCCAAGCCTATCAGCAGTCTGTTCTAGTAGGCTGGAACAGTCAGCTTCTGACTTGCCCAGTAATCCTTTTCCCCTCTTGCCCACAGGAGTGCCAGTCAGCCGAGTCCCGGTCCGGTCCTGTCCTGTCCCAGAGTACCATGCCAATACTGCTTTTTTCTCATTAGACACCAGGGTTCTCAACAGAGGTGTCAGTACCCCTGCACCATACACAGACGTAGACCCTGGTCACTAACTTTGTCTGGAATCACCGTCTCCAGTGGCATGTGCCCGTCCCCGTCCAGCGGGTGGGAAGTGACCGGAGGTAGGGGGCTGAGGGAATCTTGCACAGTGGAGAGCCGGAACCTGTCCAGCAGGGAATAGAGCCTTTGATGTCTGAAACACAAACACAAACGACACTATAGTACAACCTCTCCTTTACTCTTAGTCTCAACATTGCCAATTAGGGTTCTAGAAAACAATACAAGGAAAAAAAGAAATACAATTGGCTCCAAAAGTTATGAGGCAGCTTGTTAAAAAAACCTTTCCCTCCAACATTCTAAATGCAAATCCAAGGCCTAGTTAATCCCCCCCCTCCCGCCCCAATCCTGGGCTTAAGCTCAGGGCCTGAGCACTGTCCTTGGATTTTTCTCAAGGCTAGATACAGTGAGAGTCCACTCTCCACTGTGGCACTTCTGTTGACTAGGCAGCATGTCAGTTTGTTAAGTCTGTGTGTTTGCTCCTGCATAAGTCTAAGTCCTTCCAATCTGGACATCTAAACACAAGCACCCCAAAGGCACGGCTCACCTTTGTGCGAGCCCAGTGTTCTGGAGATGCTCCTGGATTCTGTTCAGCTCTTCCACCGGCAACTGGGCCATGCTGCTCTACACAGACGAGAAGACATCAGTAAGGAGCCGCCATGACCCTATGCTCAGGTACAAACAACAGGATGGTCTGGCCTATCTGCCCACAGCACAGCACGCACATGGAATAACAAGTACGTCCCTGCCAGCTGTCGCTCTGTCAGGCCAAGCTCATGGAGAAGAAGACCCACACCAATGGCTTGATTGCCATGCTGTTTTGATATAAATCACTATCATCTTTCTTTTTTGTGAGTACCTGTAAATTGGCAGCCAGAAGCATTTCTACCCGGCGACAAGCCAGGGTGTCAGCCGTGCGTGCCAGCGCGCGGAAGGGGGTGCCCAGCAGCCTGTCCACACATAGTGTGAGCACAGCACCCGACTGGCTGAGGTGGATGCCCTCCAGGCACCGCAGCGTCTTCTTCAGAGCGGTTGGCTAGTGTCCCAGGAAAGAAGACACAAACAAGCACTTTAAACATGCCTTTACGCCACTTTTGGTAAGATGGAGAAGGCTGACAGGCAATAGAGTTAGCAGACTTACAGTTGAAAGATTTTCACAACGAGACTGGATTGCCTGGATAAAAAGGCCACTAGCTGCAGAATTTCGATGAATTGCACTAATAAAGTCCTGCACTGGGGGCTCATGGGACAGGCTGATCAGATCTTGGATGTGATTCACAATGAGCCATGTTAAGTGCTCTGAGTCATGGAGATTCTGGCACTGGAAAATAGAATCAGAGGCTCATTTCCAAGCAGGCAAGACAAAAGGCAGATAATAATACCACAAAAGCAGGGAGTTTGGCCTAGTGGTAGAGTGCTTGCCTAGCATGCATGAAGAATGAAGACCCGGGTTCGATTCCTCGGTACCCCACATACATAGCAAAAAGCCGGAAGTGGTGCTGAGGCTCAGATGGTAGAGTGCTAGCCTTGAGAAAGTCCAAGGACAGAGCTCAGGCCCTGAGCTCAAGCCCAGGACTGGCAAATAATAATAATAATACCACAAAAAAGGCCACAGGAAGGCCAAAGGTGGGCAAGAAAAGACATTTCAAATGTCAACTTTGCCTCACTAAAAATACAGTGGTTGTCTGATAGGGCAGGACCTCCAACCACATGCTATGAGGCGGCTGGTAGTGCCACGCTCCCACCAACAGTAGAAAATGGTCCAAGGCCAGACAAAAGGAACACAGCTCTCCTCCTGTGGGGAAGTCTGAGGACCGGGAGGCCACGTGTCACCATGCGAGGCCAGCCTGCCCAACGTATTCCCAAACTTACGACGTAATCGCAGAAGAGAATGAGGGCTCCCCTTCGCACAATTTCTCTGTTGCACGTTCCCAGCTGGGCTGCCGAGTCAGAATCTTCCTCATCAGACATCAGGGGGCTAAGTGACTTTGTGCAAGATAGACTGTGTCTCCTACAAGAAGTGATGGAGCCCTGAGGGCGTGTCCGTGGCCGCAGCGGCATGCACACAACACACAGCCTCGGTAGGCTTGATTCTTATCCCTAAACACACAAGTTAGGCTCAAAGTGTTACACGATAAAGTGCATGCAGAATACACAATTTTCATTCGGTCACCTGTTCTGGGGCTATGATACAGAGCACATGAAAAAAAGACACAGGGAGCTTAGCAGGCAAAAGATAGAAGTGCACGTCTGAAGGAGAAGATGCACCACAAAACTTCATATGCAAGCTTCAATTCTGTTTCGGAATTCACATTGGTCATGTTTAATTATGAATTCCTTGTCTTCCATACTACTGTCAACTACCAGAATAACAGTGACACTGACCAAGAAGCACTGTACTCATTGCCTTACTTGTGGAAGTGTAAGCCCTTTGTATGACAATAACAAAAATAGTAATAAGAAAACTTTTATAGTTTACCATCAGTTACAAACAAAACATTACCCTGTGCATGTGTCTCCAGTGCATATCCTATTACAGGATTATGTTTGAAATCTTTCTTGAGGCCTGTAAACCAAGTTACTAAGGGGTCTGAGATAAGAGGACTGCAGTTTGAAGCTAGCTCAGGCAGGAAAGTCTGTGAGACTCCTATGTCTAATTAAGCACCAAAAAAGTCAGAAGTGGAGCTGTGATTCCAGGGCTGTGTGATAAGAGTGCTAGCCTTGAGCAAAAGTTCAGAGATAGCACCCAAGGTGCTCGAGTTCAAGCCCCAGGATGAAAATAAAAAAAATTTTTTTTGAAGCCAGGGATAAGGGTACCTCTTGGCTCCAGTGACAATGTTTGCCTGGCCTGAGAACAAAACAGATTTCTGACAAGCTAAACTGGGAATAAGTTACCAATTCCACTTTTAACCTGAGCCGGGTACAGTGGCTCATGCCCTATAATCCTAGCTACTCAGGAGGCTGAGATCTGAGGATCACAGTTCAAAGCCAGCCCAGGCACTAAAGAACTTGAGACTCTTATCTCCAATTAATCACTAGAAAATGGGAAGTGGGGTTAGTCCAGGGGTAGCGTGGTAGCCTTGAGCTGAAGAGCTCAGGGACAACACCCAGAGTTCAAGCCCCAAGACCGACCAAAAAAAAAAAAAAAAGTTCAGGGAGAGTGCCCTGACACTGAGTTTAAGCTCAAGGACAAGAAAGAAAGAAAGGGGGAGTGGGGGGTTAGGGGGAGCAGGGAGAGCAAGCAAGCAGTAGGATTAGTCTTCTGAACAAGCTGCCGGGGTGGCATCAAGGCACCAGTCACTTACAGCCTGCTCTGGGAAGCAGAAGCATCAGCACCAGTCAGAAGCTTGGCAGAAATGCAGGCTCCCAGGCTCCACGTCTAATGTAAACCAGCTTTATGGCTGATGTATGTGCACCCATTAGAAGCACAGAGCTGAGGTCCTGGGACAGACCCAGGGCATTTTCTAGACATTCTGAAGGTTCCTTAAAGTGATCATGTGTGGACAGGAAACAGCATTGCTTTTTCCATTGCAGACTACATAGAGCATGAAGAAGATAGACAAATGTCTAGCTGAGTGGAAGGTCTGACGGAAGCTCCACTTTCTGGTACCAAGCATTAGAGCTGACCACACTAGCGCACCTAAATCTTTTGCTTGAAGGGTTTTCAAGCTGTCTGGAAGCCACACCAAGCAAGGACTTGGCATGGCTCACAGCTGTCACTCCACACAGAACGGAGGGAGGGAGGGAGGGAGGGAGGGAGCACCTGGACACAGCAAGCCTTAAGCCTGAGAACTCAAAAAAGCAGCTATACACAACCAGAAGCTTAACAGTAAGGCTTTCTGAATGGTTTTTCTTATTCCCAAACAGTTGTGAAATTTGCTACACAATAAATTCATTATCTAAGAATAACCAGAACCACATTTAACTCATAATGCAGTTAAGTTATTACAACATGTCTCTCTGTGGAACTCATTTAAATCCTAGAAGCTAGCAGGAGGGATCACCGCTGACAAGAGCAGCAGGCAAGATGAAACAGCGTCAAGAACTTGTCCAAGGAAATCACGTTGAAAAAGAGGCTGCTTACTCTGAATGCCAGCAGTTAGACCACATTCTCCCTACAACACAGGGCCTATGAAAGGAAGATGAATAATCCCACCAGCATTCTACAAAGCCTCGTTAAGAGTGGAAAATGAAAAGGCCCTTCTTGAGCCAAGCACTTGGCAGGCGCTCTGGGCTGAAGGAGTCATGTACCTACTTGGGTGTCTGCTGCACCTCTGCCCACCAGCAGTGGTCAGTGTGGTTGACAAGCAGCAGGATCTGGCACCAGAGGAGTACCAGCGCTGGGTGCGTGGGCACCATGGAGCGCACGCGGGCATTCAGGCTCGCCAGGGTGTAGAAGCTGCCCTCACCACTGTCACTACTCAAGAGTTTAGTGGCAGCTGCTGTGATTCTCCGGAACGTTCCTAAAAGCAAACAAAGTAAATGGATTATGGGAAGGTGTCTCCTGCTTGTCTCAGCCTAGCACCGGAGAGCTACATGAAGACATCACGACAGAGACGCATGCCTAGCTCTTTCCCCTTCTAGCACCACATGTTCCAAGCACTTGGTCTTTAGAGAAGCCCAATTTTCTAAGCAAACAGAGACACTGGACTCAGACTCAGGCCAGAAAGCATGGTCTATCTCTCCCACGATCTTCCCCTCTGCTGTTCAGCTTTCTTTCTGTTCTCCAGAAAGTCCAATTTCAGTGCCACAGAAGCCTGGACACGGTTGCACTTCAGGAGGCAGCCACCACAACGTCACAGGTCACAGAACACAGAAGACCACAACAGGTTTTTTTTAGTGATTGTCATTCTGAAAATTTAAATATTATCACATAAGCCAAACAATGCCATCTACTTTTCAAATCAGAACGTGTACTTCTTCTGTTCCTGAGCCATAAGGAATTCCATGTCTTATCACACACTAATTCCAAAATGAAAGTTCAAGAAGCATTTGTCACCACGCCTGGCAATCAACCACTGGCGCCACACGTCCATGTCGGGCGTTTTGCTTATCTGGAAATAAGCCTCTCTCGAATTGGCAAGTCCAGCCTGACTCTAAACCACGAAACCTCAGCCTCCTGGGCAGCCAGGAATATAGGCGTGAACCACTGGCACCCGCACGTCATCATAACTGTTTTCTTTTTGTTCTGTTCTGTTTGGATTTTGGCGGTCAGGGGGCTTGAACTCTGGGCCTGGGCGTTGTCCCTGAGCTCTTCAGTTCAAGACTACTGCTCTACCCCCTTAAGCCTCAGTGACACTTCCTATTTTCTGGTGGTTAAGTGGAGATAAGAGTCTCACCTTCATTAGTGCCGGGGCTGGCTTTGAACTGCACTCCTCTGATCTCAGCTTTCTAAGAGGCTGGGATTACAGACGCAAGCCATCACACCCAGCTATAACTGTTTTTGGTGGGGTTTTTAATGCCAGTATATCAGGGCCTGGGCACTGTCCCAGAGCTTCTTTTGGTCAATGCTAGTGCTCTGCCACTGAGCCACAGCTCTACTTCTGGCTTTTTTTTGGTAGTTAACTGAAGATAAGAGTTTCATAAACTTTCCTGCCCAAGCTGGCTTCGAACCAAGATCTTCAGACCTCACCTGCTGAGTAGCTAGGATTACAGACGTGAGCCACCAGTGCTGGTTTACATGTGAGCTCTTGTATATCCATTGTCCCGCCAGTAGACACCAGACTTGTGTCACCACGTTAGCCACTGTGAGTAACAAGCGCTGTTATGAACAGCAGCTCATTCAACACACAAGTGTTCTTTTCCCTCTGCCTCTGTTCTGGGGTATTTCCACAAGTGCGACTGTTGGACAACATGATTTCAGATTTACGCTTGTCATCAGCAAAGTGTCTCCAAATGTCACAGTGAACTGAGAAGAGCTTCCACCAGGCAGCACAGTCCGCTTTTCTTTCTTTATTCCTTGCCAGTCCCAGACTTGAACTCAGGGTCTAAGCACTGTCCTTGGGCTTTCTTAAGACTAAAACTCCATTACTTGAGACACAGCACCACTTCTGCCCTTTTCTGTATGTGAAGGAATCAAACCCGGGGCTTCTTCATCCATTCTAGGAGAGCACTCTACCACTAGGCCAAACTCATTAAGCCTTGAACTCAGGGCCTGTGCCCTGACCATGAACTTCTTTTTGCTCAAGGCCCGGACTTGGCCACTTAAGCCATAGCATCACTTCTGACTTTTTCTGTGCATCTGTACTGAGGAACTGAACCCAGGCTCCTGCTCGCGAGGCAAACGCTCCACCACTGGGCCCATTCCCAGCCCAGTGCCTGTATCTTAAGGGAGCATGGTGTAGGAGAGACGACACTGAAGCACCATGAAGACTCCGCCGTGTCACCTACCAGACTTGAAGATGTGGACGAGGCACATGAGCAGTGTGCCCAGCTCCTGGCAGTAGAAAGTGTGCTGCTGCTCACTCATCTCCACTTTCAGCTGTTTTGTAACTATGTCCTCTAGAAGAACACCAGCCAGCTGCAGCAGAAACCTGCGGGGAGAGAGAAGGCCGACAATGAGCAGGTGGCTGGCACGGGGAGTGAGTGACAGTGGACAGGAGCCATCACAGAGCCTTCCAAGAGAGGCAGGGCGAGGCTGACGGTCAACAGGCAGCTGTCACAGCGAGAGGGTGACAGTGAGAAGATTTAAGCCAAGTATCTAGGTGACATAAACACAGTAAATTGGGGTAAAAGTAAAGCTAAGGTACAGCAAAAAAAGTAGTAGTGAATGTTTCATTACCATCGTGTGTGTGTGCGTGTGGGCGTGCACACACAGGCGCGTGAGGATCTAGATTCAAGCTCAGGGTCTGAGCACTGTTCCTTAGCTTCTTCCCTCAATGCTGGTGATCTACCACTTGAGCCATCCCTCCACTTTCAGGTTGTTTGCAGATAAGATTCTCAGCCCGAGTTGGCTCTGAACCACAATCCTTAAATCTCAGTCTCCTGAGCAGCTAAAATTGCGGCTATGAGCCCCTGGTGCTGCCTCCATCACCGTCACTTCTGATTCGGCGACTGCCTCTCACTTACGCAATGAAAGTAATCATACCACCTTCAAAATGCCAGGTGATGAATAGATGTGTGTGTTGATTTTCCTTTTGTGCTGGCACTGAAGCTGGGCTCAGGACCTTGCGTTCCCACTTGGCTTTTTCTGCTCACCATTGGCATGGGCACTCTACCATTCAAGCTATGTCTCCACTCTGGCTCTCAGAATTATCCGCAGTCACTACGTAACTTCCCCAAAGCTGTACATTACAGTGGTAGACAGAACACATACCTGGAGAATATTTCTTCTGGCAAGCTCTTTCCCTGTTTCCTTTCACTGTGTTCTCCTATTGTTGAGCTACTGTCCCCCTGTCTTAAGCGGTTAATTACTGGACAGGAGATTAAGTAGGGAGAGAAGGAGAGCTCCTGAATACGAGAAAGAACGATATCTTCGGTTGACTGGGAAATGAGAACCCTCAGAATGGCTAAGATTCCAGATATCCACAGCTGAACAGTGCTCACAGAAGCCTGAAAGAAAGAAAAGACAGAGCTTACATACTGAAAGAAAAAGCTACAATTCCCAGGCGGTCCGTTTCACAGAAGATGAACTTCCTGCTCCACCAGCAGGCCCCGCACCCCTGGTTCTCCGAGCACCGTCACAGCAGCAGCCCCAGTGGCTGCTGAGACGGGGAGGAGGGCTTCTGAGGACGATCCCTCCCTCCCTGCCTCCCTGGGAACACCAGGTGGGACTCACCATGGTACTTGGGGTGACAAACATACTCCGCAAAAGCATGTCCACAGGACGGAGAGAAGACGGGGCCAGGACCTCAAACAAGGCGTCCAGCACGCCGAGGGCTTCATGAGAATCAACGCGCACCTGCGGAACCACAACAGCAGCTTTCCCACGCAAGCCACGGCCGGCAGGGCGCCCACCACGGCCGCAACACCCTCCCCTCGTCAGGTGAACAACTCTACTAGCCGCACTTCTCCCTTTTTCCCCTCAGTCCTTCATCCTCTCCCTCCTTTCTTCTCCTTTTTCCACGGTACTGGAGACTAAGCTCAGATCCTCAAGCACTACACGACCTGAGCCATGACCTGAGGGGTCTTTTAGTCCACAATGGAAGCCTTTCTACAAAAGATTCAAATACACACAAGTGCCACCATGGGTGGGTTTAACCCAAGGTACAATTACAGTCTCGTGTGACTTTTCTCTTCACAACACAATGGACAATTCCCAAAAGTGCCTGCAAAATCTATTAGTGTTTCTTGTCCACAGGCTGAAGCTCGTTTCTGAAGCTTTTGCTCATTGGCTAACCCACGGAGCCATGCCTCTACAACTGCTAAAATCGGTTACTTGTAAAAGGACTATAGCACAACAGCTAACCATCCCCCTGGGATCATGGCTCTCATTCTACTTCCCCCTTTGTGTTACAGCGGAGGGTAACACTTGGTAAACAAATACCCGGAGACGAGCTTCCTCCAGCACCAGGGCCACCTCCTCTTCCTCCTGAATCCACTGTGTCTGCAGTGAACACCATCTTCCACTCACCCAGGTGGCTTTCAGGGCGATTCTGACAACTGCTCTCCACTCCATCCACCTCTGTTTCCTCATGTAATACCTCCCTCTCCCTGTCCCTCTCCCTCCCCCCCACTTCCTTGCCAGTCCTAGGGCTTGAACTCAAGGCCTGGACACTGTCCTTGAACTTTCTCAGGGCTAGCACCCTACCATGTAAACCACAGCACCACTTCAGGCCTTTTCTGTGTATGTGGCACCAAGGAATTAAACCCAGGGCTTGCGCAAGCTAGGCAAGCACCCTACCGCTAGGCCACACGCCCAGCCCCTCATTTAGTACATCTCTTTCCAGTGTCCTCTTCCTGCTGAAATCTGGCTCAGTCTGCTTCCCCAAAACCCTGTACTAGTGCTCCAGACATGGCAATGCCAGCCAAGAGCTCAGGACTCTTACATTTGCCTCCTTGCTCCTCCATGGAAGGTCTTTTCTATGCTTGGCTTTAGGAACCCCACATTTGAGGTTCCTCACATCTGCCCCCAAAGGGGTTCTGCTTTCTCTGTCTCTCCTCCATGGGCTTCTCTCTGGTCCCTAAGAAACCTGATCGAGTGGACGCCAGCAGCATCGCCTCATCCAGCTCCACCTGCCACCTCCTGCCGCCCTCTCTGAAACCATGTCTAGAGGACAGTCTCACTCTTACAAGGTGCATCCATGGAGCAGACAGACCAGGCTCTCCAGGAGTCCCTGGCCCCAGTCTCCACGTTCCATCATCCACAGCACCTCCACAGGCACCCTGAAGTTACTTCAATACCTTTCCCCGTATCTTCTGGCCCTACTTTTTTTTTTACTGTGTCCGAAGATGCCGCTAATGGTGACTGCACTCTACCATGGGGTGGACTCCTGTAGACCTCTCTGCTCATCCCGCACCTCCCTCCAGAGTCTGTGTTCATCTCAGGAATAAAACCACCCAACTGAAGAGCTCAGGAACAATGCCCAGGCCCGGGGGTAGGGTGGCAGCCGTGAGCTGAAGAGCTCAGGGACCTTGCCCAGGACGAGTTCAAGCCTCAAGACCCACAAAAAAAAGGGAGGGCAACTACTAAAATACTGTTACTAGATGTTGTTTTCAAAGTCAACCCGAGTGGGTTATAATGGGAGAAGAAATTCATCTACGGTAGGAGCCAATGCTTCATGCCTGTCATCCTCCTCAGGAGACTGGGACCTATACGATCACAATTTGAAGCCAGCCTAGACAGAAAAGCCCAAGGGACTCCATCTCCGTGAACCAGCAAAGAGCTGGGCTGGAGTTGTGGCTCCAGTGTTAAGTGTGCCGTCCAGGAGCAAGAAAGCTCAACACGCTCGGGGCTTTGTGCTCAAATTGTGGTCATGCTATCATCAAAGCATGAGTCTATTATGAGTTGAGAATCACAACCTACTACATTTCCAGAGGACACACTCACTACATGACAGCAAACCAGGGCCAGGGACAAACCTGCTGCTTGGCTAGCATGGGCAGAATGACATCGGCGACCTGCCGAGATAAGCGTTTCCACTTGTCCTCGTTCTCCTTGTGGCACTGCTGCAGGACAAGGATAAACATCTCCAGCACCTGCAAGAGCATTTGTATACCATTAGGAAACCTCTCTGCCCCACAGTCTTCCCGCTCCCACAAGTCCACGCCCACCCGACCCCACAGGGCTGGAAGGCTCTGCATTTCAATCAGATGCAGTCCCCACCGACAGCCACGCAAACGTGGAGACACGAGAAGAAAGCGCAAGCAGCTGCTGCAAGCTGCTCTACGGGGCTGCGTAACTCGCCCCGTCTGAGGCGCATGTGTAGGCACTCAGCAGCTCTTAGGAAAGTTACTGTAAATTTTGTGAGGCACCCACCACTCTAGATGTCTCAGTATTCTTGTGTACATTAATTCCATTTCTTTTGTTTTTGCAAAAGTATACTACTAAGGACCATTTATTTCCAGAGTTGCACAGGGCTTAGCACACGCTTACTAACACAATTTCAACTCAAAGGTACATATAATATATAACCTGGCGGTGGTCTGGTAACAAGGGATGGCAAGCCTGTGGCTACTTTTATAAGGAATGTGTTGTTGGAACGCAGTCGTGCTATCATGTCTGCCTTCTGCACTCAACAGAGACCACAGGGCTTGAGAAGCTGGTCATGCTTATTACCTACTGGTTTACAAAAGAAGTTTACTGATGCCTGACTTCTAAAATGTAAATGGTATAGAACACATACAAATTTTACCAAATCTCCACAGCTGACTTCTCTCTTCAGAGGCCAGGAACAGAACTTACATCACGTAAGAATGTGTTGTCCCTTCATTTTATGAAGGTCATGGAGTCTCAACAAGAACTGCTGAGACCTTGCCAAATGGATATGGCTACTACCATCGTCTCCATGGCACTGCTGGCCCTGCTGCGCTGGCCAGGGGCAGCTGCACACTCTCACACCACTTTATGTCATTGATTGTTATTGGAACCACGTAGCTTAATTAAGGCATTAGGTATATAATGCTATACAAATTGAACAAAATAGCAATGCAAAATTCACCAATGCACAAAGTACTGTTTGTATTGAGAGGACCTTACAGTTTTATAAAGACTCAAAGGCTGACAGCTAAAACGAACTGACTAATAAATAAGTGAGTGTTAGGCAAAAGTATAAGTTTCAAAAAACAGAAAACTTAAGGCAGCTAGACTTCTACTTTTAGACTACTATGAAACGTTTTAAAATTCGATGCGGGGGCGGGGACTCCTGAATGATGGTTTACTGCTGGCAAGGTATCAGTGGCCTCCGGGGCCGGGATCCTTCTGCAGAGCCACTCCTCCTCCTCCTCCAACCACTCACTGGCATCTTCTCAGTCCTCAGCCAGATGGTAGCTCAAAGCGCGTCCACCACAGAATCCGCAGGACCCCCAGCACTTCCTCCCCGCGATGCACGGGGCCACAGCCCTTCTTGCCTCTTACCTGATGGTACTGGACAAGCCTCAACAGCATCGACACCACCACTTCCTTCTGTGTTTCAAGCTCTTTGCCTGCATCCGCCTTATTTGTGCCCCTTAACACAAAGAGGTCATGAACGATGGGCTGCAGAGCTGGTATGGCTATGGGCACAAAAGGGAACGTAATATGGCTTTACAAGAAGATTGCATTGAGGGGGCAGTTCTCAACAGCTTCATCGCATTGTCAAAAGAAAACTTTTATTTGGTTTATAATAAAGGATGAATTAAGATTATCAGTAAGTCTTATAAAACTATCTTGATATTGTTGTGGAAGGTCAAAGTCCTTCTCTGCACACTGACACATTTTGTAAAGGTAAGAAAATAAGAAAAAGAAGCTGGGTGTTGGCTCACACCTGTCATCCTAGCTACTCAGGAGGTTGAGATCTGAGGATCAAGGTTCAAAGCCAGCCTGGGCACAAAAGGACCCGAGACTCTTATCTCCAATTAACCTATTGAAATCAGGAAATGGGGCTTGGCTCAAGGGTAGGGCGGTAGCCCTGAGCTTCAAGGACAGTGCCTAGGCCGAGTTCAAGCCCCCTGACCCACCAAAAAATAAATAAGAAAAAGAAAACTAAGATTCTATAACGAATACAATATAACTGCTGAAAAAGGTAACTCAAAGATAGGTCCTAGGGGCTCACACCAATTCTAGCTACTTAAGAGGTTGAGATCTGAGGATCTTGGTTCAAAGCTAGCCTGGGCAGGAAAGTCTTTGAGACTCCAATTTAAATAGCAAAAAATTAAAAAAAAAAAGGGGGGGGCGGCGCTGAAAGTTTGGCCTCGTGGTAGAGTGCTTGCCTAGCATGCACGAAGACCAAGTTTGATTCTTCAGCACCACATACACAGAAAAAGCCAGAAATGGTGCTGTGGCTCAAGTGGTAGAGCTCTAGCCTTGACAAAGCCCAAGTACAGCGCTCAGGCCCTGAGTTCAGGCCCCAAGACTGGCAAAAAAAAAAAAAAAAAGCCAGAAGTAGAGCTGTGGCACAAAGTCCTATTTGAAAAATAAGCAAAATAGTAACATGGTATAATTCATAATCTATCTGATTTACTTAGAAAGACAACCAATACTTTTCCTATAGAAGATATTTTAGTCTATCTTAGATTATTATACTGCTTTATTAAAGTACAGTGTTAAATACAAAGCGATTTACTCATTACATAAAAGGTTCTCCCTGGCATGAACTAGCAGTCCAACCACATTAGCCATTTGAAGAAAACCCGAGAAAAAACTATCAAGGAAACACCTTGAATTTCACACAACACATTCTGACTCAGCAGCACCTCACATTCCCTCTGGTGGTATTGCACACTATATTCTCTGACATTCTGCCACACACACACGTAGAGTCAGATGCTCAGTGCTTGGTGATGTGCATGCACACTCGCAGGCCCTCAGTGACATGGATACACGTTTCTACCGGCAATGTAAACATTGCCCAAAATGTACACACACAGACACTCTGACCCACGAAAACCCTGGCACACTCACACATACCCTTGTCAGTAACATGCATTTTTACATGTAATGAGGTGCCACAAGGACACAACGGTTGACCTTGCTCTAGATGGCCAAGAGTCCCAGGAGGAAGCTCTATGTGGCAGTGCCACCCTCACAGGTGGCAGTCTACAAGGGTCTTCAGATATTTCCCTACCAAATGTGAAAAATCTCCTAATTCCTGGCAAAGTTGTAAGGGACAACAAGGAGATGCTGGAAGGTCAGTTCAAAACAAGGGATGGGAGCATAGCCTAGTGGTGGAGTGCTTGCCTAGCACGCACAAAGCCCTGGGTTCAATTCCTCAGTACCACATACACAGAAAAAGCCAGGAGTGGTGCTGTGGCTCAAGTGGTAGAGCTCAAGCCTTGAGTAAAAAGTGTCCAAAGACAGTGCTGAAACCCTGAGTTCAAGACCCAGGATCGGCAAAAACAAAACAAACAAAAAAGCAAATTCAAAGCTGGGTGCCGGAGCTGACGCCTGCAATCCTAGCTACTTAGGAGGCTGAGAGTGAGGATCACAGTTCAATGCCGGCCCGGCACTTAGATCCCTGAGACTTTTATCTCCAATTAATCTCAAGAAAACCAGATGTGGCTCAAGGGGCAGGTTGGTAGCCTTGACCTGAAGAGCTCAGGGACAGCACCCAAGTCGAGTTCAAACCCCATCTCACTCACACACACACACACACACACACACACACACACACACACACACGCACTCGTAAGTTCAAAAAAGGGACCAGGAGTTTGGCCTAGTGGTAGAGTGCTTGCCTAGCATGTACAAACAACCAGGTTGAATTCCTTGGTACATACATAGAAAAAGCCAGAAATAGTGCTGTGGCTCAAGTGGTAGAGCACTACCCTTGAGAAGCCCAAGGACAGTGCTCAGGCCCTGAGTTCAAGCCCCGGGACTTGGAAGAAAAAAAAAAAAAGGTTAAAAAAACTGGGCACTGGTGGCTCAGACCAGTAATCCTAGCTACTCAGGAGGATGAGATCTGAGGATGGAGGTTCAAAGCCAGCTTGAGCACAGAAGTCTAGGAGACTCTCATCTCCAATTAACCAATGAAAAACCAGAAGTGGCGCTGTGGCTCAAGGGACAGAGTGCTAGGTTTGAATGGAAGAGCTCAAGGACAGGACCCAGGCCCAGAGTTCAAGCCCCACGAGTGACCAAAAAAAAAAAAAAAAGTTACAAAAAAAAAAAAAAAAAAGGAGGTTTATAATATATCCTTAAAATACACACCACCTTGTTCCACAGGCTGAAGGGACTATTTAAATACTGGCCAACCATGTGGTTCGATCAGGAAATAGTCTACTGATGCTGACATCATCATAAGGAAGGTGCTAGAATGAGGTGGCAGCGTGCAAAAGGCTTTCTGCTTTTCCAGTAGGCCTGCTTTGCCAGTCTTTTACTTACATGTGCAGTGTACTTATGTATAGACTATATGTGGATTTATCATTAAAAGACTTAATTGAATATTTATCACACACACCCCCAGGAGTCTGGCAACATAAAACTGAATCAAGTTCTATTATCCCTCAAATATCAGTAAAAATAGAAAACAAAATCGATTTATGTCAAACCGGATTTGAAAATTTCTGAGTCTGGGTTTGTAGCTCAATGTAGCTCAATGATAGAGCCTGTGTAATAAGTGGGAAAATCTAGATTTGACAACATCTCCCTAAATAAATTAAATATCTACAAATTTTGTGCTCTCATTCTCTCCCCTTCCCCTCATACATATTAAAAACAAGGGCATTTATATTCAGAATCTATCTTTTTTTTTTTTTTTTAAAGTGCTGGTCCTTGGGTTGAACTGGGCCTAGGTGCTTTCCCTGAGCATCTCTGCTCCAGGTTAGTGCTCTACAGCTTAAACTCCTTTTTAACTTAGCTTTGGTGGTTAATGGCAGATAAATCTTTTGGACTTTCCTGCCCAGGTTGGCTTTGAACCATGATCCTCAGATCTCAGCTTCCTGAGTAGCTAAGATTACAAATATGAGCCACCCGGTACCTGACTCTATCTGTATCTTAATAATCGGTTTCATGTGTTTTGTATGTAAGCATCATTTTAAACATCTCTAACTGGTATGTGCACACATGCACACACGCGCGCGCGCACGCACACACACACACAGAAAGGGCACTGGCAGAGTTGAAAGTGGGTGGAAGAAGACTAACACGGTTGGGCACATCATGACACTGAAGACAGGGAAAGGCGTGTCCCGTTACCATGTGTTACAGCCTTCCTCCCACTGGCCATGATGCCATCACAGAGCTGAATGATTTTAGGGATTCCAATGATCTGTTTTGAATGGTAGCGCTCATAAGACAGTAATACCAGGAAGAAAAAGATGTTTGGAATAATTGCCTCTGATTCCCTGGAAACAAAAACAGCCATTTAGACAATTCTTATTATTAAGACACATGATCAGTACGAAAACCATAAAATAACTGAAGATTCAACGTCAAGAATTCTGAGTTAAAGAATAGACTCAACAACCTAATTTAATTCTGTACTTGTAACAGTGTCCTGGCTCTATGCATATGGAAAACATGACTGGGGCAAGTAGAAGGCGCCTGATAGCCCTGGGTGCCCAGCAGATAGAATCTTCCTAATTCTTCCTCTTTACTCCCGAACAAACCTAGACTTAGAAGAAAAGTACCATGCCTAAAACCACACAAGGTTTCACATAATCAGAGTAAGACCTAGGTATGAGACACTGTCAAGAACGCTTTTCATAAACTTCTTCAGAAAATAAAGAATTGAGATCTTTGATAATTATACACCTGTAACAGGCACTGCAAAACGCATTCAAGAGCTAATGTCTAGCAAGGAAAAGCTGCAGTTACTAGGTGAATAACCATTACATTTGCCAAAAGTTTACCTCAAAAACGCTTTCAGAGGGCCAGGAGCTTGTCCTAGTGGTAGAGTGCTTGCCTAGCATGCACGAAGACCCGGGTTCAATCCCTAGGTACCACATACATAGAAAAGGCCTCAAGTGGTGCTGCAGCTCAACTGGTAGAGTGCTAGCCTTGAAAAAGCCCAAGGACAGTACTCAGGCCCTGAGTTCAAGGGCTAGGATTGGCAAAAAAGAAAAGGTGTCTGGCCAAACGGTCAGTGGCTCACATTTGTCATCCTAGCTACTCAGGAGGATGACCTGAGGATTTTGGTTCAAAGCCAACCCTGGGGCTGAGAGTTTGGCCTGGTGGTAGAGTGCTTGCCTAAGCATGCACGAAGACCCAGGTTCGATTCCTCGGTACCACATACATAGAAAAAAAAAACCAGTAGTGGTGCTGAGGCTCAAGTGGTGGAGCTCTAGCCTTGAGAAAGTCCAAGGACAGTGCTCAGGCCCTGAGCTCAAGCCCAGGACTGGCCAAAAAAAAAAAAAAAAGCCAACCCTGGGCAGAGAGACTGGAAATAAATAATCTTACCTCCAAGTAACCAGCAAAAGGCTAGAACTTGACATATGGCTCAAATGGTAGAATACTGGCCTTGAGTGAAAGCCAAGCTAGAGCTCAAGGCAGAGTTCAAGCCCTGATGCTGGCACAAACACAAAAGAACAACAAACAGAAAGCTTTCTCTTAGAAACAGTCCTGAGCAAGCGCAAGTGGTCACACCTGTCATGCTAACCACTCAGAAGAGGCTGAGATCTGAGGTTCCCAGCTGAAAGCCAGCTCAGGGCAGCGAAGTCCAGGAGACTCTTATCCTCAACAATCTCAGAAAAAGCTAGAAGTAGCGCTGAGGCTCAAGTGGTAGAGTGCTTGCCTTGGGCACAAAGAGGCTCAGGGATAGTTCCCAACCCCTGAGTTTAAGCCCCAGATCAAAACAAACAAATTAACAAAACACCAAAACCGCATAACCTACCAGGAGAAGTCATCATTAAAATTTGAGATATGAAGTAAAACCTGGGAACATATGTAATTACCAGATACAGAACTACTCCTAAACCTGTCTTAAATAGTTTTTGTTCACTTTTAAAAGAAGGAAGTCTAGTATTTCCATTAAAGGAAAAAAGAATACAATGATAGAACTCTAATAACAAAATACAATTACCTGAATTGGCCTACTTCAATGTATTCAAATTGTTTCAACACAAATCCAATGAACACCTATAATTCAGAAAAAAAGTTTCCCATAAATAATAAAATAACGATGTAAAAAGAAAAGTGTCTTTTCTTCCTGTTTATCTGTGTAAATTTTGACCTTAGATAATCAAGAATTCAAATCCAGTGTAACAGCAGTAACTACAGAGAACTTCCAAAAGTCCTTTTCCTTTTAAAACCAAGTTGGGACTGGGAGTGCGGCCTAGGGGCAGAGTGTTCGCCCAGCATGCCTACGCCCTGGCGCTGACTCCTCAGTACTGCTTCATCAGAAAAGACAGAAGGGTGCTGTGGCTCACGTGCTAGAGCACCAGCTTTGCTTGAGAAAGCCCAAGGATCACGCTCAGGCCCTGCTCATTCTACTGGAGCATGGCACAGACTTGTGAGGTCAGGGGCAGGTCACCCATACCTGCCAGTCATCCACGCAGCTGACCTTCCGAATCAACTAGGTTCATGAAACAGCCAAACTTGGGGTGGGGTGTGGGTGACAAACCTCAGTTCTCTGCGGTAAACGCCAGTACAACCTCAGGGTAATTGTTACTCACTGAAGAACAGCCATCATGTCCATAAAGGGAGGGTGATGACAAACCTGATCTGAATCCAGGAGACAGTAATTGACCCGAAGCTGAACCAGCTGTGCCAACAAATCCAAAACCTGCTTCTGCAACTGCACCGATGTCGTTGTGGTATACTGCTTTAAAGCTTTTATAACAAGAGGCTCAAAGAGACGAATGTGGTTGTGAATAGCGCTCTATAAAAGAAGAAATGTCTCAAGCTCAATGAACACTGCCAGCATCAGAGCCCCATGCTCATGCTGCCTGGACTCTAGCTGTAGTGCATTTACCTTATCAGCTCGATTCTTTGGGACACTCGTGAGGTTAGTCTTCAGCTGCGTGGACACTTTCTGGAGGACATCAAACCATCTGATAAAGAAACAGAAGGTTATCTTTCTTCATCTCCTATCCTCAGCAACACTCCAGTTTGAAATCACTGTCATGTTCAGGAACTCAGAATACATCTAAGTCAAAAAGAACTAAGAAGGTCACTGTGCACTAGTACCACATACGCCTGCGTGAATGATTCTAACACCTGCAGAAGGCTACTGAAGCCTGCTTGGGCTACTGGGAGACACCAGCTCCACAGTGCAGTCTGCAGATTACTTGAGAGGGAAGTGACAGCCACTTGGAAGACTGTTAATTTAGACTACAACACTTCTGAGATCTATGTGTGAGAGCTACTTGGGTCCATAAGACGAGACCAGCCTACACAATATAGTGAAATCCATATCAAAACATGTTTTAAGGGCTGCGAATGTGGCCTGGTGGTAGAGTGCTTGCCTAGCATGCATGAAGCCCTGGGTTCTATTCCTTGGTACCACATACACAAAAAAAGCCGGATGTAGTGCTGTGGTTCAAATGGTCAAGAGCTAGCCTTGAGGAAAGCCCATGGGCAGTGCCCAGGCCCTGAGTTCAAGGCCCAGGACTGCCTCCCACCAACCCCCCCCCACCAAAAAAAAAAAAAAAAAAAAAAAAAAAAAAAAAAAGAACATGATGAAGCCAGATGCGGGGAGTTCATGCCTATAATCCTAACTATTCAGGTGACTGAAATCTGAGAACTGTAGTTCAAAAGCCACCCCCAGCAGGAAAATCCATGAGACTCCTGTTTCTAATTAACAACCCAAAATAGCCAGAAGTAGAGCTGTGGCTCAAGTGGCAGAGTTTCATCACCGAACGACAAAAGAGATAAGGCCCTGAGTTCAAGCCACATTACTGGAAGAAAATAATAAAAAAAAATAAAAAGGAAGAAGAAACAAAGAAAGAAAAGAACCTGTGCATATATGTTTTCAATATGTGAGCATACCGGGTGCCCCACTGCTGGCCTATGAATACAATTTAGAAGTTAGAGCTGAGTTGGGAGTTTGGCCTAGTGGTAGAGTGCTTACCTAGCATGCACAAAGAACAGGGTTTGATTCCTCAGTACCACATATATAGAAAAAGCCAGAAGTGCTGCTCTGGCTCAAGTGGTAGAGCTCTAGGCTTGAGAAAGCCCAAGAACAGTGCTCAGGCCCTGAGTTCAAGCCCTGGGATGAGCAAAAAGAAAAAAAAGTTAGAGCCAACGCTTTGCAGGCAGCCTCTGAAATAATGTCCACAGCACAGCCCACTGGCTGGACACAGTGCCACTTAGAAGGGCCTATGCCTTACTCCTCTGCATTTCCCACACTTGTCCGAGCACAGTAAGTGAAGAGAAGACCCTGGCTAACTCCTTTTTTTTTTTCCTGCTGTTGTGAAGTACTCTTTGCCTGACCCGTCTGTGTTCCCACCGACGACAGACCACAGCACAACTCTCACCCTGAGGCGTCATGCTCCTGCTCCACCTGCACCATGTTCCTCAGGCTGGCATCTGCCAAGGCTTGGGTGAAGTGGGTGTACGGAGCCATGAAGCAGTAGTGATACAAGCCTGGTCTCACGCTGGAAGAGCCAAGTCGCTGGGCTCGGCCTTGGGACTTGCTGGGGTTGGAAGATGAGCCATCAAACTGGGAAGCCAAGTTTGTTCCAAAGAGAGTCTTCAACAGCTAAGTGGGAGAGTCGAAGCGTCATCAGCTGACGAGCTCACTCCCTCCTGATGAACAATACTTCAAGACTCGCCCTCCCGAGTAGGAAGGAAACCCAGCAAAAACTCATAATGTTCATTTCTTGTGGGGAATCCCTGCCGCTCGCTGCCCATGCAGTGCTACTCGTGCCTGGTGTTTCCCTGGGCTTCTATGTCAGCCTGGGCATTCTGAACAGAGACCTGCGGGGATAGGAGTGGCTTGTGCTCCTCCATGATGGAATTGGGGAGGCTAAACCCTCCATTCACCAGCAAGGAACATAAAAGACTGCTGGGTCTGCCCAATCCTTCCGGAACCCATCTCCAGCAGCAGCTTCTACGGAAGCAGCATTGTGGTGTCAGGCCTGGGCAGGACGAGGCCCCCAGGACAGGAAATGGCACTCTCACCTGCTGAACACAAACCGTTGCCATCATTGGCTCTCGACTAAAACAGGATTTCAGGTACCCAAGGATCTCTTCAACACACTATAGAAAGAAAGTAAGATACTAAGAGCTTCGCAGATCATCCACTGTTGTGAAACCTAGGTAGGAATCAAAGATGCAAATGGCCTCCAATTACATTTTGTAAGTAGAAGGTTTTCGATGTATCACCCTGAACAGTATCCATAAAAGGCAATCAAACAGGCATATGAAAACTGCTTCCTTGAGCACTTCTGCACCTATGTTGTTTTTGTACTCAATGGACGACCAATTATGTAGTGTCTAAGATGTTTCCAATCATATTTTTAGGGTAGAAATGAGGAAGGGTGCAAAGGAGTCCACAGCCCTGCCTCTGTGGACGTGTTCAGCTGAGCACATCACCCAGTATAATACCGTGTGACTGTGCCAGGAGCCCTGCAAGGGTCTCACAGCAATCTGCAACCATGTCTAAAGTAAAGGCATTAACATTACTATGTACAAGGCTTCTTTGTCAATGTTACCCCCTCCCCCTCCCCAATATCCCCCCTCCCATCCTAATCCTCATTAGATCTTTGGGGTTTTTTGGTTTTGATTTTTTATTGTTTTTGTCCGGTCAGTCAGTCAGTTGGTGGGGCTTGAACTCTGGGCTTGGGTGCTATACCTGAGCTCTTCAGCTCAAAGCTACTGCCCTATCTCTGGGCCTGGGTATTATTCCTGAGCTCTTCAGCTCAAGGCCACCACCCTACCCCTGGAGCCACAGCACCACTTCCAGTTTTCTAAAAGTTAATTGGAGATAAAGAGTCTCACAGACTTTAGTGCCTGGGCTGGCTCTGAACTACGACCCTTAGATCTCAGCTTCCAGAGTAACTGGGATTACAGGCATGAGCTACCTACTGCTTAGATCTTGTTTTTATCATAGCAAAAAAAAAAAAAAAAAAAGGCATACAAAAGTGTACATATTATGGGAACAAAAGAACATACTATATGTGTTATCTTTTTTCATATGAGCCAGTCCTGGGGCTTGAACTCAGGACCTCGATGCTGTCCCTGAACTTCTGTGTTCAGAGCTAATTCTCTAACACTTGAGCCATAACTCTACTTCCAGCTTTTTGCTGGTTAGCTGGAGATGAGTCTCACAGACTTTCCTGCACAAACCAGCTTCAAATCATGATCTTCAGATATCAGCCTTCCCAGTAGCTGGGATTACATGCATGAGCTACACTGACACATGACCCTATATCATTTTATATGAGAGACATGAGCATTAGTGCATTTTGGTAGACTGAGTAGATGAGTGTGTGGATTTTAGAACCAATCCTCTGTAGACACTGAAAGAACACTAAGGTGTATTTCTTGAAGAGGAGCATATGAAAGGGGACGGTCTGTGACTTCCTTTGAAACATACTATAAAAGGGATGTGCTGATAGAGAGTTACAGGAGAGCTACACATACTGAGGGAAAACATGGGATCTATTGAATTGACGATGTGATGGTGTCTATCACAGAATACACATTTGAAGATTTTCATTATAAAACAGAGTAGGGAATCATCAAAGAATATGAATTCCCCAGCCCTGTCACATCTAAGGTATGGAGAGAGCCAGTTACTCAGGGCTGCTGTGTCTGGTTTGGCATTTCCATGTAAAGAACACAAAGAAGAAAACAAATGATTCTGTAAGCACATTTCAAAACCCAATATTCTAGAATGAACTAGGTCTAAAATAATGTAATAATGTGATGTAAAGGAAGCAGGGTAAGATTAGAATTGATCCCCCCTTGCACTTCTCAGCTAGGACACGAATGGTGCTTAGAGAACAGTCTTCCCTGTGCCCGGGTCCTGGACAGAAGCGGGCGGGGTCCAAGAACAGTCTTTTGCCACCTGTAGTACCGAGAGCGCTAGGCCCCGTTCTGAGTTCCTGGGCCTAGGATGACATCGGGTTCAAGAGGAAGAAGTGAACCACAAACCTTGCCAATGTCCTGCAGCGTCGCCAGCTCCAGAATCTGAGAAAGGACATCCAAGGCAGAGCGCAGGAAGCCCCCAAACTTCTCAGTGCTATTCTGAAGATCCAGAGTGACCTTGGCAAGGTGGAAGGAGAGAGCACACGGTTACTGGCACCACCGCAGTTCTGGTTATCTACAACAAAGACACAAACGCCATCTGCTGCAACCAGATGCTTTCAGTCTCCACTTGTCTACTCACTAGCAATGACATGCATAGTCATTTAATCCTGTTACAAAGTATTAAGTTAGTTAGTCTTATTATTACATTAAGATTCTGAAAGATTTGGCCTACTTAAACAGCAATTCTATTTTATAGAATCAGAGGACAGAGCAGGCAAAGACATAATGTGTAAGAGAAGGGTAAGGGGGAATTGCCTATGAAAGTAAATCGTAGCAAAAAAACATTTCAAGACACAAAAAGGAATTCACCTGGGAAACTTAAATCTAGCTACCTAGGATGAAAGGGGGAAAAAAATGTTTCCTAGGCAATGGTGAGACACACACAGACATGAAAAGGAGAAGAGACTTTAGTCTTGTAATGTGCCGAAGCCAACCTGAGTGTGCTTCCAACAGACCAAGAAGAGGAAGGGACTTCCTCTAGTGAGACTCCAGGGACCTGAGACACTGTGTGCGATGTGGTAATGTCACAGAGGGCTACAGACCTGGAAGAGGTGCCCCTCGAACTTCCTCCCCTAGACAACAGAGAAGGGGAAAGCAGAGAGAGGAGTGGAACTCTGCAGAGACTAAGCACCCTGGGAAGCAGTTCTGCAGTAAGAACTAAGATAAAAGAGACAGCCTCTAAGATGAGGGGCGGGGGGGGGGGGGAGTGGGGACCAAGACATGAGAAAGGGTATCAATGCACCTTCTATCTGGTGGATATAAAGTAATCCTTCTATTAATTACAATTTTAAAAAATTAAAAAAAAAGGAGGCAGCCTCAGTGCTTGAGAAACACTAAACAAGTCCTGGGAGACTGGAAACCACAAGACAGGAAAGGGATCCCTGAGGAGAGGACAGGGGTATTTTAAGGGGAGGTAGGACACTCTTTAACTATTGTGGCCTCACAATCTTTTTGAGGCTATCCATTCGCTGTCCACTATTTTTCTTTATAGTTTTACTTTTCTAATTCCAAAGAATCTGGAGATTATGACACAGTGGGACCAAGTTAACATTTTGAATTCATGAGCTCATCCTAGATGTTAAATTGGCCTATCTAGCACATGGAATATTTTTGTTTGCTTAAAATTTCTTTCTTCAGAACCATGTAAAGTTTGAAAAGGCTTTAAAGTAACCTTAAAGATTATTTCTTATAGTCCTTGTACATATCTTAATGAAGGGGTCCCAAAGCTGGATGCTGATAGCTCACACCTGTAATCTTAGCTACTTAGGAGGCAGAGATCTTGAGGATCGTAGTTCAAAGCCAGCCCGGGCACATGCCCCACCACTGACAAAAAACAAAACAAAAACAAAAAAACACCTATATAACCATACGAATTTAGTATTTGTGATTAAGGCGGGTTTAAAAATGATCAGGGTAAGTCTGGTGCTGGTGGCTCCCGCCTGTAATCCTAGTTACTCAGGAGATCTGAGGATCCAGGTTCAAAGCCAGCCCAGGCACAAAAGGACCTGAGACTCTTATCACCAGTTCACCTCCAGAAAATAGGAAGTGAGGCTAGGCTCAAGGGTAGGGTGGTAGCCTTGAGCTGAAGAGCTCAGGGATAGCGCCCAGGCTGAGATCAAAGCCCCATGACCCACAACCACACCCACACCAAAAGAATCAGGTGGGAAGAATGGAGGGTGGGCTTGGAGGGTAGAAGAAAACTGCAAAGAGGAGACAAGGAAGGGAGAAGCAAAGATGGTGAGGGGAGACAGGAGCAAGTACAGTAGATTTGGGAGGTGAACAGAGCAGAAGAGAGGAAATGAAAGGGAAAAAAGTGACCAGACTAGGATGTATTGTACCTGTAAGTTTTCACACGAAACTGTGCTGCTGGTCACCCCGGGAGACTATTCAGATCCCATTTTTGGTTTTATAATGGCATACCTCTTTTAAGAAGTGTACACTGGTATGGCTTTAAAGAAAAGATCTTGCTGGGTGTGGTGGCTCTCACCTGAAATCTTAGCTACTCAGGAGGCTGAGATCAGAGGATCTCGTTTCAAAGCCAGCCCAGCAATAAAGAATGGCAATAAAGAACATGAGATTCTTATCTCCAATTTACCACCAGAAAACTGGAAGTGGGGCAGTAGCTCACGGTGTAGGGTGGTCGCCTTGAGCTGAAGAGCTCAGGGACAGTGCCCAGGCACAGAGATCAAGTCTCCTCCCAAAAAAGAGGGAGGGGGGAGGAAATGAATAAAAAACCGAAACACCTCTGCAAAAAGAGTCAACCTAGGGGCTGGGAGTTTGGCCTCGTGGTAGAGTACTTGCCTAGCATGCACGAAGACCTGGATTCGATTCCTCAGTACCACATACATAGAAAAAATACAGAAATGGTGCGGAGGCTCAAGTGGCAGAGCTCTAGCCTTGAGGAAGTCCAAGGACAGTGCTCAGGCCCTAAGCCCAGGACTGGCAAAAAAAAAGTCAACCCAGCACATGGCCACCCTTCCAGGAGACTGTTTTCAAGAATGGCCCTGGACCATGTGTTAAAAGACTCTCTACGCTGATAGAAATCTTACCCTCACTGGAAAGGGGACTCACTGTGGTTCAAATACCTGAAACACGGGTCTGTATGGAGCACCTGCTTTCCCTTGCCAGGTCATCCCTGCACGTGGGGCTACATGAGGTCTGTATAACCTGGCATCACGGCCTACGGAGATTCTGTGGTGAGCCTCCAACATGCATACTCCAATGTGTGTGCCAAGCTTCAGGAACACCTGAGGTGCATCTGACCACCCGCTGTCTCGGGTAGTCCGTAAACAACGTTCATAAATCATAAGAAATCATTTCCCTATTGTAAAACTCCCAGATCTTAACTATCTGGAAAAATCTGTAAAGCTAAAGACAAACTTGGAAAAACCAATCATAATTTTTATCTCTAACAGTATGTCCATACATACATACATACACAGTTCAAATCCTAAGAAAAAGAGCAACAATCCACTAGAAACAGCCAAGTGCCCACACATTTGGTACCTTGTAGTTGGCGTGTGTGGCCTTCAGAACATCGTGCAGTCTGAGATAGGAAGGGAGATGGTAGAAACTGCCCATGGAAGAGGATTTACTTGCTGTGACAGGGCCTGAAGAATCTGATTGTCGAGAGACTTCCAAGTACACACAAAAATAAATGTTTAGATCAAATGAAAAATCTGCACAAGTTTACAAGAATTACTGGTAATATGATTTTTAAGTGTTCTACCAAAAGCAAGTTCGAATTTCACCTCTGGATTCCTGATTAAGTCGAATGAGAAACTGACTAACAAAATCAAAGCTTGAGGTCTAAAAAAATAAACATAAAATAGCAAGAATAAAACCAGTAATTATCTTTGGTTTCCACTGCTTATTTGCTGTAGAAGGCATCAGTTTGTCAGCCGAATCCTCACCTGCTTTGGAAGGGATCTGTTTACTGACTGAATGCTTTCTGCTTTTGGAACTGTATTTGTTGATTGAAAGCTGGCATTCAGTACCAGAACCTCTCTGGCCATGCCAAGTAAGAGCTATGACAAACTGGATCCAGTTATTGTCAAAATTCTGACACCTTTTCTCTGACATTTTCCCAGGTATAGAAGCCCTCTGCAACATCTGTGAATTTCCTAGATTTTTGCAACTGACTTTAACCCTTTCATTATTTAACTGTCTGTTTTTGAGAGGGTCTCACACGGTAGCTCAGGCTGGCCTGGAACACTGGAGCTACAGGTGCTCTGGGGACCCCTTTGCCCCCGCCTCCTGAGTGTTAGGACGACAGCCATGTACCACTATAGGTTAGCTCCCACATTTGTTATCTCTTTTAAGTGAAAATTCTACTTTCTACTCCAAAATCCCTATCAAATCACAATCAGCTCTACACACACCCTCCAAGCTATCCATATTCCTCCTCTACTGAAAATCAAGAGATTTCCTCCACTATAAGAAGGGAGGAAGAAGGATACACAAGACAGCTACTTCTACACCACAGCCAGCTGTCTGCAGGTAACAGTGACTGCTTTTCAGTGAGTAACACTTATAGATGCTAAGGCCAAAAGTGTGCTGCTGACAACTAGCAGGTTTCTTATCTGAAACACTCAGAGAACTCTCATTCGCTGTCTGGCTATGTACTAGATTTCCATACATCTCCAAGGGTTCTGTCAATCTCAACAGTAGCATGCGCGTAAATCCCACCCGTCTGCAGCACAGACAGCGCCTGTACCTCCCTACCCAGCACTGTGTCCTACCTGCACTGGCCTCATTGCCTTTCTTGGGACTCAGAGGAACAGATGCTTGTTCTCCTGGTTCTTTTTCCTTCCCCTTCCGTCGGATAGGACTCAGGGAAGGAGGGTTTGTTAGAGAAGGCAAGGCTGCCTAAAACAGAAAACAAAAGTGAGGTGGAAGTATAACCAACAGATACTGAGAAGTAAAACGAGTCATGCGTGCTTGTACCCTCTAGGGAAAAGCACTAACCACACAACCCATCTGTTCTGTAAGCCTGTGTTGACAGAACTCCGACAGGACAGGCCGCTCCTCCCCGCACAACAATCGGTGCCCGGGAGATGCAGCCCCAAACTTCCTCCCAGCTGTGTGGCCAATGTGTTGGAGATGAACGGGGTTCTTCTCAGGCCACCAGCATCGGTCTAATAGTAGGCAGCTGGGGCATTCTATAGAGCCAGGACACGAAGAGGACATGAAGCTTTTCAAGCAAGGAAATAGGGATGAGGATGAAGTGACTCATTTGGGGTTACAGTGAGGAAGCAGCAGAGCCACAAGTCAACAAGCCCAGACACCAGCCACACTCTTTCTACTCCAGAGCCTGTGAGGGAGTCTGGACCGTCAGCTCCCACGCTACAGGAGGAAGTCAGCATGGACAGCGTGGGAATGACAGAGTGGCACTCCCAGTCCTTGCTCTGCCACCTTATCAATGTGCCTGCACGCTGAGCCTGTCACGCCACTGCTGAAACTTAACTCCTGAGGCACTGATCAGGAGGTGGGAGATGGACAGTGAGGCCATGTGGGGGACCCTCTCTGGAAAAAGAAGCCCTAAGCTCTTTGAGAACGTGGACCCTAACCAGAAGAAGCATCTGTCAGCACCTGGACCTGACTCCTGCTCCAGAACTGTGTCACTTGGGACAAGGCATCCTGAGATGGCAACTCAAATGAGGACTCTGGGCTGCATCTGTAGGGGCCACACGGGAGTAAATGGCCACAGTTAGGGGACGAATGGACAGACGGATCAGGAAGGACTGCAGAGGCCAGGGGAGGGTCTGTCCACAAGGCCATGGAGAGCGTAAGCCCATCTGCAGGGAATGTGCAGAAGAGACACCCCAAAACAAGAAGTGCAGGAAAGGTGGCCTGGAGCTAGGGGCATGGAAGGTCTGGGGTGAAAAAGTGCAAGGCTTCTTTTGGGAGCCTAAAGTTGACTGTGGTGATGACTGTACAACCCTGTGACATGCTTTTGAAGAAAAGGAATTGCGGAAGGGGCGCTGTGGCTCAAAGAGTGCTAGCCTCGCCGGGCACAGGGCTCACGCCTGTCGCCCTACTCAGGAGGCTGACATCTGAGGATCCAGGTCCAAAGCCAGCCTGGGCACAAAAGGACCTGAGACTCTTTATCTCCAGTTAATCACCAGAAAACAGGAGGTGGGGCTTGGCACAAGGGTAGGGTGATAGCCTTGAGCTGAAGAGCTCAGGGACACGCCCAGGCTGAGTACAAGCCCCATGACCCACAAAAAAAAAAAAAAAAAAATATATATATATATATATATATATATATAAATAAATAAAAGAAAGGAAAAAAAGAATTTTACATTTGAACTATATCAAGGTATTATTTCTAAAACAGGGTAAAATAGAGATACATTAGTCTGTACAAAGCACATTGTGAAAATACACAGAAAAGGAAAAAGGATATGGGCAAAGAGTTTTTTGCGAAGAATTTGATAGGAAAAAAAAAGGACTTGCTGACCAAAAATGAAAAGCTGCGATGGCTCCTGTTTCTGGCTAACAAAACGTAAAATGAGGGACAGACACAGATATAGGGAGGGAATTGAAAGTTCCGTGATAAGAACACCACGTCTGACAAATCTCTGGTTCACCCAAATAGACGTGCGAAGTCCACTGGGCCCATTGGCCTGCACTCCACAAAGATCTGACACCTGCCACGGAACTGACAAATCTGAAATTCAATGTATGTATAGTTTAACATTTTATTTAGTGCTTTTTTGTTTTTCTTTATATGTTCTATATTTCACAGAAAGGAAAAATGAGTT
Source organism: Megascapheus bottae (assembly GCF_031878675.1). Taxonomy (NCBI): domain Eukaryota; kingdom Metazoa; phylum Chordata; class Mammalia; order Rodentia; family Geomyidae; genus Megascapheus; species Megascapheus bottae. The sequence goes on from NC_143521.1 coordinate 59,072,703, forward strand.
GGGCTGTGAATTTGGCCTGGTGGTAGAGTGCTTGCCTAGCATGCATGAAGCACTGGGTTCAATTCCTTGGTACCACATACCAGAAAAAAGTGAAAGTGGTACTATGGCTCAAGTGGTAGAGCACTTGCCTTGAGAAAGCCCAAGGACAGTGCCCAGGCTCTGAATTCAAGCCCCAGGACTGGCAAAACAACAACAACAAAGACATCATAATAAAGGAGAGAGAAAAAGAGGCACATGGGGGCTGGAGTGTAACCTAGTGGTAGAGTGCTTGCCTAGCATGCACAAAGACCGGGGTTTGATTCCTCGGTATCAGAAGTGAGGCTATGACTCAAGTGGTAGAGAGCTAGCCTTGAGAAAACTCAAGGACAGTGCTCAGGTCCTGAGTTCAAAAAAGAAAAGAGACACATGAACCAGAACTTTAATTTTGAACTTTCCTGGTTGACCCTTTTTATAAAGAGCATAAAGTATATAACCATATTTTGGGGTCAAATGTAGTATCTGGGTATGAGTGATAGGATTCGCTTACAGTAAAGTGAGCGAGGAAAAGAGCACATGGCTCCATCAAGGTGTCTGGGAAGCCCTACCATCCGGCCGGAGGAAGGTACCTTAATGGCTGGCCCGGGAGTCACGTCGTCCAGGACGTGGGCACAGATATTGATCACCTTCAGCAGGTGGCAGAAGAGCTGCTCCACCATGGGCACCAGTGTCCGGTCACCTAGAGCAGGCCAGACCTCCTCTTGTCTGGTGCCTGTTGGGCTGGCTTCTTCTTCAGCGGTCCATGAGCTTCTCAGAGACTTGGGAGCACTGGCTGTGACACAGGCATACACATTACTCCCCTACTTCCAGAGCAGGGAAGGAAGCTGCCTGCTGAAGACCTAGATTCCTCGCCCATCTTTACTGCCAGGCTGCTGGCCCTCTGGATGGGATGCTCGCTGGACGCCTGTTCCAATCTCTAACACTGTCACCACCAGACACAGCCTAGGATGCAGGCCTCACAAACTAGCTTAAACCCAGAGTGACTCTCCTTGCAATTACACCTCTTTCACTCTTTGAACCACTTCCTTCTAATCCCAAATCACTTAAACAGGAGCGGAACCAAGACAGTAATTCTGCTCAGAATTTTCCTGTTAACCTCCTAACTGGTCTTCCCTACCTTCTCCTCCAGCCTGTGCTCAATTCAGTTGAGTGATTGTCTTAGAATGCAAATCCAATCAATGGATGTTTCATGAAATCTGCGGGTGGCAAACAGAACAAGCCCAGATTCCGTATTGGGGACCGGTGTCCTTTCCCCAGTGGACTTCACTGGACTCAGCCCTCCTGCTGGCTGCACCTCCATTTTCATCCCTGCACTCACATGGCCCCACAGTGACCTCCTCCCCCCTAGAATCACATAGTCTTCCACCTCCCTGTCTTTGCATGTTCAATGCCTCGTCCCGGTGTGCTGGCTCCATAAACTGTCCAAAGGGCAGCCAGAATCCACAGCTACCCTGTGCTGCTATTGCTTGCCAGTTGGCATAAGTCCTCTGTCAGTCTACAATCAACTTGAAAATGAAGCCCATACAGAGTATGCTCTAATGCTCCAAAGGCGTTGGACAATTCCTGGCACATGACAGCTAGGATCATACTAAGCTCCAAGGAGCTTTACCTCACCAAGGGGCTGGATGAGAAACCACTGCCCTCCACCATGCAGCAGCACACAGCACAGAGTAGCTGCCGCTCAACACATTCACGTACGCAGGCCACCTCTGAGCTACCTGGACTGAAGGAACCAGCCATCCTGGAAAATGACCAAGGATTCTTTTCCCTGGTGTGCTCCCTGTCCCCATAAGGGAATCAGAGATAAGTCCTGCAGACTCTATCCAACTTGATACCTGCAAGCAAGTTTCCAGCCACAACCAAGGCATCTTGATGGGCTGAGAGATCCAAGGGGAACCAGGCTGATGAGAGCAAGGTGAGAATCATGGTGGCCATCCCCACAGTACAGCTCTTCCTAGAGTCGTCGGAGGCGCTCAGTGGGGGCGCTCTAGAAGAAGGCAGTTACAGGCAAAATGACAGGGAAGTTTCAAGCAAGTCTCAGGATAAAGGCATGTGAGGAACACGTCCTACCAGCTCAGAAGTTCATTTTACTATTGTTAACTGAACAACTATCACCCTCCCTGTGAAGCACGGCTCCCTAAAAACTACTGGAGAAAACAAATCGAGTAGTAGATCTGATTAAGAGAAGCAGAACTATGTGTTTATTCTGATGAATTTTGACTTTTGACTGCACCTCTACTATAACCTGTAGTTGTTTTCCTTTTCTCACAAATATTGACAGCACAACTGTTGTAGATTAAGAATACAATTCTGGGGGCTGGGAATTTGGCCTACTGGTAGAGTGCTTGCTTAGCATGCACAAAGACCTGGGTTTGATTCCTCAGTACTACATACATAGAAAAAGCCTGAAGTGGCACTGTGGCTTAAGTGGCAGAACAATAGCCTTGAGAAAGGCCAAGCACAGTGCTCAGGCCCTGAGTTCAAGCCCCAGGACCGGGGTGGGGGGGTGGGGGGCATACAATCATGGAAGTGGCTCAGGGGCTCAAGTTGTAGAGCACTAGCCTTGATCTGAAGAGCTCAGGGGCACCTCTCAGGCCCAGAGATCATGCCTATAATCCTATCTACTCAGAAGGCTGCAATCTGAGGATTGCAGTCCCAGTTCAAAGCCAGCCTGGGCAGAAAAGTCCCCATGAAACTCTTATTTCCAATTACCCACTTAAAAAATGAAGTGATGCTGTGGTTCAAGTGGCATAGCACTAGCCTTGAACACAGAGAGTTAGAGACAGTGCCCAGGACCTGAGTTCAAGCCCCACAACCAATAACAACAACAACAAAGGAATACAACCCACACAATGAGACACAGAAAGTCTGCATTTTACTGTCAAGCATGACAGGAGTCATCAAAATTCCTCTCAATAACCAGCACACGGATGGGGTTCACACACACACATTTTTTTTTTGGGGGGGGGGGTAATCAGTCATGGGACTTTAACTCTGAGCCTAGGTATTGTCCCTAAGCTGTTCAGCTCAAGGCTATCGCTCTACCCCTTGAGCCATAATGCCACTTCCGGTTTTCTGGTGGTTAATTGGAGCTAAGAGTCTCATGGACTTTCCTGTTGCTCTTATGGGCTTTGAACCTTGGGCCTCAGATCTCAGCCTCCTGAGTGGCTAGAATTACAGGCATGAGCCACCAGAGCCCAAAGCCCAGCAAGGTTTACTTCTTAATGCTGCACAAGAGTCAAAACCCTTTCCCAAGGGAAGGGGTGGGGGGAGGGAAATGGGGAAAAAAACATGAGAAGGGGTATCAACATGTGAGATGTACCTACTATATGGCAAATGTAACTGTAATCCTCTATTCATTACAATGGAAAATTAAGAAATGGGGGAAAGGGCCGGGAGTTTGGCCTAGTGGTTAAAGTGCTTGCCTAGCATGCACGAAGACCCAGGTTCGATTCCTCGGTACCACATATATAGAAAAAAGCCAGAAGTGGTGCTGAGGCTCAAGTGGTAGAGCTCTAGCCTTGAGAAAGTCCAAGGACAGTGCTCAGGCCCTGAGCTCAAGCCCAGGACTGGCAAAAAAAAAAAAAAAAAAAAAGAAAGGGGGAAAAATAATAAAACAAAAACACTTTCCCAGGCCATGCGTGGTGGGTCACGCCTGTAATCCTAGCTACTCAGAGGCTGAGAGCTGAGAATCAAGGTTGAAAGCCAACCTGGGCACAAAAGAACCTGAGACTCTTATCTCCAGTTAACCCCTAGAAAACGGGAAGTGGGGCTTGGCTCAAGGGCACAGTGGTAGCCTTGGGCTGAAGAGCTGGGAACCGCACACAGGCAGAGTTCAAGCCCCATGAACCCCCCCAAAGGACAAAACAAACAAACGAAAACAAACAAACACTTATCCAGAGGCCAACAGGCTGTTTACTAGCAGAAATTTCTTTTTTTTTTTCCTTTCTGAATTCAGGATCTGAGTACTCTCCTTGGTTTTCTCAAGGCCAGTGATCTACCACTTGAGCCATAACATCACTTCCAGCTTTTCTATGTATGTGGTACCAAGGAGTGAAGCCCGCGTCTTTGTGCATGCTAGGCAAGCACTCTACCACTAAGCCAAACTCCCAGCCCTAAAAATTATTTTTTCATGGTAAGTGCTAACACAACATGCAAGGGCTCCTAAAGTACAGCCTTCAAGTTCATCCTATTGTATTCTAGAGATTATATTTGTCCATAGCTAACTATTGTGTGGAAACAAGCCACTGGGAAAAGTCTTCTGCTAGTGTCTGGAACTCCCTCCAGTGAACTCACAGGTCACATCTTCAGATGTGCAGAGACCTTCAGGGTCTGAAAGGTACCTAGTGTTTGTTAAGAGTTACAACTGTATCAACACAGACCCTCCCTTTCACTACTGTTCACATAACTAACGGCAAAAAAAGTACTCTAGCAGGCAGAAGACATAAAAAGGTATTCCAGTAATCATGCATGTCCATATAGTTTCTGACAACTACAAGCCGGGGAAAATACATACCCACAATGCCAACCTAAACTCCAGATGCAAACGGGAAAGGCTGCAGAAAGAAGACACAAAGCTTCACAGCATCCAAACTATCAAAGGAAGAAGGAAAGAAAGAAAGAAAGAAATCACCCAAACACCACAAAGCATTTACCAAATTAAACTTCATGTTACCCTTTATAAATAGTACAACAGAAAAAGAGCTGAGAGCTCTGAATGATCACAAAACATTCCCCCTACCACAGACACACTGGTAGTCAAGATACAACTGGCACACACGCCAAAGAAGGGTGACTACACCCAGTGGAGAGAGGCCAGCAGTTACTTTCCATGCCTGAGATCCAACTGTAAACACCTCTATATGCTTTAGGAGTCTGCCTTTTTTTTTCAACACTGAGAATTCAGATTGTAGCTCCCCATATCATTAAAAATTCTCCAAAGGATTGTATTAATGAATATACAGTATATTGGTATATATATAATTTAATCATAATGTACTCATTCTTAGTTTTTAGACATCAGAGTCCAATGTTAGATCATAATATGATTATATTACATGATTATCTTTGTACTTTTAATTTACCCTTGAGAATAACTACAAGGTCTCCAAGTTAATTGTACCAGAGGTGCTATCTTTCCAATTCAGATTACAGTGTTTTTATTTCAATTTTAAGTCTTCTTAAATTAACTGAATTAGTTCCTAAGATTCTGCTGATACGTCATGCTCCCTTTAGCAAGGGCCTCAGGAGAGGATTGCTCATACATCATCTCCTATTTAGAACCAATCTCCTCAAGCCCAACCAAGAAGACTTACTGTGAGTGCCCTAGTAGTTGACGTGATAAGCTCCTGAGACACTGCAGCAATAACTCTTGACAGGTTGTTCTCCATGGTGACATCTGTTATGCTTGGTAGTAAGCTATAACCTCTATACATTCTATAAAGAAAAACACAAGACTTAATATGTACTCTTTTTTTTTTTTGTCAGTTATGGGGCTTGACCTCTAGGCCTGGGGGCTATCCCTGGGCTCTTCAGCTCAAAAATAAGCACTCCACCACTTGAGCCACAGTGCCACTTCTGGTTTTCTGGTGGTTCATTGAAGATGAGAGTTCCAGGAACTTCTGTGCCTGGGCTGACTTTGGACCTTGATCCTCAGATCTCGGCCTCCTGAGTAGCTAGGATTACAGGCTTGAGCCACCAGCGCCCCGCCTTAAAATGCACTCGTAAAGCATATGACTTTTTATTATTATTAAGATTAAACTGTACTTAAAAGTTTAAGACTAGGGGCCAGGAGATTGGCCCCCAAAGTAGTAGAGTACTTGCCTAGTATGCATGAGAACCTGGGTTCAATTCCTTGGTACGATATACATAGAAAAAGCCAAAAGTAGTGCTGCAGCTCAAGTGGTAGAACTCTAGCCTTGAGAAAGCTTAAGGACAGTGTTGAGGCCCTGAGTTCAAGTCCAGGGACTGACAAAAAAAATAGTTTAAGACTGTAAAAGCCAGGCACTGGTGGCTCAACATCTATAATCCTAGCTACTCAGGCGGACTGCAGTCCAAAACCTGCTTGAACAGAAAAGTCCCCATGAACCTCTCATCTGTAAGTAACTACTCAAAAAGTAGCACTGTGGCTCAAGTGGTAGAGGGCTAGTCATGCCCAGGCCCTGCAGTCAAGCCCCACAACCAACCCAAGAAAGTTTAAGATGGAAGGTCAGAAAGGTAAAGCAGTCTTGACTTTTGATTTAAAGAGGATGGAAATAGGGTTGGGGATTTGTTCAGTGGTGAAGTATTTGCCTAACATGCAAAAAACCATAAGATCGCCAGCACAGCAAAGAAAAAGGAGAGGGGGAAAGAGGGCAAGAAAGTGGGGAGAGGAGGAGGGAGAGGAGGAAAGGAGGGAGGGAGAGAGAGAGAGAGAGAGATAGAGAGAGGGAGGGAGGGAGGGAGGGAGGGAGGAGAGGGAGAGGGAAACAGAGAGGAGGAAGAGAAAAGCAGGCACAGAGGTAAGTTTGGTCATCATTTGGAGTACAGGCTATCCCTCTTCTTCCACCAGGTGCCTCCCCCACTTGCACTGCAGCTCTGGGGCCACATCCTCTTTAAACCAGTGCAACCTCTCTTTGGTCAGAGCATCCAGAGTCTCTACTACTGAAGTCCCAAGGCACTTCTTCCACATTCCATTTGTGCCCCCCTGTCTACCTCTACGTTAGAATCTAGCTCTGAGTGGTTTAAATCTAGCTCTAGTGGTTTAAATCTGACTCACTTTTGTGTTGCTCAGTGCTCTGTCCAGATAAACTCAGCAACAAAACTAAGGAGAATCTGGTTTATCTTTCCACTTAGATTCTAAAAGAGTAGAATTCAGTGAGAAACATGGCAGAAACTATTGGTTAAACATGCCTACTCTACAGCACCTAAGTAAATACAGCTGACTGTCAAGAAGTCATATGTCGGGCCGGGAGTCTGGCCTAGTGGTTAAAGTGCTTGCCTAGCATGAGCGAAGACCTGGGTTCGATTCCTTGGTACCACATACATATAAAAAAGCTGGAAGTGGTGCTGAGGCTCAAGTGGTAGAGCTCTAGCCTTGAGAAAGTCCAAGGACAGTGCTCAGGCCCTGAGCTCAAGCCCAGAACTGGCAAAAAAAAAAAAAAAAAGAAGCCATATGTCAAAAAGAACCAAGGCAAAAAGAACTAGATGCTTGGTTCAAGCAGCAGAGCACCTGTCCAGAGGCACCAGTGCATTTCACTGAGTTAGGCATGTCCCCACAGGCTACACTCTCCATTAGTCTACCCCACCTAAGCACTGCCAGGCACGCTCTTCACAGAGCTGAACTCTCAGAAGGGACACTAACGCAGTGTGAATTTTCAAATGGACAAATGTTCAGATGGACATTCCCACACAAAAATGAGGATGTCGGGCCAGGAGTTTGGCTAGTGGTAGGGTGCTTGCCTAGCATTCACGAAGATCTGACCTCAATTTCTCTGTACCACATACATAGAAAAAAGCCAGAAGTGGTGCTGAGGCTCAAGTGGTAGAGCTCTAGCCTTGAGAAAGTCCAAGGACAGTGCTCAAGCCCTGAGCTCAAGCCCAGGACTGGCAAAAAAAAAAAAGAAGAAGCTGTCATTACTCAAGACCAATCACGTCATTCATCGGATGCAGCAGTGCAGAATGACAACACCAGATGCAGATAGATAGCCGTTCACAGGAAGATGAGCCACACTACCCAGAGCAAAAGCCTGTGTTTTCAGAAAGGAGAAAGCAGGCCTCAGAAGAAGCTGGGGCAGCTGGGCAGAGTACCTGGTAATGGTGCTGGCAGAGAAGTGCGACGGAGGCTGTGTCTCATGCATGAGCAGCTTCAGGTAAACATTGCTTTGATCTCTTGCCACAGCCACCACGGGATCAGCCTGTCCTTGGTCACACTTATAAAACAGCTTTGGAACCAGCCTACCATGAAAGCAAGGCTGAGTTACTCAGGAAGCACGTGAGACTCACCCATGCTCACAACCCTTCCCCCGGCAGCTGGCTACCGTCCAGCCTTTCCATGACCTCCAGGCTGCTGATTTTTATTCCTTTCCTAGTGTTACTCTCTACATTTCAAAATGCTGACAGTGAAAACATTATGTTTACAGTACAAGGTTAGTACTTTGTTTTTCTAATTATCATTTTAAATTCTTTTTTTTTTTTTTTGCCAGTCCTGGGGACTGAACTCCAGGCCTGAGCACTGTCCTTGGGATTTCCTCAAGGTTAGTGCTCTACCACTTGAGCCGAAGCACCAGTTCTGGCTTTTCTACATATGTGGTATCAAGGAATCGAAGCTGGGTCTTTGTGCATGCTAGGCAAGCGCTCTACCACCAGGCCAAATTCCTGGCCCCGAAATTATCATTTTGAATTCTTCTAGCAATATTTTTTATGGTGAAGAATAGAATGGCTGAAAATACCTTACTAATGTGGCTGCAGCAACATGTCGCACCCTGGGGTCTTCATCCCCGAGCAGATAGATGACCACGTTATTGAGCACTCGTTCCTGCAGCTTTAAAAGCTTTAGAGAGGCAGATGTAAAGATCAACATCATCTCTCTACCCGACCACATTGGAGGGGAAATATCATAGAAAGTTAGTGAGGAAAAGCCTAAGATTACTAGTCCTATGTCGACACCGAACAGTCACAACTGTCATCACGACCGCAAACTGTGTCTGTCACACAAAGACACCCTGGGAAGGGCCCAGGAACTCTGGGTTCCTGGAAGGGAGGGCTCAGGCTCCAGAGCAAAACGCTTACCCCTGTGTGGTGATGAGCCCCTCTGTGCAAGCTTTCCGCTTTTGCCTCCAAAAAGCTCACCAGCCTAACAAAAGAACATATTCAACAATGAAGTCCTTCAGTCACTCAGCAAAGCCCTCAGTGCCACCCTGTAGCTCAGACATGAACATTAAGGCTGTTCACCCAGCTTTCCTCTGGCAGCCACGCCTTGAAATGACAGATCTAAAACTGGACTTACATTCCTTCCACAGTTTCAGACTCACTATGGTGGAGCTTGGTAAACGGTTTTTCATCAAAATACACATCTTCTATGTCAAGGACTCCAATCCTGCCCGAAAACTGAGCTCAAAGGCCTCCTGCACACTACCCCACCTACCAGCGTGCCAAGCACCTTGCTCCACACCCCTCACTGCAGGACAACAGCAAGATCTGCCCCGAAGATAGAACAGAAATAACCCACAGGGCTTATCGTGGCTTTAAGTTTATTTATTTTGCGCCAGTCCTAGGGCTTGAGCTCAGGGCCTGAGCCCTGTCCTTGGACTTTCTCAAGGCTAGAGCTCTACCACTTGAGCAACAGCACTACTTCCAGCTTTTTTCTATGTATGTGGTGCCGAGGAATCAAACCTGGGTCTTCGTGCATGCTAAGTGAGCACGCTACCACTAGGCCAAACTCCTGGCCTGTGGCTTTAAAATCAAATAAAGGAACAAAAACCCCACTGGAGGACTGGGAATGTTGCTCAGTGATAGAGAAGCCCTGGATTCCATCCTGAGTACCTCAAAGCAAAAAAATAAAAATAAGAAAACACCACTTGGATTACAGAGGTATGTGATTTCCCTTTTTAGGGACTTTTCTGAAAGAAAGCACCTCAAGCAAGCCTACTCTGAGAAAATTAAAGTTAAAACAAAACATGTTATTTTTTAATTGTAAAAAAATACAAATCAGTTGACTCCTTTAAGTTCAGAAATACAATGATAGTACATCATAAACAAGCAGAATTGATTTTTTTTTAATCTACATTTTTTTTTTTAAAGCTTAAGACAAAGGTGGAAAAAAATGCAGAGCTCTGGGCCAGGAGTTTGGCCTAGTGGTAGAGTGCTTGCCTAGCATGGATGAAGCCCTGGGTTTGATTCCTTTGTACCACATACACAGAAAAGGTGGACGTGGTGCTGTGGTTCAAGTAGTAGAGTAGTAACCTTGAGGTAAGCCCAAGGACAGTGACCAGGCACTGACTGCCAAAAATAAATAAATAAATAAATAAATAAAATCCAGAGCTCATTTTACATGTGCCTAGAAAATCCAATAACTCAAGACTACTAAAAAACCCTATGCCTCATTTAAAATGTCCAACCACAGGGCAAAGTTCAACAAAAGGCTACTGTAGAGAACACAAATCACTGTCCTCTGCCTCAACTATTGAGGTTTCTGATGACAAAAATCATCCCAGTCGTTTGCATCACAATCTGAACGTCTGAATTTGAACTGGATTCACTTACCTGAAGTCGATCTCAGCAAGCGTTTCCAATAGCTCTGTCCTCACCAGCCAATAGGAGCTATTCCTCAGAGACAGCACATCGATAAGCAACTGCAGTCCCAGGTCACTGTAACTGCTGCTGCAGAGACTCATGACACAGTGCTGGAAACGCAGGTGAGCAGGTTGGCCCATGCACAGCCTCGTTGTAGCAATCCTAGACGCTCTTAGAACAGCCTTTTTTTTTTTTCCCTGTCTTTGCCAGTCCTAGGGCTTGAACTCAGGGATTAGGCATTGTCCTCCAGCTTTCTCAAGGCTAGTGCTCTACCACTTGAGCCACAGCACCACTTCCAGCTTTTTCTGTGTATGAGGTACTGAGGAGTCAAACCCAGGGATTCATGCATGCTAGGCAAACACTCTACTACTAGGCTATTCCCAGCCATCTTTTTATTGGCCAGTCTTGGGGCTTGAACTCAGGGTCTGGGCACTGTTCCTAAGCTTCTTTTGCTCAAGGCTAGTGTTCTACCACTTGAGCCACAGCACCACTTCCAGCTTTTTCTGTGTATGCGGCACTGAGGAATGGAATCCAGGGCTTCACAAACGTCAGGCAAGAACTCGACCACTAAGCAGCATTCCCAGCCCCTGGAACAGCACCTGCACCTCTTGTGTAGTACCACTATTGTTGTTTGGTGGTACTGGAACTTGAGCTCACTGTCTTGGCGCTGTCCCTGAGCTTCTTTTGCTCAAGGCTAGCACTCTACCACTTGAGCCACATGCCACTTCTGGATTTTTTATGATTAATTGGAGAAGAAAGTCTCAAACTTTCCTGTCTTGACTAGCTTTGAACCACAATCCTCAGAGCTGAGTAGCTAGGATTACAAGTGGTTTTTAAATTTCAAGATGGGATATTCATAGTATATACTTTATTTCACTAAAATCAAGAAATTGGGATAACTTTGTCCAAAAAAAGTAATGTATTCATTACTACATTACCTAACTTACAAAATGGTAACCCCTCTGTACAACACCCTAATGATAACAATACAATTATATTTTAAAATAAAACTACAAGATAAGAAGTAGGGTGAAACATCCAGGCACTGATAGCGCACACCTGTAATCCTACTCGGGGCTGAGCTCTGAGGATTAAAGTTTAAATTCAGTCCACACTGGAAAGTCTGTGAGACTCTTATTTCCAGTCAACCACCAAAACTCTGAAAGTGAAGCTGTGGTTCAAATGTAGAGTGCTACTCTTCAGCAAAAAAAACCTAAGGGACAGCACTCAGGCATGAGTTCAAGCCCCAGTATCAGTATCTTTCTGACTCTGACTCTGTTTCTCTCTCTCTCTCTCTCTCTCTCTCTCTCTCTTTCTCCTTCCCTCCCTCCCTCCCTCTCCCTCTCTCTCCCTCTCTCTTTCCCTCCCTCTCTCACCCTCTCTCTCTCCTCTCTCTCTCTCTCTCTCTCTCTCTCTCTCTCTCTCTCTCTCTCTCTTTCCCTCCCTCTCTCTTTCCCTCTCTCACTCCCTCCCTCTCTCAAACACACACACAGAGCATAATCCCTATGGCTCAATTTATTCAATATTCTATGTATTGGCTTAATACAGTTTTTTTTTGTTATCTAACAGATTTTACATTTAATAACAGCATGCTGTAATTCTAAACATACCATTTAGCAGAAAGGTATTTCAAAAATATTTCAAGATTTTTTGTGTGTGTGTGTGCCAATCTTGGGGCTTGAACTCAGGGCCTGAGGCACTGTCCTTGGTCACTTTTTGCTCAAGGCTACTGTTCTGCCACTTGATCCACAGCGCCACTTCCAGCTTCTTCTGAGTATGTGGTATGGAGGAAATAAACTCAGGGCTTTATGTATGCTAGCTGAGCACATTACCACTAGGCTACGCTCCCAGCCCTCAAAGAATTTTTAAACATTTATTTAAGCTTTAATAGCTTCTAAATAGAACTGGCATACACAGATGCCAGTGTTTGGTCTTAGAAGATGAAGAAATACTTCTTCTTACACTCTAATTGTAACAGTAACAATGGGGTAAACTCCACTGATTAAAGAAAGTTACAGAAGAAGTGGCACTCACCCTCACAGCTGTACAGGCCAACTTGCAGGTAACGGAAGACTCATCCTTCAAAGTTTTCCTCAGCAACGGAATGCAGTCTGCCAAAGAAAACCTATTTCCTGACCAGGAGAATAGGAACGAACATTTTCATGGAAATGTCAACAATGGAAGACTTCCAGAAAAGGCGACCCTGAAAGCGTGCGTTACCTGTCAGGACGCGGACAGTGCCCAGCCAGTCCCCCACATGGAAGCGGGACCGGCTGAGGATGGAGCAGGTGAGTGTCCCACAGAGAATGGCAGTGGCTCCTCTGACCTGGGGGTCTCCATGATGGATGTAGTTCAAGATGTCTGAGACATACTGCTCCTCTGTGGAAACATGATTCTCAGTCATCCCACCATCAACGTTCTACTTCAAACGTTTAATTCTCAGAAGGTAGAAAAATTAGCATTCCAAATATGTAAGTGACTGGACTGGAAAAAAAAAATGGTTGGGCTGGGAGTTTGGCCTAGAGGTAGAGTGCTTGCCTAGCATGCATGAAGCCCTGGGTTCAGTTCCTTGGTACCACATGCATAGAAAAAGCCAGACATGGTGCTGTATCTCAAGAGGTAGAGCATTAGCCTTGAGAAAGCCCAGCAGTGAGTTCAAGGCCCAGGACTGGCAAGGGGAAAAAAAATGTTATGGGGTTTAAGAGTTCTGGGTTCAACTTATCACTGATTTCTCAAGACAAATGCTTTGTGGGACTGTAAATCCAGGCTGCCAGGCAATAATCCAAATCCCCAAAATTTTATTTTAAAATAAAGATGGGAGAACCTCAACTCACTACTTGCTTACTTAACAATTTTAAAGTACCATTTTACTCGCTTATGCAAGAGAAAGAACGCAAAAAATAGTTTCTACTCCACCATGACATTGAGGCCTGCAGTGCTTAGCTCCACTGACGTCTGACCAGCTGAGAAGAAAGGACAGCACAGGCTCATGTGTAGTGTGCGTGTGCGTGTGTGTGTGTGTGTGTGTGTGTGTGTGTGTGTGTGTCACTCTGTGGTTCCCAGACTTTTACTTTGTGTTTTGTGTGTTTCACCTATAAACACAGCATTTAGAGGGGACCATAAAACTAAGAAGAGTACCACCGATATGTCCATGGACAGCTACAACACAGTCCAAATGACAAAAATCAACTCAAAATGCTTCTTGCACTAAATCTAAAATCAAATCCAATACAATTTGCGATCAGTCTCCTTTAAGCAAGACTTAGATGTGAAAGACAGAGGAATCTTTGAGCATACCAGGGTACTCCGCGGGATCCAGGGGCACTTTATAAAGTTTGCTGAAAAAAGACTCTGGATGCAGGGCCACGGCTGCTCCAACACAGCTGAGGGCCAGGGCTTTGACACTGACCCTCACGTCTCGGTCTGGAACCAGCACTGCAAGGAAATCACCCAAGTCAACTTAGCCTTGACCGACAAACAAAGCTAGATTCTATTCACCGCTTGTCTCTACAATTTCCCACCTTCTCCCCTCCATCAGGGCGAGCAAAGCTACACTAATAATGAAGCGAAAACTGAACTCCAAATTGCCCTCTGAGATCTCCAACATCTCTTCAACTCTGCACTGCCTTCCTGTGCTTACCATTCTTTTCCCCTGTTAACAAAAATGATGCAGATAAAAGGCGAACACAGTGGACCAGAGGAGCAGAATCATCATCGGTAGAATGTCCTATATCACCTTTGATTCGGCAGGGCTAGAACAGAGAAGGAGATGCTTGTTTGTCTTTGAATTGAAGAACTCATAAATACAGACCTGTAATCCCAGGTCCTCATAGGTCCTGGCCTGGACAAAGGAACAAAATCCTACCTCAACAAAGATGGAGGTCTGGCTCAAGGGTTGTACACTTGCCTAGTAAGTGCCAAGGCTTCAAGTTCAAATGAATACCAGCAAAATAAAAGGGGACAGGCTCAGCACACAAGAAATGAGCCAAGGCTATGTATTTAGTAACGGCTTCTCAAGTAGGTTTTCACAGGACAAGCTGAAAATACTTAGGACAAAGGAGAAACTCACAGAAGCCTAAAGGTTAGAGAAATAGGAAAGAAGTTAAAAAAATGCAGTTGTGACTGGTGCAATTAAACTATAAAATACATTCCTTGTCTCCAAGGAATTTAAAAACAACTGGGAAGACAGTACAATTGCATGACAAAGACAAATGATATAAAGAGATATTTTAAACAGTTCGGTATATGCAAGAAATCAGGCAAGGCAAAGCTCAGTGCAGGCCAGACCTGCTGGGGAGGATTTTTAAAGGCGGCAGAAGTCAGCATCTTTAACTATCTGGGTAGAATTCCTAGAGATGGAAGAATAGGAGAGTGGCAAGTGCTTGGGAGGGAGGGAGGAAAAGCCAGCACTGAACTGCAGTACCCAGGGGCAACAGAAGCCAGGGGGCTTTCAACAGGCATCAGACGCACCACAGGCCGTAGAACTCACCTTGTTTTCTGGATCACTGGGTTCAGAGACTTCATCTCGCGATACAAATTTATCTACACTGCTGTCAGAAAGCTGCCTGCTGTGACCCATGTTTTCCAATAACTGTGCCTTCTGAAGTGCTTTAAAAAGAGAAAATAAGGTTAAGTGATGAGTGCATATTTCCCAAAAGATAACATAAAAATACAGGATTGGATCGAATATAGCCATACATAAATCAGTCACTTTCATCTGCTAGTTGCAACTCACAAAACCAAGAATGGAATGGTTTCTCCTTGGACGTGAAGATGAGACTAAGACGTCCTGGGGTGAGAAGGACATGGACCATCTGAAGGCCCCTTACCCAGCGAAGAGTTTCTGAAAGCACTGGACTCCCCGCCAGGAAGAATGCACGCAGCTCCCTCGTCCTCCTCCTGTGGCGGGCCAAGCTGCATGCCGGGATACTGGCCGTCGGCACCATCTAACACCTACCACAAGTGAGGCAGCTGTGAGCACCGGAAGTGTGATCGCCAGGAACTACCCGAGGGACAAGGCAGACACCCAGGGCTTGTTACATGTACAGGAGACAACGAGCCTTGCTTCAGCACACTTGGGGCATGTGTGCAAACGCCTAAGAGCTGATTACCACGTTCCACAACTGCAACGTGAAAAGATCTTACAGCTCTAAGAATTCTAAAGAAAGCTCAGTCTAGAAATGGGCGTTGTAATGGGCACCTGTAATTCAGCACGCAGGAGGAACGTGATTTCAAGACCAGCCTGGTCTAACAACAGACAAAAATACAAAATAATGTTGTCTTTGTGAACAAATTTTATCATAAATTAGAAATGAAGACAAACAAAAAAACCAAACCCTAGGGGCCAGGAGCACAGCTCCTGAAGAATATTTAATTATTTAACTAGGACCTAAGAAGGTCTTAAAGAAAGTTAAATGTCGCCAACAATCTTAGACTGAGATCAGGAGGGATGCAGTTAGAGGCAGCCCAGGTAGAAAATCTCACAAGACCCTTCCTCAACTCATGTGTCTTTCATCCCATGCTATGTGAGAAGCTGAGACTGGGAGACCATGGTGGTTCCAGGTGGGCCCAAGGAAAATGCCCGTGAGAATCCACACCCACGGAGAGTGTGGTCATGGCCCACACCTATGTGCCCAGCAATTATGGGGAGGTGCAGGGTTCTCTCACCCAGGAAGGCAGAGAGACCTGACATCAAAAACAATGAACGCAAAACAAGACTAGAAGCATGTCTCAAGTGGTAAAGCTCTTCTCTGACAATTGTGAGACCCTGAGTTCAAAAGTTCAAACCCTAGTACTATCAAAAAAAAAAAGTCAAGTATACTTCGTAAATATAACAAACCTTATTTTTTACTGCCATAAGCAATGCAGAAAAACAATAAGCTGCTTCCTTCAGGTATGAACCAGGGTCAAACTCTGTCAATCATTTGAGATGGCAGCCAGGCGCTGGTGGCTCACACCTGTAATCCAAGCTACGCAGGCAACTGAGATCTGAAGATCACAGTTCAAAGCCAGCCCAGGCAGGAAAGCTGGTGAGACCCTTACATCCAATTAACTACCCCAAAAAAGCCAGAAGTGGAGCGAAGACTCAAGTGGGTAGAGTGCCACCATTAAAAAAGCTCAGGGACAATATTCAGGCCCTGAATTCAAGGTCCAGGATCAGCACACACACAGAAACTTTTTTTCAATAAAAACTGCCGATTTTTTTTTTATTATTATTATACTGGTATTGGTAGATAGCATGAGAAAAATGAGCCCCTCGTGGGCCTCGGAGATGAGGACGGGAAGATAGCCTGTCCCCCACAGAAAGAGGCCACGTCTGTCTACTCACGATTTCAGCACTGTCCGAAGGTGTCACAGCTGAGTCCGGCCCTTCAGTGGTGGTCTGGGAGCTGTCACTGATGGGTGAGGAGGCCTGGGTTCCATCATTCAGGTCCAGGGCAGGGTCAGATGGCACCGCGCTAATCTGGCTGGAGCTGTGGCTCAGGATGTCCTCCTCGTCCCCATCGGTGGCAGCACTAGTCAAGTCACAGCCAGAGAGGTCCACAGAGTCTGCCTGCAGCGTGTGCTGCGACCGAGGCTGTTCCGTGATGATGTCCTGGCCCGCAGACCCAGGAGTCGAGACCCCAGAAGAGGCAGCCAGCTCTCCACCAACCTCACCCTTCACGGAGGCTAAACACAGAGAAATGCCTCTGTCAAACGGCTGGTGGAAACATCCACCAGGGAACCAAGATGTGCAAAACAAAAATTAAAATGGCATTTTAGACAATTGCCTTATGAAAATTTACCCTTTAAAATGTTACACATAGTATCAAGGATCAAAGTTCAAGTTTGTAAGCAGCAACTCCAACCTGACTAGACAAACACACGGGATGAGGACAACCTGAAAACCACCTCAGCTGTGGGGGGGAGACGACATGCCTTCTTCCCGCTCAAGGATTAAGGCAAACTACATTTTCAGGTTCCGTTTTCGATTTCTCATTTAAGACAATAAACTTTACATAAAAAGAAAATTACAACAGGGCTAGGAGTTTGGCCTAGTGGTAGAGTGCTTGCCTAGCATGCATGAAGACCTGGGTTTGACTCCTCAGTATCACATACATAGAAAAAAGCCGGAAGTGGTGCTGAGGCTCAAGTGGTAGAGCTCTAGCCTTGAGAAAGTCTAAGGACAGTGCTCAGGCCCTGAGCTCAAGCCCAGGACTGGCAAAAAAAAATAAATAAAAGATAAAAAAAAAGAAAATTACATCTGCCTAGAGGCAGCAGTCACTCTAGGGGCAACTGGGTCATGAATTTTACACATAGATGTAAATTTTTGTTAGCTTTTTCATTTGTGTAATCAAAAAATATACTTTTATTTCATTAAATAAATAAGTAAAAAAACTGCCACTGGTATTAGATTTCTTTTCCCCAAAAATACCTGGTTTTCATTGACCTAAAAACATTATTTTGGGTAGGATTACACAAGTAAAACTATCTACATTAAGTCCATCGCTGCTCAAACAGATTTAGGCTCAGGGAGGTAAAGTAGCTTTAAAATATCCTAGAAGAAGAACACCTAGTCATCCGCCCTTCAGAGGAAACACAGTAGGAGCAGCTGAAGTACCCGCTACTTGGGCAGGCTGGCACAATCTACTTGCTGAGGTACCAGGGGAGGACCGAGGTGGTGGGCAGCAGACCTGTAAACCCCAACACCAGCCATTCATTAGCAAAAACTACCTGCAAAAGCTGAGCTGCTGACGTCAGACCTCGATTCTGAGTCATCTTCCAAGGCTTCTTCTTCTCCTAACAGTATTTTGCCTAGTAAATAATGCAGCAATATAAAAACTCTGCTAAAAATAAGAACTTTGAGAAATGAATAAATGGATGGTAAGCTGAAAATTCTAAGCATTTTCCTTTACTTTCATAGTTTATTATCATATATATTTTATATCTCCAGCATGATAAACACAAAGAATGATAAAATATAATGTTCAGAATACTATAAAAATCAATAAACCCAAAAGGAAAAAAAATAAAAAGCAGTGGTTCTCAAGCTGTAATACAAAATACTTTAATAGCTGATTTTATTGCTGTTTCTGTTAAATAATTTATACTACCATTTAACCTTAAAATAAATGGCAAACCTTGGCTGAAGAGATCCTTAGTCCTTAGAATATCTATGTACTCCAATAGTACATCAGAATTTATATATAAAACTTTCATAGGGACTGGGAGTTTGGCCTAGTGATAGAGTGCTTGCTTGGCATGCACAAGGACTCGGGTTCGATTCCTTGGTAAAGGAATACATAGAAAAGAGCTGGAAGTGGTGCTGAGGTTCAGGTAGTAGAATGCTAGCCTTGAGGAAAAAGCCCAGGGACAATGCTCAGGCCCTGAGTTCAAAGGCCCCAGACTGGCACAAAAAAAAAAAAAAACTTTCATATATAACTAAGTTGTGCTTCCTTTATTATCCTTTCATTTTCTAGACTCGTCAAGAATTAGCTGACCTCAATCACTATATAATCGGAGGGTATTAAATATTTAAAGGTCCAAAATTCAGGTGGGAGTGAGTGTAGCAGGCTTGAATGCAAGGCCCCTCAACGCTCGCTTAGCTCTTTTACTCAGCTGGAACCACTTGAGGCACAGTTACATTTCCGGCTTTCTTGATGGTTGACTGGAAATTCAAATCTCCCAGATTTGTCTTCCTGAGCCAGATTCAAACCATGATTCTTAGATCTCAGGTTCCTGAGACCTGAGCATTGGCCTAAAAGTCCACTTTACAGTTGATATCCAATGAGTAATAAAAAAAGTTTTAATATAGTTTGAGCTCATTAAATTATTATAGCTACAGTACCAATCGACATGATGAAATGACATGGCCATGGTTAATCGTGTGTGTGTGTGTGTGTGTGTGTGTGTGTGTGTGTGTGTGTGTGTGTGTGTGTGTGTGTGTGTGTGTGTGTCACAGCTGAACTCAGTAAACTACCTCATGCCTTCTATGTAGGTCCCATACCACCTGAGTCACATCCTGAACCCCGGCCTGGATCTGGATCATCATACCCACACTTCCCAAAGAAGCTGGAATCACAGGCATAAAGCTCCATGCTCAGCTCATTGGTTGAAATGAGGTCTCAATGTTTTGTGAAGGACAGCCTCAACCATGACCTACTGAGAAGCCGGGATGAGGTACAACACTTGGTCTCATTGTCGGCTTGATTCAATGGAGAAATAAACGCTGGGAAAATCAGCAAAGGACACTCACTGCAGGCTATCTGTGAGGAAATTTCCTAAAAGGAGTAACTCCCTTCACAAATGTGCACAGCACCAAGAGGCCACAAGCCTGGACAAAAGACAACAGGGAGGAGGAGGCTGGCTGGCACAGTCTTGCCCTCGTGCCCGCGCCCCTCTCGTGTTCTCTCCCTCTCTCCCCCACCCCCCAATAGTGATGTGAGTCTCTGTGCTCCCAATCACAACTGCTCCTATGTGCCCTGACAGGATAGACTGAAACCTCAGAAATGGTAGTAAACTAAAATAAGTCTTTCCTCCCTTACATGAGGTAAGATATTTTGTCACAGCTACAGAAAACTGACTAACACAGACACCATCTGGATACTGGAAATGTCCAGTTTCTAATTTTATTGCTCCTTAAGAACAAATCAGGCTGGGCGTGGTGGCTCACACCTGTCATCCTAGCTACTCAGGAGGCTGAGATCTGAGGATCAAGGTTCAAAGCCAGCCTGGGCTCTAAAGCCCCAAAGACTCATTTCCAACTAACCACCAGAAAATCTGAGGTGGCACTGTGGCTCTAGGGGTAGAGCGGTAGCCTTGAGCTGAAGAGCTCAGGGACAGTGCCCAGGCACAGAGTTCAACTCCCATGACAGACAAAAAAAAAAAAAAAAAGAACTCCAAAAAATGGAAATAATATGTTATTGATGTTTTTGCTTTCCTTTTATCTTGTTCATTTATTTATCTGTCTTTAGGAAGGTAAAGGGGAACAGAGACAGAGAGGGACAAAGGTTGAGAAACCACAGCAGTGTACTCCCTAGACACTAGGCGGAAAATGCCTATGCAACCTATGGGTGGGGATGGGAAGGAGGGACACTGTCCAAAACCGAAATGTACTTATGACCTGACTAGACAACTGTATCCCCTCTGTACATCACCTTTACAAGAACGATGAAAAATATTTTAACCCCCCAGTAGCTTAAAACAAAAACAAAAAGAAATATGAAAAAAAAGCTCTAAATTAAAAAAAAAAATCTGAAAAAAAGACAGAGATTGAGGAAATTCTGAATGTCCTAACCAGAAGAGGACAGAATAACCAGAATAACTCATCTCAACGCATCTTCTTTTACCTCTGTGGACAACGTGACGGTCAAACGCAAGTAAGCTACCAGAGTTCTTCATCACACCCCCTAGAGACTACCTACCCCGAGACTCCAGCAGGCCCTTCGACAATGTTTCTCCAAAATATCAACCCAGTAAGTACTCCACACTATGATGCCTAAATGCAGCATACTGATTTTTAAGAGATGGGCTGCATAGGCTGTCCAGGCTGGTCCTGAAATCCTAGATGTAGACAATCCTCAAACCTCACATAATCCCAACCAACTACGAACACACACTACCAAGCCCAGCTTTACTAATATAACTGACTCCAAGTACCATAAATGCGTACTCTAGTTAACACGGCATTCCAAAGCCTGTTGTGATCCATGCCTGAACTCCAGAAGACGTGATGGAGGGTTAGGATGGAGCCTGAAGAGACAGGAGACTCAAAGCGGAGCTGTGGCTCAAGTGGAAGAACACTATGATTGAATGAAAAAGTTAAGGGACAACACCGAGGCCCTAAGTCCAAGCCCCATTATTGGCACACACACAAAAAACACCTCATTTAAGCTGGCCACCGTGGCTTATGCCACTAGAGCCAGAGCTAGCAGGAAAATATACAGTAAAAAAGGAAAGGGCTGGGAGTTTGACCTAGTGGTAGAGTGCTTGCGTAGGACGCATGAAGACCAGGGTTTGATTCCTTGGTACCACATACACACAGAAAAGGCTGGAAGTGGTGCTATGGCTCCAGTGATAAAGCTCTAGCCTTGAGCACGCCCAAGGACAGGTCTCAGACCCTGAGTTCAAGACCAAGGATTGACAAAAAAAAAATTTTTTTAAAGGAAATAATCAGTATTGCAAATAATCCTGTATAATGATCAAATTAAATAAGAAATACTTGGACAATAAAAATGAAAGTATATCAGAAAAATTTGATATGCATAAAGCTGAATGTAGCTCAAACTGAAATAATTAATCAAATGTAGCTATTCAATAACATTCCTAATACTAAACAAAATTTATAAGGGAGGGGAGTTACCTTTATAAATTATAATAATTAAGAGTAGGAGTGGGGGGACCAGGAGTTTGGTAGAGTGCTTGCCTAGCATGCACAAAAACCAGGTTTCGATTCCTCGGTACCACATACATAGGAAAAAAAAAAGCCAGAAGTGGTGCTGAGGCTCAAGTGATAGAGCTCTAGCCTTGAGCAAGCCCAAGGACAGTGCTCATACTGTTGACACTGCTTTCCTGCCACAGAATGGAATCAAAGAGTTTTAAGAAACCTTATGGTTCATATAACTAAAATAGTTACTCCCTGATAACAAGTTTAATGATTGTTTAAGCTCATTCCTGATCCTCATCATTAGAAGTTTATGATGAGCCAGACAATAGTGAGTGAATCATGCTTATAATCCTAGCCATTCAGGAGGCTGAGCTCTGTTTGAAGCCAGCATAGGAAAGTCCGTCCACGCGCCTACCCAAAAAAGCCAGAAGCAGAACTGTCTTGAATGGTAGCGGATCCACCTTGAGCAAAAAAAAGTTTAAGGACAGTGCCCCGGCCCCTGGGTTCAAGCCCTAAAAGTGGCAAAAAAAAAAGAAGGAGCAGGAGGAGGAGGAGGAGGGAAAAAAAATCTTATCCAGAAGTAATTTTCTTTTTTTTAAAACCCAGAGCCTGGGCAGTCTCAGCTTTTTGCTCAAGGCTAGCTCTCTACCACTATGAGCCACAGCTCCACTTTCAGTTTTTGGATGGTTAATTGAAGATGAGTCTCACATGTCCCTGATAGATTGGCTTCAAACCAGCTTCCTGAGTAGCTAGGATTATATGGGTAAACCATCAGTACCTGGCTCAGAAGTAATTTAAATGCCACCGAAATCTTTAGGCCTGCTTATGAGATTCTGGCAATATTTCCACATGCAACCACTACTGGGAAATGCTAGAGACACATTTTATTCCATATACAATGAAAAATCCAATGTATTATGAAAATACAGAAGAAGAAAAAACAGCTTGATTCAACATAAGACTCAGACTTCTGAAATAATCACCTTTTTGCTTCCTTGAAAGGATAGGGCTGCATGAAGAACCCCCTCCAGCTGTAAATCGCACAGAGTGACAGAAGAGATTAAAGTAACATACTGTTAAAATCTAGAAGAAATGTAAAAATCTTCAAAAAGCTTGATTCATCCTTAAAAACGAGTAAAAATGGGAATGAACATAATTCTATAGGAAGTGCAGAAATTCCACCGTATGTATTTTAAAATCAGTATGAAAATTACACCAAAATTAAAATTCACAGTTCTAATAATGACTAAAATTTCAAAAGAGCTCAAATTGCACTTAAAAGGTTAAAAGTATCAAAGAAATCGAATTAGGTAGCCAAATAATAATCAAACATAAATTTTCTTTCACTAGAAGCAATCATTAAAAAGTTCAATAATTCCTTTCAGTGGTTGTAAGGCAAGTTTTCCACAAGGTAAGAAGACTTCAAAAGACAAATGGATATGACATACTAACATTTTCTGTGTAAATACTCATTTTCTGTGGCCAAATCAAAGGAAGAGTAGGGAAACCAGGCTTTAAATGTCTGTCTTCATTCTATCACTTAACGTTCTAAACTCTAGTTCGCCTTTTTGTTAAAAAAGTAATTCTAAAATTGGGCTGACCGCTCAGCTCAGCTCAATACAGCAGAGTCACACAGCACAGACCATCCCAAGCCTCAGCGACGAGGCTGATAAGCAGACCTTGGCTGAGCACGCACCTAGAAGTTCCACAATGCTCCCGCTGCGGTCTCGGCCCCGAGCCTCCTCTTGAGCCGCAGCTAGCTGTCCAAGACCACCTGGCGTGGTCAGTGCCTGCAGCAGCTCCGGCGGCGGGGTGCGGAAGAGCTGCTGCAGGAGCTCCAGGGCTCCCGTCACCACATTGTGGTCTTGGTGCTGCGTGTGATGCAAGGTCAGTTCATAAACCTAGACACAGAGGCACAGGTCTTTGGTTACCGCTTTTAAAACATGCCCCATATTTCACCATGCTCTACTATTTATTTATTTAGCCAGTTCTAGGGCTTGAACTCAAGGCCTGGGCACTGTCCTTGGGCTTTCTCGAGGCTAAAGCTCTACCACTTGAGCCTCAGCACCACTTCTGGCTTTTTCCATGGATGTAGTATCGAGGAATCGAACCCTGGCCTTTGTGTGTGCTAGGCAAGCACTCTACCACTTGGCCACACTCCTGGCTCCATCACCCTGTTTTATTTTTACAAGCTTTTGTTAGCAAAACTCATGCCTTTATTTTGCCCTCTAAACCCCTCTGTCATTTATACCGGTGTACATATTAACGTCCAGGTTGTATTCTAAAGGCCCGTTCAGGTCTGCATTTTCCAAAAGTGGGAATAAGAAAGGAAATGTACCCAGACAAGAGTGAGTAGACACAGTAGATATTGGAAACATGATTCTGAGTGCCAGGGAAAACTCACAAAGAAATTTAAAGACACTTCAAATTTTATCTTAATAAAATCCAAAAAATTGAGGGCCAGGAGTTCGGCCTAGTGGTAGTGTACTTGCCTAGCATGCACAAAGACCTGGATTCTATTCCTCGGTACCACATACATAGAAAAATTCCAGAAGTGGTGCTGTGGCTCCAGTGGTAGAGCTCTAGCCTTAAGGAAGCCCAAGGACAGTGCTCAGGCCCTCAGTTTAAGCTCCAGGCTGGCAAAAATTAAAAAAAAAAAAAATGAAATTTTAAAAAGAAATTCACTGACATCCTGCATTTTAATTTGCTAAGTTTGCCAACTCTACTTTTTTTTTTTTTTTTTTGGTGGGTGGAGGGACTTGAAGTTGGTCTAGGTGCAGTTCCTGAGCTCTTCAGCCCAAGGCTACAGTCCTACCACTGGAGCCATAGCCCCACTTCCCGTTTTCTAGTGATTAATTGGAGATAAGACACCCAAGGTCTTTTGTGCCTGGGCTGGCTTTGAACCCTGATCCTCAGCTCTTAGCCTCCCGAATAGCTAGGATTACAAGTGTGAGCCAAGGCGCCAGCGCCCGGTGCCCAGCGCGCCAACTCTACCTTTAAAATAAAAGAATATACATGTTTTTATAAAGGTGATATAAAAGAGTATTAAGGTCCAGGAGTTTGACCTAGTGGTAGAGTGCTTGCCTAGCATGAATGAGGACCCCAGGTTCGATTCCTCAGAACCACATACATAGAAAAAAAAAAAAAAAAAAGCCAGAAGTGGTGCTGTGGCTCAAGTGATAGAGCTCTAACCTTGAGAAAGCCTAAAGACAGTGCTCAGGCCTCTGAGTTCAGACCCGAGGACTGACAAAAAAAAAGAATATTAAACAGTCAAAGAAAGCTCCAAAGCTCCTTGAACCTTTGCCTTTAGTTCTTCTTATGCAACCTCTGTAACCAAAAATCATAGTTGGCAAACTGTAGTCCACAGGTAACATACTGCCTGCACCTGTGTTTGCTTCTGCAATTTCACTGTACATGGCACAGTCATAAGCTACCTGTGGCTTTCCCGGCCTGCACTAGTGGAGATGGCACGATGCACAAAGCTTAGATGCTTTATGCAGGTACATCTGGACTCTGCTTTAGGTTATCAGCTTCCAGCTTAACTCACCCTCCTGAGCAGAGTCAAGAGAAAGAACCAGCACCCACACTCCTTCCTTCTGCCCCTCCTGCACTGTTCCCACCACTCTGCTGCCTCTTTACTACAGTCACATGTTGTCACATAACACTATTTAAGTTTAGTGTGCTCCATAGAGAAATGGAGTCTACAAGAAGGCAATTAAAATAAGTAATTTGTATATTAGATGTTCATAAAATTACTCAATAGAAAGCCTGTTAAGATGATAAATCAAAAAAAAAAGATTTCATTATTAAATATAGCTTAAAGAGAATGATTTGGTGGAGCTGTGGCTCAAAGGGTAGGACGGTAGCTTTGAGCTGAATAAGTAAGGGCCAGGGCCCAGGCCCAGAGTTCAAGCCCCACAACCAAAAGAAAATGGGGGGGGGGGGGGAGAGAATGATTTAAGCCAGACATGGTGGCTCACACCTATAATCCTAACTACTCAGGAGGCTGAGATCTGAGGATCAAGGTTCAAAGCCAGCCCAGGCACAAAAGACCTTGTGAATCTTATCTCCAATTAATCTCTGGAAAATGGGAAGTAGGGCTATGGCTCCAGGTGAAGAGTTCAGAAACAGCACCTAGGCTCAGGGTTCGGGTGGTAGCTTTGAGCTGAAGAGCTCAGGGACAATGCCCAGGCCCAGAGTGCAAGCCTCATGACCCACAATGAGAGAGAGAGAGAGAGAGAGAGAGAGAGAGAGAGAGAGAGAGAGAGAGAGAGAGAGAGAGAGAGAGAGAGAGAAAGAGAGGGAGGGAGGGAGGGAGGGAGGGAGGGAGAGGGAGGGAGAGGGAGAGGGAGAGGGAGAGGGAGAGGGAGAGGGAGAGGGAGAGGGAGAGGAGAGAGAGAGAGAGAGAGAGAGAGAGAGAGAGAGAGAGAGAGAAGAGGAGAAGAGGAGAGAAGAGAAGAGAGAGGAGAGAGGGAGGGAGAGGGAGAGAGAGGGAGAGAATGATTTAAAGGTAATTCTTTGATTATAAAGTATTGCTATCTTAAAATTATTGTATGCTTTATCTGTGTCAAGATTAAATTATAAATTTGTTGTGAATTTCACTGGTGTTCTTAAAGTTCTTTATTGTGTTCTACCCTCTTTGCTAACACGCATGAATTTGCCTCCCTTTTTCCCAGATTCTGAGTCAAAATATCTGTTACAGGGAATTCTTGGAATTCCTAATCTGAATTGCACGCTATATAACAATCAATTTCAGAATACCTTTCAAGACATTCCTACATAGGATCATTTATTTTGTTGTATTTATTGTTCATATTGCTGATCTATATCCTCAAACATTTTTTTTAGAAAGCATTCAAGAAATACTCACACCTACAACTCTACTGAATCAGGAGGTCATGATCTGAGGGTCCACAGTTCAGAGCCAGCCTTGGCAGGAAAATCCATTAAGACTTTTATCTCCAATTAACCATCAAAAAAAGCTGCAAGTGGAGCTGTGGCTCAAGTGGTAGAGTGCTAGCCTTGAGCAAAAAAAGCCAGACGCCCTAAGTTCAAGTCCCAGAAATAGCAGGAAAGAAAAGTAAAGAAAATAAAGGAGTACCAGTAGTGGAATTGTGGCTCAAGCCTTGAACTTTTAAGAAGTTCAGGGAGAGAGCTGGGCACAGTGGCTCAGGCCTGTAATCCTAGCTAATCGGAGGCTGAGATCTGAAGATTGTGGTTCAAATCAGCCCCAAAAGACTCTTATCTCCAATTAACCACTAGAAAACCAGAAGTGGTGCTGTGGCTCAATGGGTAGGTCAGTAACATTTAGCTGAAGAGCTCAGGGACCATGCCCAGGCCCAGGCCCAGGGTAAGATGGTAGCCTTGAGCTGAAGAGCTCAGGGGCAGGGCCCAAGCCCAGAGTTTAAGCCCCACGACCGACCGACCCAACCTGACAAAAAAAAAAAAAAGGGATAGAAGGAGGGAGGTGAGGTGGGGAGTGGAGAATCATTCAGAGTTCATATCAGGCTAGTACAGCCCAAAGCAACAATGTCATGCATCCAAGGAGCAGAGACTGCACCTAAATTGCTTGCTACTGGATCTACAGCCCCCATCTGGTAGACAGCACACAGTGGGTGCTCAGTATGTAATGCGAGTGGATGAGCACTCTTCCAGACCTTTGGTTTTACAGACAGGATAACAGCAGTCTCTGGTACTGGGGAAGCTGAGGGGCACGAGTGATCCGAGACCATATGGACGTGAGGAAGCTGCAGGACAAAGGTCAACTCCCAAAGGTCCAGTCCTACTTCCTACAATTATCAGCTCTGTGCTTCCTGTCCTAATCAGTGGTGTTATCATTTGTTCATCCTTGCAGTACAGGACTGGAACACGGCTCCTACCTGGACAAGCTGCTCCGCAGAAGGACAGATTTCCATTTCTTTCCGTGTCACCCCAAAGCTGCCTTTCAGGCTTGTGTCTTTGACCTGTTGCTGTAGCAAAGGCACCAGGTACCGCAGTGTGAGCAGCACACCGAGGATCAGGAGCGTGGGATGTCCTTCCTCCACAGGAACCAGCAGGCCTGCAAAGGCAGCCACCATGACCTCTTCATACCCAGTCTGCTACCCAGACAACTGCCCCACACTCTGATGAAAAGGGAAGACCTACGCCAGGCGTGGTGGCTCAGGCCCGTCACCCTAGCTACTCAGGAGACTGAGCTCTGAGGAGCTCCATAAAACAGCCAGCCCGGGCACTAAACTCCATGACTCTCTTATCTCCAATTAACCACCAGGGAACCGGAAGTGGCGCTGTGGCTCCAGGGGTAGGGCACTAGCCTTGAGCTCAGGGATGGCACCCAGGCCCAGAGTTCAAGCCCCATGACTGACCAAAATAAAATAAAATAAAATAAGAGGGGGAGAATCCAGTGGGATGCCAGCAGTTTACAAAGGTAATCTTAGCAACTCAGGAGGCTGAGATTTGATGATCACAGTTCAGTGCCAGCTCCAGTGGCAAATCTGTGAGACTCCTATCTTTAATTATGCACCAAAAAAGCCCTAAGTGGAGCTGTGGATCGTGTGGCAGTGCTAGCTTTGAGCACTCAGGGGCAGTGCTGAGTCCAAATCCCAGAAACAGACAGACACAGACAGACACAGACACACATACACACACGCACGCACGCACGCACGCACGCACGCATGCACGCAGCAGGAGGAGGAAAACCCTCCTCTAAGGACAGCAGTAAGGATAAAGGTGGTACAAGCATGACTGTAAAGGCAGACTGCCCAGATCCAAGAGTGGTTTGAAGGACAGCCATGTCCTTAAGCTCACCAAAGACCTTACAGTGAACATGACTGCACTGTTTTGTTTTTGCCAGTCCTGGGGCTTGACTCAGGGCCTGAGCACTGACCTTGGGCTTTTTTCTCAAGGCTAGTGCTCTACCACTTAAGCCACAGCACCACTTCTGGCTTTTCTATGTATGTGGTACTGAGGAATTGAACCCTGGTCTTTGTGTATGCTAGGCAAGCACTCTAGTACTAGGCCAAACTTCTGGACCCTTTTTTTTTTTTTTTTAAATGCTGATACTAGGGCTTAAACTCAGGCCTCAACATCATTTGACTTTTTTCATCATGGTTAAAGCTCTACCACTTGAACTTTTTGCTGGCTACCTGGACATAGGAATCTCACCCACAATGGCTTTGAACCCTGATCCACTGATCTCAGCCACCTGAGTAGCTAGGTTTATAAGCGTGAACCACTGGTGCCCACTTACAGTCTGCTGTGAAAATCTCTCGAGTCTATCTTGAGTATATGCTGGAGGCTGGGGTATCTGCAGGCCTCATCCTTACCTAGGAGTACATTCAGAAGCCAGCTGTAGAAGTACTGAGTCCTCCTGGAATGCTGGCAGATACTCACTGCAGAGCCAGCTGCGGTCCGGCGGACAGTGGGGGAACTTGATTTCAGATTTGCTACGAAAGCCTTTAACAGGACCTGGAAGAAAAAACCCAAATAAACAAAAGATGAAGCTCCTATGAGGCTTACTGTGTTTTCCTAAAACTAGACTGAAGGGCTGGGAGTGTGGCCTAGTGGTACAGTGCTTGCCTAGCATGCACAAAGCTCTGAGTTTAATTCTCCAGAACCAGACACAGAAAAAGCCAGAAGTGGTGCTGAGGCTCAAGTGGCAGAGCTCTAGCCTTGAGAAAGCTCAAGGACAGTGCTCAGGCCCTGAGCTCAGCCCCAGGACTGGCAAAAATAAAAAATAAATGAAATTGAATGCAGAGCTTCAAGTTTTTCCAGAGCAAAAATGATAAACAGCAAGACTTTCTGAAAGTAAGGAATAGGTGACAAGCACATGGTCTACTTACTTTTCTGTAAATTGCATTAAGAACTTGCACAGTATCTAGGTCCTGTCTGGAGTAAGTGGGATCTCAGTATCCAGAGAAGGTGCATTCACAGGTGCATTAAGGGACAGGGCAGTAACGACCAGGCTAACCAAGACAGAAGCATCACATAAGAAGCCGGTGCTGTGGATCATACCTGCAATCCTAACTCCTCAAGAGATTCTGACTCAAAGCCAACCCAGGCAGAAGTTCCTCCAATTAACCAGCAAAAGGTCTGAAATGGGGAACTGTGGTTCAAATGGCAGAACATGAACCTTTAGCAAAAAAGTCAAACAACTGAAGTTAAAAGGTCAGGAGAGGGGCCGGGAGTTTGGCCTAGTGGTAGAATGCTTGCCTAGCAAGCAAGAAGGCCCGGGTTCAAGTCCTTGGTATCACATACATAGAAAAAAGCCAGAAGTGGTGCTGAGACTCAAGTGGTAGAGCTCTAGCCTTGAGAAAGTCCAAGGACAGTGCTCAGGCCCTGAGTGCAAACACCAGGACTGGCAAAAAAAAAAGGGTCTAGAGATTTGTCTCCAGTGGTAGAACACTTATCTGGCAAGTACAAAGTTCAAAACCTAATACGTCAAAAAACATGGTAGTATACCACACACACATCTAAGACAAATAGGAAAGGGAAAATCGGGGCTGGGAGTTTGGCCTAGTGGTTAAAGTGCTTGCCTAGCATGCATGAAGACCCGGGTTCGATTCCTTGGTACCACATACATAGGAAAAAGCCGGAAGTGGTGCTGAGGCTCAAGGGGTAGAGCTCTAGCCTTGAGAAAGTCCAAGGACAGTGCTCAGGCCCTGAGCTCAAGCCCAGGACTGGAAGAAAAAAAAAAAAAAAAAGAAAGGGAAAATCATCTTTATAAACTTATGCTAGCTCTAGATTTCACTGAAAACCCACTTGAATGGCTATAAGTAGATTGGAAAGGCAGGAGAATAGATTTTGGGGAATATTTATCCCAAGAAGGTAGTGTAGCAACATGGCTATTCTACTTTTTAAAATAAGGGAGAAAAGAAGGAAGAGAAGGAGAAGGAGGGAAGGAAGGAGGGAAGAAAGGAAGGAAGGGAGGAGGGAGTCAGGTGCCAGTGGCTCTCACCTGTAATCCTAGCTGCCCAGGAAGCTGAGTTCTAAGGATCACAGTTTGAAACCAGCATGGGGAGAAAAATCTATGAGATTCTTATCTCCAATAACTTCCCAAAAGTAATAAGTGGCACTGTGGCTAAAATGGCAGAGCGCTAACCTTGAATAAAAATGTTCAGGGACAGTACCCAAGCCTGAGTTCAAGCCACAGGACCAGTACAAAGGAGAGGGAAGGGGGAGAGCTTAGCACAGTCTTACTCCAATGTGATATAAATCATAGCACACTAGCCAGGTAAGCTTTATCACTGATTGGTCTCTGAGCTGATACCAGTTCTCACAGAAGCCCCTGCTCCCAAAAGGCCCCAGAAGCAGTTGTCTTCCAACTGCCTAGGAGCCTCTACTGCAAAGAGGGAGCAATAGAAATAGAAATAGGAGGGCCAGGAGTTTGGCCTAGTGGTAGAGTGTCTGCCTAGCATGCACAAAGACCCAAGTTCAATTCCTCAGTGCCACATACATAGAAAAAAGCCAGAAGTGGTGCTGTGGCTCAAGTGGTAGAGCTCTAGCCTTGAGAAGGTCCAAGGACAGTGCTCAGGCCCTGATTCAACACCTATGACTGGCAAAAACAAAACAAAGAAACAACAACAACAAAAACAGAAATAGGAGAAGCCAGGAGCAGTGAGTGACTCAAGCCTATCATCCTAGCCACTCAGGAGGCCAACATCTGAGAATCACGGCTCAAAGCCAGCCTAGGCACTACAGTCCATGAGACTCTTATCTCCAATTAACCACCAGAAAACAGGAAGTGACGCTGAGGCTCAAGGGGTATGGTGGTAGCCTTGAGCAGAAGAGTTCAGGGAAAGAAGAAAGAAGAAAGAAGGAGAAGAAATAGGAATTGCAGCTCCCACTGGCACTACATTCTTAACATTCATGACCTCATTTCCTTACTCCAAAGCCCATGAAACTGGCTTTAAATCACATTAATGTTAACCAGACAATCTCAAAACACAGAGGAAAAGTCATGAACTAGGCCGGGCGCAGTGGCTCACACCTGTCATCCCAGCTACTTAGGAGGCTGAGATCTGCGTTGTGGTTCAACGCCAGCCTGGGCACTGACGTGCACTGAAGTTTGTGAGATTTTTAATCTCCAGTTAACCACCAGAAAACCAGAAGTGGCACTGGGGCTCGAGGAGCAGGGCGGTAGCCTTGAGCTGAAGACCTCAGGGACAGCACCCAGGCCCAGAGTTTAAGCCCCACAACTAACAACAACAAAAAAACCATCCTGAACTAGCCTGAGCCATCTCTTCACGGTCATATAGTTCAGGACGGCAGTCACAGCTAACAAACGAGGAGCTCCTGCGAGCCAGGTCCAATGCTACATCCAACGCGCATGTGTGGACTCCTTCCGCAGAAGAACTCTGCCTGAGTACACCACATGTCTCATTGGTCAAACTGGGCAAGAAAATCTGTGGGCAACTTACCAATGGGAAAGGGCTGGCAACCAGAGTTTCAATGACTCTAAAAAGTGTTGTCACCGGTGCAGTGGCTCACACCTGTCATCCTAGCTACTCAGGAGGCTGGGATCGGAGGGTCAGGTTCAAAGCCAGCTCAAGCCCAGAAGGACCTGAGACTCTTATCTCCAATTAATCTCTAGAAAACGGGAAGTGGGGCTTGGCTCAAGGGTAGGGCAGCAGCCTTGAGTTGAAGAGCTCAGGGACAGCGCCCATGCCAAGTTCAAGCCCCATGACCCACAAAAAAAGAAAAAAGAAAAGAATACACTAAAACAGGTCTGAAGTGGTCTGATGCCAAGAGGACACGGGTGCTTGCTAGCATTCAAACCTACAAGTCAGCAGAGAGGCACCGCCACTCGGAAGGCTTGGTACAATCTCTTTCCAAAACTAAGCTGAGCCCAACTCAGCCTCTCTGGAAAAATGTCTTTTAAATTTACATCTATAAATCATCTTATTCACTTCACCCTATAATAGAAAGTAGAAGTAGAGGAAAACTCCTGGGGTGCCTGAAAACTACACACATAGCAGTATGGCAGGTCAGGAAACAACTTGTCTTGCCTTGCTGTCATTACTAGAGGATTCAAATGACTGCCCAGCCAATAGCCCCGAGAGACCCATTTGCACGTCTGTGACCTGAGGCAGCAATCATACCTTAATTTCATTGTCATTTGCAAAATTGCCAAAAGAAGCCATAATTTTGGGGATAGCTGCAGCCAAGGTCTCCTGGACCGATTCCTCAGGTCTCTTGCTTATGCGAGTCAAGCATGGCAGAAGATTCACCAGGTAAGGCCTAAATGTGCAAAAGGAACATTTGTCATTCTTCAGGTGTCGTAAGATGAGGAAATAGAAACACGTAGCTT
Source organism: Megascapheus bottae (assembly GCF_031878675.1). Classification (NCBI taxonomy): domain Eukaryota; kingdom Metazoa; phylum Chordata; class Mammalia; order Rodentia; family Geomyidae; genus Megascapheus; species Megascapheus bottae. Next base: position 59,105,681 of record NC_143521.1, read on the forward strand.
TCTATTAGGAAAAACACAGCTTTACAAGCAAATAATCCTAACAGAGATGAAAACAATTCTTAGATAAAAGAACAGCACATCTGAATGCAGAGTAAGTGTAACCACCCTTTGTCTCGCCCCTCCACAGAGGGTGTGGGAAGAAGCTGGGTTTAGCCAGGCGCTAATAACATACATCTTTAACCCTAGCTATTCAGAAGGCTGAGATCTGAGAACTGAGGTTTGAAGTTAGGCCAAGTAGACAAATCGGAAAGAGTCTCATTTCCAATTAACTAGTATAGTAAAAAAGCCAAAGCCAAAGTGGAGTTATGGCTCAAATGGTAGAGCACCAGCTTTGAGCAAAAAAAAAAAGCAAGAGTGAGAGGACTTGAATTGAAGCTCTATTACTGGTGTGTTCACGCAGGCATATATGCACATATGCACACACATGTATGCACACATACACACACACAGATTCTAGACTTATTTACAGTAAATTATAATAGTTATCAAATTTATTAAAATACACCTATTTAAGTAGGATAGTATCAAAAATTCTACTTTAAAGACAAAAAATTTTAGAGTATGAATAAAGTTTTCCTAAAGAAGAAACATTAGAAATCAGAAAAAAAAATGTATTCATGCTAAATGAGGCCCTTTAGAAAGAACTTGTTAATGCGCACTGAGTGGAAAGACCTGTCGAGCCCAGGGCTGAGTGCAGGGACCGCCCTCCCCTAGTGATGAGACAAGTGGGAAACAGGGTCAACAAATAGCACTGACTCCGTCTGTAACAAAAACGTCAAAAAAACTGAATAGACAGGGAGGCAAGAGGGCCGCTCCAAAGAGATGACATTTTGCTGAAAGGAAAAACTAAACCAGCCATCAAGAAGAAATTGAACTTGTTTAATAAGGACTAAAATCAAGCTAACAAGTCAACAAAGCATACGTGAATATAAGAGCCAGGGGAGATTCTGAGCCTACAATGTTACCTGGATAGCAATATATTCAAACACACACGCACGAACGCGCACACACACACGCACGCACAGGTGTGCAGGTGCGTGTGTGGTACTACAGATTGAACTCAACACATCACCACCTGAGCAACTCTACAGTCCTTTATATTTTCAATTTGCTTTTGGGAGGGTCTCCTGCCTGGACAGACCTTAGATCATGATCTGCCTACCACTCTAAGTAGCTGGGATTAGAACTGTACACCACCAAACCCAGTCACAACTATATCTTTATTTTTTTTTTTTTTGGCCAGTCCTGGGCTTGAGCTCAGGGCCTGAGCACTGTCCTTGGATTTTTCTCAAGGCTAGAGCTCTACCACTTGAGCCTCAGCACCACCTCCGGCTTTTTCTAAGTATGTTGTACCAAGGAATCGAATGCATGCTAGGCAAGCACTCCACCACTAGGCCACACTCCTGACCCAACTATATCTTCTTACTGTCTCTTTGGCTGCTATGTGGTAAACTTGGGATGCAATGCTTCAGAAATTTTTCAAAACAAGGATAACTAGGTTTAGAATGTAGCTCATTCGGGGAGGACACACTCACATGCTCAAGGTTCTAGGTTCAATTTCGAAAAGTAAAACAAAACTAATAATAAAAAGGAAGGGTTTTGTAACACCAACCTTCCAAAGCAAGTCCCAGTGGCTCACACTTATAATCCTAGTTACTCAAGAGACTTGCTTAGGCACACAAATTCTTAAGACTCCTACCTTTAATTAACCAGCAAAAAAGCTGAAACTCCAAGTCATGGTTTGAGTGACAGAAGTGCCAACCAAAGAAAGCCTAGCAAGAGTGTGAGGCCCAGTGTAAGTGGCAATATTGGTGCAAAAACATTCATACTCAAAAATCTTACTTTTGTGGTCATACAAGGTTATTACTGAAATACAACCTCAAAAGAATCACTATTTCGGGCCAGGAGTTTGGCCTAATGATAGAGTGTTTGCCTAGCATGCACACAAGACCAGGGTTCAATTCCTCCGTACCACATACATAGAAAAAAAAAACAGTAGTGGTGCTGAGGCTCAAGTGGTGGAGCTCTAGCCTTGAGAAAGTCCAAGGACAGTGCTCAGGCCCTGAGCTCAAGCCCAGGACTGGCCAGAAAAAAAAAAAAAAAAAAACGCAAGCAAGAAAAAAAGAAAAAGAATCACTATTTCAAGTTAACAATGAGGATTCAGGCCACTCTACCACTGCCTCTGGGATAGACCTAAAGGTCTCTAGGATGTGAATATGCTTTTTTACCAGTTAAGGAAAGAAGGAAGGACTCGGTTTACTTAAAAAAGGAAAAAAAAGGGCTGGGAGTTTGGCCTAATGGTTAAAGTGCTTGCCTAGCATGTATGAAGACCCAGGTTCGATTCCAGGTTACCATATACATAGAAAAAAGCCGGAAATGGTGCTGAGGCTCAAGTGGCAACAAATCTGTACACAATGCTGTCACTATGTTTCCAGGAATGACCACAGGAAAGAGCAAAGAAAGAAGAAAAGGGAAAAAAATAGAATAAAAATAATATTTTTAAAAAAAGGGAAAAAAAGGTCCTGCTTTCTTTTTCAACCTATTAAATCAGTCTCAACAGTTTCAAAGCTTTTTCAACTAGTTAAAACTTTACACACATCTCAACATTCATCTTTTGAAGCCATCTCATCTTTTCAACCTAAGAAATCAACAAATATTTGTTTTCCAAGTTTGTGAGAATGAGATCAGCACCTCAGCCGTTACCTGTTGACAAGTATCTTTAAGCAATTATGATGTGCAGCCAGTCTGGGCAGCGCAGAACAGGACAGTGAGACCCCTGCTAATCTACAAAATGCATTTCCTAAGTCACATGGCAAGATGTACAGGAAGCCAACAAGCATACTAAGAAAGAATATTCCACATAGAAATGGGTGCTATGAAGAAAAACACAAGCAGAACACTGTCAACAGCAATTTGGGAGGGGCTAGACAATTTGAGAAACACACTAGGCTTGGACTGGGAGGTTTATCTGAAGAGGAGACATTTGAACTAGACCATTAAAGTCCAGCACTAGCTTGTAACCCATCAGACATGATTTTTAAAATATCTCAGAAGAGCTGGGCACTGGTGGCTCACACCTGTAATCCTAGCTACTCAGAGCTGGGCTGAGATCTGAGGATCAGAGTTCTAAGCTAGCCCAGGCAGCAAAGTTCATGAGACTCATCTCCAATTAACCACCAGAAAGTCAAAAGTGGCACTGTGGCTCAAAGTGATAGAGCACTAGTCTTGAGTGAAAAAGCTCGGGAATAGCACTCAGGCCCTGAGTTCAAGCCCCCCAATTGACCAAAAAACAAAAGAAAACAAAGCAAAACAACCAAAGCAGAATTGAAGGTGTGGCTCCAAGTGAAAACATGAAGCCCTGATTTTAAACACCAGTACTGGCATCAAAAAAAAATAAAAGCTGGCCACCTGCACCCTCGCTACTCAAGAGGCTAAGATTTGATGACTGAAGTTCAAAACCAGCCCAGGCAGAAAAGTCCATGAGGCTCTTTTCTCCAATGAACCAGCAAAAAGCTGGACATGGAGCTTAGGCTCAAGTGCACAAAGTAGCCTTGAGCAATAATTAAAACAAAAAAGTAGCCTTGAGCAAAAAAGCTAAGGGACAGCTTGCAGGCCTAAGTCAAGCCCCAGAACTAGCACAATAAACAAACAAGCCCCAGAACTAGCACAATAAACAAACAAACAAAAAGAAGTACAACTTACCTGCATTTTTGAGGTCGAACCAGGTGAGCCAGCTCAGCAAACCTCCAAAGGGCAGCACGAAGACTTCGAGGGGCACCATTCTGAGTGTGTTTAAGGAGCAAGACGTTACATGTAAGAGTTATATGCACTTGTCATCAGAAGGGTAATGTGTAAAGGAAGATTCTCTTTAGCTATTCATTTCTATTTTCAGAGAAGAAGCTAAATGTGCAAAACATCTGGTTTTGAAGTCCAGAAAACTTCAATTATAAAGATATATGTTAAAAAATTAATTTAGCCATTTAAACTAATAAAATGAAGAACAAGTTTTTGGAGAAAAGTAAAACAAAGTTTCCTTTTCAAACACCATTTCCTCATAATATTTTATTTATTAACTTAAAAATAAAATTTTAAACACTGTTCCATACTGTGTTAAAGTACCATCTTTATGACAATGGAAAATAAAGGCCTACCTTTTTAATTTCCTTATAGAGTTCTAATTGTAGCCTTGGCAGATTAGAGTCCATCAAAGCCTACAAGGAGACAGAGATTTGTTTATGGAAGACACACTCACTCATGGTTCTGAAGAATGCTAAAAGGCAACCAAAATCTGAACTTGGGGGCAAAGTCAACTAGAATAGCAACTAAACTGGAAAACTATTTATGTATTTATTGGTGCAAGTTCTAGGGCTTACTCAAGCCCTGGCTGTTGTCTCTGAGCTCATTTGCTCAAGGACAGTGTCCACAATCTGAGCCACAACTCCACTTCCCAGTTTTGGTAACTAACTGGAGATGAGAGTCTCACAGGGAGTCTCACAGATTATCCTGCCCAAGCTGGCGGAGAATCATGATTCTCTGTAGCTAGGATTATAGGTGTGCGCCAACAAGGGCCCAGCTGAAAACTAAGATGCAAATGTATACAGAAATCACCCAACAGCAGGCGCGGTGGCTCACGCCTGTCATCCTCGCTACTCAGAAGGCTGAGTGGTTCAAAGCCAGCCTGGGCACTAAAGACTGTTGACACTCTTATCTCCAATTAACCACAAAACCAGAAGTGGCTCCAGGGGTAAGGTGGTAGCCTTGAGCTGAAGAGCTCAGGAACAACGCCCAGACCCAGAGTTCAAGGCCCATAACTGACCCCAAAAAAAAAAAAAAAAAAAAAATCACCAAACATATTTGACATCAGTCATTAAAAAGAACTTAATGTTAATTAAAATCAAATGCCAAGCCAGGCACAGTAGTTCACACCTGTAATCCTTACTACCCAGGAGGCTGAGATCTGAAGCTCCTGGTTCAAACCCAGCCGAAGCACTAAAGTCTGTGAGACTCTTATCTCTAATTAACCTCTAGAAAATGGGAAGTGGGGCTGTGGCTCAGGGAATAGGGCAGTAGCCTTGATCTGAAGAGCTCAGGGACAATACCCAAGCCCAGCGTTCAAGCTCCACAACTAACCAAAAAAAAAAAAAAAAATCAAATGCTACATAACAAAATTAAAATTAAAGCTCTCATGCTAAACCCTCAATAATCACTGATTCAAGTGACTGGCTGAAAGGTGAGAAGTGTACAACAGGCCAATGGTGTACCTATACACACACTGGCCCAGACTCCCTCATTCCACTGGGGCAGACTTATGGCCCAGAATCCTTTCTCTCTGCTGAAGATCGGGGCCTGGCTCTGGCAGGGATGCTCACAGCCTCCCTACAGCCCAGCCTATGCTACTGAGAAGACTCGGGGTCCTCAAAGCTTTATTGCCTGCCCTGCTCACTTCAGGGCTAAACCAGAAATAAGGTCCATGTGGCCACCTGGTAACTAAAGCTAACAGCTCTTGCCCCATTCTGGTCCTCTTCTAAAATGGCACCGCAAATGTGTGCCCAATGCACAAAGGAAATGTAACCCAGCCCTCCTGCCACCATGACATGCTGCACTCAGCCACTGAAACATAGCTCCTTCTGACCCAGTGGGCTAAGCCAGGCACATGTAAATAGCCTGCCTGCAAACCACACACCATGACATCGACACATTCAAGACAGAAGCATGTGAGGTGATGGCAGCTTTGCTTAGCTCTTACTTTTATAACTTTGTTGAGGCATTCATCAGCCACCATCCTGACATCGGACTCCGCATCATCACTACACAGCAGAAAAAGTTCCATAGCAATGCCCAGGAGTTTCTGAAATTCTGGAGAATTTCTAAGTATAAAAAAAGAAAAGACTGTCACAGCCAAGAGGAGCCTACAGAGAGATATGGTGACAAAATGAATCAAGTATCCAGAATTTTGCATGCAACTCTGAAATAGAAAAGGAAAGTTAAATGAAAATCAAGAAAATCTGAAATAAGTTGGTCTTTAATAGCTCATCAGTAGGACTGTGAAAAATACATCATCCAAAGAAAGATATTAAGTGGGGTAACACTTTCTTATTAGTATACATTAGCTATACAAGGGGGGGGATTCCATTATGACATTTCCACACATGTACTCACCAAATCCAATCAATTCCCCTTCCCCACTCTATTACTCTACTTGCCTCCCTCCTCATTTCCTAATTTAATTTCAAGAGGCTTCATTATTCTATATTTTTGCCAGGCTCCATCCCCTTTTGGATAATATTCACCCCCTTTCACTCTCATTAGCACAACCCCCAACACAGCCAGTTTTTCTCTTTGCCGTCTCTGCTAGACTCTTGTATTATCAGTATTCATAGTCTTCATTCAAGTTCTTAACTTTTTTTTTGTTTTGGTCAGTCTTAGGACCTGAACTCAGGGCCAGGGCATTGTCCTTGAGTTTTCTAAAGGCTAGTGTTCTACCACTTGAGCCACAGCGCTATTTCCACCTTTTTCTGTGTATGTGGCATCAAGGAATCAAACACAGTACTTCGTGAATGCTAGGTGAGCACTTTACCACCAGACCACGCTCCAAGCCCTCAAATTCTTACCTTTGTTAAGCCATGCTAGGTTGGTGCTCTCTTTTTAATCAGGCCTCCAGCTTTTCTGTATGTGTGTGCTAATACTGGGGCTTGTAGTCAGGGTCTGGACCCTGTCCCAATTTACTTAAGCATGTCTCTCACCACATTAAAATCCAATTTAAATAAAATTGAACTTTTTTTATGATGGTACTGAAGCATAAACTCAGAACCTGGGCACTAACGCTTAGCTTTCTCACTAAAGGCTGGTTTTTTACCATTTGAGCTACACCTCCACTTCTGATTGTATGGTGGTAAATTGGAGATTAAAGTCTCACAGACTTACCTGCCCCAGCTTGGCTTTGAACCATGATCTTCATACCATGGCTAGTTCTTTCTTGGCCTCCCTTGCCTGGATTATTGGCATGAGTTCTTGATGGTTGCCATTCTGACTATAGTTTTGGCACCTTTGTCAAGAATTAGGAGGTGGTAGAAGAGTGAAATTCTTTCTAGGTACTCTGCTCTATTCCACTGGTCTATGTATGTTTTTGTACTAGTACCAGGTTTGATTTGTCACTAGGGTTCTGCAGTGTAATTTGAAAGCAGGTACTGTGATACCCACAGTGCTGTTCTTTGTGCTCAGAGCTGTTTTGACTATTTGGGGTCTTGTATGCTTCCATATGAATGTTAGGGGGGGAGGGTAATGGGTACAGACATGTGAAAGGGTATCAATGCATGTGAATTAATGAACCTTCTATCTGGCAAATATCATGTAACCCTTTTACTAATTACAATAAAAAAATAAATTAAAAAAATGCATGTTAGGATTCTCAGGTAAAGAGTATCACTGGAATTTTGAAATGAACTGCATTGAATCTGTACACTTTAATAATATCAATTCTGCCAATCCATGAACAGGAGAGGCCTCTCCAATTTCTCATGCCTTCTTCAAATTCTTTCTTGGGTACTTAAAGATTTGTTTTGGGTTCTGGTGTTGGAGCTTCCACTCAGACTCACTTGTACGACTCAGCGTTTTTACTCAACTAGCACATTACCGTTTGAGTACACCTCGGTGTGCTGAGGTGGTTAATTGGACGTGAGTGTCATGGATTATCTTCCAAGCCTGGCCTGAATAAAGATCTTCAGTTCTCAGTCCCCTGACTAGCTAGGATTCTAGGTATATGCCACCAGCACTCACTTAATGTTTTCATTATAGAGGTCTTTCCGCTCCTTGGTTTATCCCTAAGCTTGCTTTTGTTTTGCTTGTAGGGGACTGAAAACATATACAGGGTATATTTAGGGCATTGTGGGGAAAATATATATTATTGCATATACAAAAAGTTCTGATTTTTTATAGGCTAACTTTATATCCTGCTACTTTGCCAAAAGTGTTTATTCAATCTAAGACTTTTCTGCTGGAGCTTCTAGGATTATATTTAGGATTAGTAGAGGATTATATTGTTTGCAAATAGGGATAATATGAGTTCTTCCTATTTCTTTTTTATCTTCTTGCCCTATGGCTCTAAGAATTCCAACACTATATTAAATATGAGTAAAATGAACCTTATGGTACCACTGGTGGGAATGGAAACTAGTAGAACCACTCTGGAGGGTAGTTTAGAGGTTCTTCAAAAAACTAAACATAAAGCCAGGTGCCAGCAGCTCTCATCTGTAATCCTTCAGTATTTCCTATATACCACTGCTGGCACAAAATCTGAAAACGGAGCTGATATTTCACACATGAAACAGCACAGGTTCAAACACATAAGAGTTGATCTAGCTGGGGTACAGTGGCTCACACCTATAAACTTAGCTACTCAGGAGGCTGAGATCTGAGGATCAAGGTTCAAAGCCAGCCTGGGCACAAAAGAACCTGAGACTCTTATCTCCTGTTAACCTCTATAACACAGGAAATGGGGCTTGGCTTGAGGGTAGAGAGGTGGCCTTGAGCTGAAAGAGCTTTGGAACAGCACCCAGGCCAAGTTCAAGCCCTATACCCAAAATAAGAGTTGATCTAAAACCACTTAGTAGCCTGGGTAGTGGAGGGCCCCCTGAGAGGGTCTTCCCATCTGCCTATCCCCTCCCCGACCTCCCTACCTCCCACCCCATCACCAGTGGCTCACATCGGTAACCCTAGCTCCTCAAGAGGCTGAGATGTGCAAATCATGGTTCATCAGCCAGAAGGAAAGGCGGTGAGACGCTTATCTCCAATAAACAACACGGAAAAAGCTGGAAGTCGTGTGGTAGCTCAGGTGGTAAAGCACTAGCCATGAGCAAAAGAAGCTCAGGGACAGTGCCTGGGCCCTGAGTTCAAGTCCTAGAACCAGCAAGTAAATAAAAGATAAGACCGCGTAGCTGACTTTTTATTTTTATTTTTATTTATTTATTTATTTTTTTTTTTTTGCCAGTCCTGGGCTTGAGCTCAGGGCCTGAGCACTGTCCTTGGGCTTTCTCAAGGCTAGAGCTCTACCACTTGAGCCTCAGCACCACTTCCGGCTTTTTTCTATGTATGTGGTACCAAGGAATCGAACCTGGGTCTTCATGCATGCTAGGCAAGCACTTTAACCACTAGGCCAAACTCCCGGCCCCGTAGCTGACTTTAGCTGTTATTGTAGGTGACATACAGAGGGGTTCCAGGTAATGAGTAATGAACACAATTCTTTTTCAATCATGTCTCCCCTCTGTGGCTTTCTCCCAGTTTTTCCCTCCTGTCCCCAAGACTACTTAGCTTCTATAGGAGGCAGAGATGGAACTCAAACCATTCCTCCCTACTTTTATCATAGTTGTCTACAATAGCATGCTCACGTGCCAGTGCTTATATTATTCTACACTGCAAGTAGATCTTTCCTTTCTTAAGTGGTTTAGATAAGTGATCCTGTCACAGCAACAAAATGTCTGGTAAATGCAACAAAGAAGCTACAAAAGAAGGGAAGGCTAGTTCACCTATTAGAAAGCTCAGCAACTGAGTCGGGGGCAGCAGCCGCTTGTGGCCTGCCAATCCCCAACTCAGATGAGCAGGCTCCACTACCAGGAACAGGGGGAGAAGCACAGGGTGACAAACGCTGCAAGCTTGCATGACAAGCACATCTCTGACAGTTGATAAACTCAGCAGTCTTGGACTGCTCTAATTACATGTAAAAATATCACACCAAACATGATTCTTTCAGTGGTTAGTAAGAGTGATTATTAAATAGAAACATGTTATCTAATTATCATAATGGCTGCAATTCTTGAATATAAATAAAAAGGCAATATTGCTCATTATACTATATTCTTAATATAGTCAGAAATATGGGCAAATAATCTTAGTAATCTTTTATGACAAGACCGCACTCCTCTATTTGTCCATTATGGCCTCAAACTTGAGATCATCTTGCTGCAGCACCAGTGCTAGGATGACAGACGTGCACAATCATACCCGTGATTTTTTAAAATATTTCTTAAAAGCAACTGGTGCCATAAGATGTAATGTACACAGTTTTTTCCATATATTTTTATTGTAATTAATAGAAGGGTTACATTATATTCACCAGATATAAGGTGCATTACTTCACAAACATTGATACCTTGGTCCCCATTTCCCTCCCCCCACCCCCGCCAAGATGTAATGTATACAGTTTTTATCTCCTCTAGCAAAGTCAGAATACAATTACCTGAGAGATTGTGCAACTATGTTTTCACATATTGTGAGACAATGATTCACACGGTCTTTCTTGGTGGCTGAGAGTTCCTTCTTTCTAGAAATTAAAAAAAAAAGAACAGAGAAAAGAAGTGAAGACGTGTTTCATTATCTACTTTATTCAATCAGTATTTCTTGTAATGAATCATTACAACTCTGCAAAGGATAGGGTAGAATCTGCACAGGGAGGCCGTGATGGGTTCATACAACCAGGGCACACCACAGGAAAATCTGCTAATGCCACAAAAGCAGCTTACTTTCCCTCATTCTAAAGAAATCAAGGGGGCCAGAAGCATGGCCTAGAGTGCTTGCCTGGCATTCATGAAGCTCTGAGTTTGATTCTTCAGTACCACATACACAGAAAAAGCCAGAAGCTAGGGCTCAAGTGGTAGAGCCCTGGCCTTGAGAAGAGATCCAAGGACAGTGCCAAGGCCCTGAGTTCAGCCACCAAGACTGGGGGGGAGGGAGGAACTGGTGCTGAAGCTGTAATCCTAGCTACCCAGAAAGTTGAGATCTGAGGATCAAGGTGTGAAGCCAGCAGGGGTAGACAAATTCAAGAAACTATTATCTCCAATTAATAAGCAAAAAGTCAGACTGGAGGTCTGGTTCAAGTGATAAGAGAGCCAGCCTTGAACAAAAAGCTGAGTGAAAGTATGAGATCCTGAGTTTAAGCCCCAGTGTGTGTACATACGCACAATCTGACTTCCTGGCATCTAGATTCAGACACGTGACCTAGTCCCACAGACGCAGTAGAACCCTGGTGACGGGTAATTCCTGTCTAACTTGCTTTCCCTGGGTATCTCCCCTTTAATCATCTTCCAATCAGAACAAATATGCCTAACACCCAGCTTGTTACACAGATAAATTCAATGGAACAATTGCAAAGCAACACAATAAATGACTATCGGAAGCTCAGGCCATGGAGACCTGACACCCTCATGAACCACTCACTTCCTTCAAGAGTACTGGGGCAGGCCAGACGTGGTGGCTCACACCTGCATTCTAGGTACTCTGAGGATCCAGATTCAAAGCCAGACCAGGGACTAAAAGACCGTGTGATTCATCTCCAATTAACCACCAGAAAACCAGAAGTGGTGCTGTGGTTCCAGTAGTAGAGCAACAGCCTTGAGCTGAAGAGCTCAGCAACAGCACCCAGGCTGAGAGTTTAAGCCCTATGACCAGTAGAAAAAGAAAAAAGTACTGTGCTGGGAGCTGGGAATGTGGCTTAGTGGTATAGTACTTCCCCAGCTTATATGATGCCCTGGGTTCAATGCCTCAGTACCACATACACAGAAAAGGTGCTGTGGCTCAAATGGTAGTAGAGCGCTACCTTGAACACAGAGGGGCTCAGGGACAGCACCTAGGCCTTGAGTTCAAGCCCCACAATGGGAAAAAATAAATAGATAAATGAACAAAGAATACTGTGATGGAATGATCCAACTGTCCTTCATTTTTGTGAGAGATAAACAAAATGTTATAGCCAGTCAACAGAAAACTACTTGGCCATAAAAAAAAAAGGGGGGGGGGGCGCGGGAGTTTGGCCTAATGGTAGCGTGCTTGCCTAGCATGCACAAAGACCCAGCTTTGATTCCTTGGTACCACATACATAGAAAAAGCCAGAAATGGTGCTGTGGCTCAAGTGGCAGAGTACTAGTCTTTAGGAAAAAGCTCAAGGACAGTGTTAATAGGAAACAATGACAAATTGGAATCAACTATGTTTGATTCAAAGACTTCAAAAATGACATTGGGGGCTGGAGTTTGGCGTAGTGGTAGAGTTCTTGCTTGCCTAGCATGCACGAAGACCCGGGTTCAATTCCTCGGCACCACATACATAGAAAAAAGCCAGAAATGGTGTGCTGAGGCTCAAGTGGTAGAGCTCTAACCTTGAGAAAAAGACCAAGGACAGTGCTCAGGCCCCTCAGTCCAAGCCCGGGACTGGCAAAAAAAAAAAAAAAAGACATTGGGCTGGGCATGGTGGCTCACCCTATAATCCTAGGTACACAGGAGGCTGAGATCTAAGGATCAAGGTTCAAAGCCAGCCCAGGCACTAAAGTCCACAAGACTCTTATCTCTAACTAATCACCAGAAAACCAGAAGTGGCGTTGAGGCTCAAGTGGTAGGGCAATATCCTTGAGCTGAAGAGCTCAGGAATAGTATCCAGTCTCAGAGTTCATGCCCCACAACCGGAAAGAGAGAGGGGGGGAGGAGAGGGGAGGGAGAGAGAGAGGAAGGAAGGAAGAAAGAGAGAGAGAGAGAAAAGAAAGACAGACATTGGGAAATCCATTTTTAGAACATTCTGAAACAAAACTAATCGTGAAAAACTGTTCAGTAATTTTGAGAGGCATATTCCTCAAAATGATAAACACAGAACTACCCTATAATCCAGCCATACCACTCTAGAGCATTTACCAATAGCATTACAAGTCAAGATATGCTAAAGACACTTGAAGCCAGCGCAGTGGCTCATGCCTGTAATCCTAGCTACTCAGGAGGCTGAGATCTGAGGATTGTGGTTCAAAGCCAGCCTGGGCACTGAAGTCCGTGAGACTCTTATCCCCAATTAACACTAGAAAATGGGAAGTGGCGCTGTGGCTCAAGTGGTAGGGCAATATCCTTGAGCTGAAGAGCCCAGAGACAATGCCCAGGCTCAGGGTTCAAGCCCCATGATCAACAAAAAAATAAAAAAGACATTTGCATATCCACGTTCATTGCTGTACTACTCACAATAGCCAAGTATGGAAACAGCCCAGATGCCTTAAAACAAGTAAGTGGGGGGCAGGGCATTTGGCCTAGTAGTAGAGTGCTTGCCTAGCATGCACGAAGACCAGGTTCAATTCCTCAGTACCACATACATAAAAAAAAAAAAAAAAAAAAAGCCCTGAGTTAAGGCTGGGGACTAGCAAAAAAAGAAATAATAATGACAAATGAGTGGATCAAGAAAAAGTGGTACATGTACATATGGAATTTTATTTACCATAATACTATTATATCACTTGTAGGGAAATGAATAGAGCAAATCTCACTAAGTAAGCCAGGCTGAGAGAGTGAAAATGGTACATGTGTTCTCTCATATGTGGAAACTCGATCTAAAATACAACTATGCATGATAACATATACAGGCTCAATGCATTTGCATACAAACTAATAAACTAAAGGAGGGTATACTTAGGGGAGGGATTGAAAGGCATAGCTCCTCTGACTTGAGTACTGGTTAGCAAAACAGGAAGTAGAGCTTTGAGAGGAACACAGGAAGGAGGGAAGGTAATTATTATACTCAATGTACATCATGTAGGGTACAACTACATAATAATAATAATAGTAATAGCCAGGCACAGTGGCTCACATCTGTAATCCTAGCTACTCAGGAGGCTGAGATCTGAAGATTACAGTTCAAAGCCAGCCTGGGCACTAAAATCTGTGAGACTCTGATCGCCAGTTAACCATTCAGGGACACCACCCAAGCCCAGAGTTCAAGCCCCACAACCAACAAAAATAATAATAATAATCATGTTCTCCTGGACTACTATATTAAAGCCTCTGTTACAGTAGCTCAGATTCTACCTACATTAACACAGCTATCAAGAAAAGTAAGAGAACGCCAGCTGTGTTAAAAATTTTGGGGAGCAAACTAAATCAGGTACCTATTAGGCAGGTGCCTATTACAAAGTGTGAATCTGCTCAAGGTCTTGAAGAACTGAACTCATGCATGCTCTCATATGGCAAGTCTATTACACTCGTGTCTAAAAAAGCTACAGGATAACCGAGGGGGAAAAAAGCTACACAAACACTAAACTCAATGGAGCTCACAACTTAATTAAAAGGACAGAAATATTTATTTGAGCCAGCGTTGGTGGCCCACACCTGCCATCTTAGCTACTTTAGGAGGCTGAGATCTGAGGGCAGTGAGTTCAAAGCCAGCCTGGGCCTGAAAGTCCATGAGATTCTCATTTTCAACTAATCACCAGAAAACTGGAAATGGTGTTGTGGCTCAAATGGTAGAGTGCTAGCCTTGAGCCGAAGAGCTCAGGGACAGAGTCCAGTCCTAGAGTTCAAGCCCCACAACTGACCAAAAATAAATAAATAAATAAATAAATAAATAAATAAATAAATAAATAAATAAAATATATTTATATATATAAATGATTTGAGAGCTGGGCATTGTTGGCTCATACCTGTAATCCTAGTTATTCAGGAGGCTAAGATCTAAGGATCACAATTCAAAGCAAGAGGGCAGAAAAGGCCCCATGAGACTCTTATTGCCAAGTAACCACTCAAAAACCCGAAGTGTCACTGTAGCTCAGGTGGTAGAGCATAAAAAGGCCCTGAGTTCAAGCCCCACAACCAACAAAAAAGAAAAAGAATGAAGAAAAAAAAAAGAAACATTAATGATGAGATTTTAGGCAAGACCAAATCTAAGCAGAACCTTCGCGACTGGAGCTTCTGCTGCTGGATCTGAAGGTGGCAGACTGGAAGATATGATTTCACTCTCCCAATTGCTACCGAAGGGGGAGCAGCCAGCTAACAGCCAGCATGTCCAAGTTGGTGGTAGCTGCCCACAGGAATAGGTCTCATCCATCTTCAAAAACTGGGACCATAATGCACCATCTATCTGGCAAATATCATGTAACTCTTCCATTAATTACGATAAAAAAATATGAAAAAAAAAACCAGGGACTAACTGCCTAGTGAAGGTGGTTCATATCTGTACTCCTGTCTACTCAGGAGGCTGAGATCTGAGAACTAGAGGTATGAAGCCAGACCAGACAGGAAAGTCCAGGAGATTCTTATCTCCAACTAACCACCAAAAAGCTAGATGTGGCTCAATGGTAGAGCACTAGTCTTGAGCACAAAAGCTCATACCCTAAGTTTAAGACCCCAGGACCAGTACATTTTTCCATTCAGGCTGTGACAAGAGTTCATGAGGCCTGTGTCAAAAGAAGCAACCTGTCAATATGCCAAATACCTCTGTGATTAAAAATTACTACAAAGGAGCCAGGTACTAGTGGCTTGTGCCTGTCATCCTAGCTACTCAGGAGGCTGAAATCTGAGGATCAAGGATCAAAGCCAGCCCAGGTACAAAAGAACCGGAGACTCTTATCTTCAGTTCACCTCTAGAAAATGGGAAGTAGGGCTTGGTTCAAGGGTAGGGTGGTAGCCTTGAGCTGAAGAGTTACAGGGACAGTGCCCAGGCCTAGGGGTAGGGCAGAAGCCTTGAGCTGAAGAGCTCAGGGACAGTGCCCAGGCTGAGTTCAAGCCCCATGACCTACAAAAAAAAAAGTCCAGCGCTCCCACCCCCCTCCCGTCCCTTCTCTCCTAAGTTTTTATCACTGGTCATGTTCACTGCTGGAAATCCAGGGCGTGAAACAGAGCTGGCACACCTGAGGCACTAGATGAAGAGGTCCCTTTCCAGGTCACCAAGTTCAGACCATGCCTGAATCCCCATTACCAGTAACCAAGAGTTCCCAGATCCCCTCAGCTCAGCACTAGGAGCATTGGGGCTCCTCAGCCCTGGGAAAGAGAAGTTACACCGCCTTGGCTACACAGGTGCCGGGAGGCACAGCACAACCTCTCAAATGAAGGCTGAAGGCTAGACAGAAATGCCACACTACTTAATAGCTCCCAAGAGACTAAATGACTGGCCCTGTTATCTCTAGCACACACCTCAGCTCAGGAGTAGATCTGAGATAACACAACACTAAACAATACCTTTTATTTCTCCCTCTGCTGTGAATAAGAGCAGAGTGTTCATCTGGAGGATGAACACTCGAAGATGGTTTAGCAAGTGGCTAGCCATGTGGAGTGAGGGAGAAGGAGAAGACACATGGCTAACACATCTAAAGGCAGAGACCTTCCCTGTACATGTCCAAAACTCCCATCTGAAGCCAGGTGCTGGTGGCTCCTGCCTGTAATTCCAGCTACTCAGGAGGCTGAGATCTGAGTATCATGGTTCAAAGCCACCTCCAATTAACCACCAGAAAACTAGAAGTGGCACTGTGGCTCAAAGTGGTAGAGTACTGGCCTCGAGCTGAACGGCTCAGGGCCAGCACCCAGGCCCAGAGTTCAAGCCCACGAACAACAACAAAAAAAAACTTAACTTCTGCCAGGCACCAGTTGCTCATGACTGAAATCCTAGCTATTCAGAAGGCTGAGGTTAAAAGACTGAACTGCAGTCAGGGAGAGTGGCCTAGTGGTAGAATGCTTGCCTAGCATGTATGAAGCCCTGAGTTCCATTCCTCACTACCACATACACAGAGAAAGTGGTGCTGTGGCTCAAGTGGTAGAGCACTAGCCTTGAGCAAAAAGTGTCCAAGGACAGTACCCAGGCCAAGTTCAAGCCCCAAGACTGGCAAAAAGAAAAAAGAAATAAAGTAAATAAAAGACTGAAGTGCAAACCAGCCTGGGTAGGAATTTCCCTGAGGCTCCAATAAACTACTCACAGAAGTAGAATAGAGACTCAAATGATAGAGCATTAGCCTTGAGCAAAAAAGCTCAGAAGGGGGCCAGGAGTTTGGCCTAGTGGTAGAATGCCTGCCTAGCATGCACGAAGATCTGGGTTCAATTTCTCGACACCACATCCATAGTAAAAAGCCAGAAGTGGTGCTCTGGTGCCTTAAGGAAAGCCCAGGGACAGTGCTCAGGCCCTGAGTTCAAGTCAAAAAAAAAACCCTAAACTTACTTCTACAATATAACACAGCAATTACTAAGGCCTTTATGTACTACTACAGGACAATGTCTACAACATATTAAGTGGGGAAAAAGTACTATCACCTGTACAAACAGAAAGGATGTATTTCAATGCTGGTTTCTACATTTGTAAATATGGAAAGACACAAAAATGATTTTTTTTTAAGGAAGTGAGACTAGAATTGGGAGGAAAGCTCTATTTTTCTAATGTACAGTGCTGCCTGAAGATATTTTCAGGACATATATGTGTAACTTATATAATCTTGTATAATAGTTAATAAAAGCAGCCAAAAATGCTCTCCCAAAAGCAGTATTACAAATCTGAGAAATTATTTAAGTTCTTTCAGAATACTGTAAAGCAGAAGCAATGTAACAACAGCGGGCAGGTTTGCTATTTGAGGTAAACTGTTGGAACTGCTGCCAATCCAGCTACGTAGAGCAGTGTGAACGGCTTCCTACCACCACCAGTTGCAGTCCTATTCAGATAGGTCACATAGTTAAAATAAAGGAAAACAAACAAAACACGGAAAGAACAGGATTTGTTCCAGCTGTGAAAAGAAAATAAATTTCTGACTTGTGAAAGAGTATAATTGTGACAAATAGGTACGGATATACAAACATAAAAATCCTGCCCAACAGAATGTCAGAGGAGAAAAGTAAAAAAGCAGTACGAATACATTTTAATCTAGATGTGGGCAAAGTACAGCCTGCCTGTTTTTAGGTAGTCCACAAGTGAAGGAAGTATTAACAGTGCAAATGTTTGGGAAGAGAGACAAGAGAGGCAAACAGGGAAAGGGAGAGAGAGATACAAAGAGAGAAAAGAAGAAATGAGCTGAGTGCCATGGCAGAATATGTAATACTAGCTACTCAGAAAGGTGAGATCTGAACATTGTGGTATGAAGCCTGCCCAGGCAGACAAGTCCATGAGATTCTTATCTCTAATTAACCAACAAAAGACTAGAAGTGCCAGTGGCTGAGATCTGAGGATCGTGGTTCAAAGCCAGCCTGGGCACTAAAAAGTCCATGACTCTTAGCTCCAATTAATCACCACAAAACTGGAAGTGGTGCTGCGGTTCAAGGGGTAGGGCAGTAGCCTTGTGCTGAAGAGCTCAAGGACAGCGCCTAGGCCCAGAGTTCAAGTCCCACAACAGACCAAAAAAAAAAAAAAAAAAAGACTAGAAGAAAAGGCATGGCTCAAGTGGTAGAATGCTAGCTGTGAACCAAAAAAAAAAAAAAAGTTTTAACAAGAACAGGTCACTCCAAATTCAAAGTTGTAGCCAGATACTGGTGGTTCACACCTATAATCCTGGCAACACAACAGGCTGAGACCAGGGCCTGGGAGTTTAGCCTAGTAGTAGAGAGCTTACCTAGCATGCATGAAGACCCAGATTCGATTCCTCAGTACCACAAACAGAAAAAAGCCAGAAGTAGTGCTGTGGCTCAAATGGTAGAGCTCTAGCCTTGAGAAAGCCCAACACAGTGCTCGGGCCCTGAGTTCAAGGCCCAGGACTGGCAAAAAAAAAAAAAAAAAGGCTGAGACCTGAGGGTCACAGTTCAAAGCCAGCCTGGGCAGGAAAAACTCTTATCTCCAATTAACTACTGGAAAGCTGGAAGTGAAACTATGGCTCAAAGTGGTACAGCACTAGCCTTGAGACAGTCTTGAGTTCAAACCCTATAACCACAACAACTACACCTTCGTTCTTGCACAAAAGGAAAAAAAAATGTAGTCAACACTGCTGGTTCACATCTATAATCCTAGCTACTCAATAATCTGAGATCTGAGGATTTCAGTTCCAGCCCAGTCAGACTCTTATCTCTGATTAAATACTAAAAAGCTGCAAGTGGAGTAGTGGCTCTCCAGTGACAGAGTGGTAGCCTTGAGCACAAAAGCTCAGAGACAGTACCCAGACTCTCTAAGTACAAACTACAAGACACACATAGAAACATACATCCACACATACATCATACACACACATACATCACAGTTCCGTAACATGAAAGTGTTGTGCACATTCATTCACTTACACATTGTCTGTCTGTAGCTGCTTTCACACCACAATGGGTCAAAGCTGAGTATCTACTGTAGAGATACATGCACAAAGCCAGAAGTACTTACTGTCTGACCATTGACACAGTAAGTTTGTTAAGGTTGGTGGACTAGAAGACCTAAAAATGTCATCATTTTCCAATTAATCTACAAATTCAATACAATGGCAACCAGACTTTCAGTGGACTTCTTTGTAAAAACTGACAGATAGGGAAATGCAAGGTTCTCCATATTACTGAATAATATTGAAAACAACGAACTGGAGAACTCACATTTCATCAACTGAAACCCACACAACCTTCAGTAATCAACATTGCATACAGTACTGGCCTAAGACAGACAGACACATCAATGGACTAGAAACACAAAAACAAATCTATATAATAGGGGCAATTAATTTTCAACAAGGGGCCAACATAACTGCTAGTCCTCAAACAGGGAGGCTATCAGCATTTCCCCCTCTGCCTCCAGAACATAAGAAACACCCTTGCTCACATAGCCTCGTACTCCACCATGGCTCTCTTCAGGCCTTCACTCAAAAGCCATCATCTTAGTAGACATTCCCTGACATCCTGTCCAAAACATCAATATGTATTAGCCCTGCCATGTCCTAGTGCCTTTCCCTGCTTTGCTGATCCTTTTCAGGTTTTATTAACACATTATACATTTTACTTCTCCATCTTGCTTACGATCTACCCCTATCCTTAGAAAGCTTCATATGGGCATAGATTTGTCCCTGCAGAGCCCTGCTCTAGAACAGTACCCAACATCCAGAGATGGTGAGTGAACAAGTGGAGGAAAATTAGATGAGAATCTGAAGGTGAATGGAAAAGTGTCAAAGACAAATGTCAATTGCTTCTTAATTACTAGGCCCTCCACACATGCCAGGCTTGCAGAGCTAGCCAACCCCAGAACAGCATTCTACATCTCAAGCAGAGAGCAGGCACTTAGCTATTTCAACAGAAACCCACGCATGTGGTACTATAGCTTTATGCAACAGAACAAAAGCCATAAAAATAGAACAGACACTTTCTAAACTGTTTGGCCAGTCTTGCTTTTGGAAAAGGACTTTTCAGCGGAAACATTAAAACAAAATGCCAAGATCTAAACTTACAGCAGTGAGTTACTTGTGATTAGCGAACATCCATTTTCCCAACAGCAAACTACACAGAAATATACATATGAATAAAATGCATACCAGTATACAATCAAGTACATATTATCATATATACTATAGTCAATGCCTATAAATCCTAGCTACTTAGGAGGCAGAGATCTTAAAATCACAGTTCCATGCCAAGCCTGACAGAAAAGTTCAAGAGACTCATCTCCAATTAACCAGAAAAAATCAGACTGGAGACACAGTTCAAATAGTAGAGTACTAAACCATGAGCAAAAAAAGCCAAGCAGATCACAAAGCCCTGGGTTCAGGACTCATACCAGCACACACAAAAAAATCTGTGTGTGTGTCTGTCCGTCTGTTGTGGAACCTGAATTCTAGGCCTGGACACTTTCCCTGAGCTCTTCAGCTCATAGCTACCGCTCTACCCCTTGAGCCACAGCGTCACTTCCGGTTTTCTGGTTAATTAGCATTAACCTTTTAAGTTAAAGATTGGGTTTCACAATATCTGAGATAAGAGTCTCACAAACTTCCGAGCCCAGGCTGGCTTTGAACTGCGATCCTGTGATCTCAGCCCCCTGAGTAGCTAGGTTTAGAGGCATGAGCCACCAGAGCCCTGCTGAAAACATCTTAATATTCATATGCACAGATTATATCCACAAAGATGTGTAAGTACAGCATTTGCATTAGGAACAGAACTAGGTACTGTGTCATTGTCATTATTACCCTTTTCTAATTTAGCAATCCGTGTATTACATGTATAAAAATAATAAAAGTAAATGTGTGTTTGAAGGTGGACAGCCCTGCTCAGTGCTTACAGGAGACACGTGCAATGTGGGAACAACCCTACCACTCAGAGACAGCACTACATAAGACTCCAGGTGGGCTGACTAGAAATTAACTTGTGTGGAAATAAGTCAAAATATACTTTTAGTTCCTGCAGTTAGTGAAACAAGTTTTCCACCTCTTGGAAGCAAAAGATAACCCTAAGTTTTATTCTATCCAATAAGCCACCACATGTCCCTGATCATTCATTTCTAATTAAGGTAGGAAGACAATGACCAGATCAGAAACATAAACAAGAAAGATTACCAACAGTGAACGGGCGTTACTAGTGACATTTCTTCAGGAGACTGCTTCCTGAAATCTCCTTATGAACTGGACAGACTGACATTCCAAATAAAACGCCAAACAGATGAAAGTCTCAAAAGTGGAGACGGAACACCTCCACAGTCCACACACCAATTTCCAGGAAAACGCTCGAGTTCTCTCTCCCTACCTCTCCCCCCTCCCTTCCTCCTCTTCCCCTCTCTCTCGCCCACTCCCTGCCCGGGCCCCCAGTGAGAACAAGAGGCCCCCAAGGGCGCCCCCAGCTCTGTCGCCGGCACACCTGAGAACCCCCCACGTTCCCCTAAGCCTGGCTGCGAGGTCTGTGAAAGAAATGCACGCCTCGTTCAGCTCCAGTGGCTCCGCGGTCGTTGGCAGGGAAAACAGGCAACGAACTTCAGTCAACTCCACGAGTGTCACCGTGCTCCTCCTGCCAGCCACCCTCGTCCCACTGGGCCCCTGCCGAAAACCTCGCTCCCACGCTGACAACAGCCGTGGCCGGACGCCTGCGGGGACCCCCGCCCGCCCTCCCGGAGCCGAGGCCGCCGGGCAGCATGATGTCATCCCTCGTCCCCGCAGCGCTCTCCCGCCCCGCGCCGGGCTCCGGAGCAGCCGGCTCCGCAGCCTCCCCGCCCCAGTTTCGCTTCCCTCACTTCCCATGCAGGGAAGGGAGCGGGGCTGCGGCGCCGCTCCCGGAGGAGGGCTCCGGACCCGGCAGGCAGGCGCACGGTGGGAGAGCGCGCAGGCGGGGACGCCCGGGCCGTGGACGCCCGGGCAGGGACTCCAGGCGGGGACGCCCGGGCCGTGGACGCCCGGGCAGGGACTCCAGGCGGGGACGTCGGGGCCGAGGACGCCCGGGCGGGGACCTCCCAGCGGGGACGCCCGGGCCGGGGACGCCCTGGTCGTGGACGCCCGGGCAGGGACTCCAGGCGGGGACGTCGGGGCCGAGGACGCCCGGGCCGGGGACGTCCGGGCCGGGGACGCCCTGGTCGTGGACGCCCGGGCAGGGACTCCAGGCGGGGACGTCGGGGCGAGGACGCCCGGGCGGGGACCTCCCAGCGGGGACGCCCGGGCCGGGGACGCCCTGGCCGTGGACGCCCGGGCAGGGACTCCAGGCGGGGACGTCCGGGCCGAGGACGCCCAGGCAGGGACTCAGGCCGGGACCTCCCGGCGGGGCCTCCGCGCAGCCCCCCGGGGACTCCCAGGCGGCGGACCCCGGCGTGGCGTGGCGGCGGCGCTCCGGGGCGGGGCTGCGCTGCCGCCCGGGACTCACGGTCGGGGCAGCGACTCCTCAGCCACGGTCGGGCCGGGCGGCGGCGGTGGCAGTGGTGGCGGTGGCGGTGGCGGCTGCGCCTGCGGCGGCTGCTGAAGCGGCGGAGGCGGCGGCGGCTGCTGTTGCTGCTGCTGCTGCTGCTGGAACGACTTCAGGGACTCGAAGGCCTTCATCAGCTTTTCCAGGGTCGCCATGGTGGCCTCCCGCCCCGCGGGGCGGCCCCCAGCGGCCTCGAACCGATTAGCGCGACGCGGCGCCGCTCAGCAGCGCAGCAATGAATGGGGCAGGGCGCCGCGGGAAGTAGCGGGACACAAGTGCCCGGCCATCTTGAGCCTGTCCCGACAGCCCCTGCGGAGTCCTACGTCCAGCGACGCGGCCCGGCGGAGGCGGGACCACGCCGGACCGACGGCGGTCTCCGCCAATGGCCTGCTTTGGAGGCCAGCCAGCTCATCACCCGCAGCTCCCACCACCCCGCAGCGGAGCCCAGCCTCGGACGGGGCGGGGCGGGGGCGGGAGAGACGGGAAGGGGCGGGGCTACGCGACTGGACCAGAAGAACGGAAGTGGGGGAGCCCGCCGGCCTCGTAGGGGGCGGGGCGGGCGGGAGAGACGGGAAGGGGCGGGGCTACGCGACTGGACCAGAAGGACGGAAGTGGGGGGGACCCACGGCCTCGTAGGGGGCGGGGCGGGGCGGGGCCTGAGGCGGGCGGCGCGAGGCTCCGCCCCGCGTGGGAAGCCTTCCTCTCTTGCGGTCGGCTCGCAGGCCCAGCGCTGGAGGTCGTCCCCGCGCTCGGTTACTCACCGGTGGCCGAGGCGAGGTGGGGCGGTCTGGGGTGCAGGCTTCCTGCCTGGAGAGGAGCGGTCCCTGCGGCACGCACCGCCCTCTGGACTGGCCCGCCGCGGGCCGGGGCCTGGCACGCTCAGGGTGGGGCCGGGGGCTGGCACGCTCAGGGTGGGGCCGGGGGCTGGCACGCTCAGGGTGGGGCCGGGGGCTGGCACGCTCGGGGTGGGGCCGGGGGCTGGCACGCTCGGGGTGGGGCCGGGGGCTGGCACGCTCGGGGTGGGGCCGGGGGCTGGCACGCTCGGGGTGGGGCCGGGGGCCGGCACGCTCGGAGTGGGGCCGGGGGCCGGCACGCTCAGGGTGGGGCCGGGGGCCGGCACGCTCAGGGTGGGGCCGGGGGCCGGCACGCTCGGGGTGGGGCCGGGGGCCGGCACGCTCGGGGTGGGGCCGGGGGCCGGCACGCTCGGGGTGGGGCCGGGGGCCGGCACGCTCGGGGTGGGGCCGGGGGCCGGCACGCTCGGGGTGGGGCCGGGGGCCGGCACGCTCGGGGTGGGGCCGGGGGCCGGCACGCTCGGGGTGGGGCCGGGGGCCGGCACGCTCGGGGTGGGGCCGGGGGCTGGCACGCTCGGGGTGGGGCCGGGGGCTTCTGTGATGATCACCGCTTTTATTTATTTATTTATTTATTTATTTTATTTTTTGGTCAGTCCTAGGCTTGAGCTCAGGGCCTGAACACTATCTTTGGATTTTTTTCTCAAGACTAGAACCCTACCACTTGAGCCACAGCACCACTTCTATGTATGTGGTACTGAGGAATTGAACCTAGATCTTTGTGCATGCTAGGCAAGCACTCTACCACTAGGCCACACTCCTGACCCTGATCACTGTTTTTAAAAGGCAATATTTTTTTAGTTTGACATAGTCCAAAAAGAGCAATGAAGGATTCAATATGTTGGGCAATTTGGCATGGTATCTTCAAAGTTTTAAAACATGGACAGGGCCTGAATGCAAACACACTTCCAGTGATGAATCCTAGAACAACCAGGAATGTGTGCCAGTCATTTATTAGCAACCTTGAGACAGAAAAAAAAAAACATATAAACAACTGATTAGTTAAATGAATCATGACATAGTCCTGAGATGGAAAGCCAGGCAGTTGTAAGCATTCCTAGAGTTCAACACAACATTCACAGATCTATGACACATTAGTAGATTACACTTCTGTGTATAACAAGACAAGTACAATCCTTTTTTAAGAAAGAGGAAAATGGACTGGGCCGTGGCTCATAGGGTAGAGAACTTGTCTAGCAAATTTGACACCCTGAGTTCCATCCTGAGTACCACTAAGGTTTCCCTAGGACAGTTTTACACATTCAAGTAATGTACTGTCTTCATAACCCCATTACTCTCTCCAGTCTCTCTTCCTCCTTTATTGATTCCCTTCCTCTTTCTCTAATAGCACACCCCTTTCACTTCTTTCCCTTTTTTTGTTCTTGATGGCACTGAGGGCTTTTTTTGGTTTTTATTTTTTGGTTTTTGCTAGTCCTGGTCCTTGAGCTCAAGGCCTGAACACTGTCCTTGTGGTATAGTACCATTACACCATTCCTCTACCCCCCCTCCCCTTTTTTTTTGGTCAGTTGTGGGGCCTGAACTTAGGGCATGAGCACTGTCCTGAGCTCTTTTGCTCAAGGCTAGCATTCTACCATTTTGAGCCACAGCTCCACTACCACTTTTTTTTTTTTTGCCAGTCCTGGGCTTGAGCTCAGGGCCTGAACACTGTCCTTGGACTTTCTCAAGGCTAGAGCTCTACCACTAGAGCCTCAGCACCATTTCCGGCTTTTTTCTATATATGTGGTACCAAGGAATTGAACCCGGGTCTTCATGCATGCCTGGCAAGCACTTTAACCACTAGGCCAAACTCCCAGCCCCCCCCCTTTTTTTTTTTTGCCAGTCCTGGGACTTGTACTCAGATCCTGGGCATTGTCCTTGACCTTTCCCACCCCCCCTCAAGGCTAGGACTCTACAAGTTGAGCCATAGCACCACTTGTAGCTTTTTCTGTGTATGTAGTACTAAGGAATTGAACCCAGGGCTTTGTGCATGCTAGACATGCACTCGACCACTAGATGAAATTCCTGGCCCCACTACCAATTTTTGAGTGATTAATTGGAGAGAGAATCTCACAGACTTTTCTTGCCAGGCTGACTTAAAACTCCTAACTAGCTAGGATTACAGGAATAAGCCATTGGCACCCAGCACCTCTAGGTCTTTTTTTTTTTTTAAATACTGTTGTGGAGCTTGAACTCTGGGCCTGGGAGCTATCCCTGAGCTCTTCAGCTCACAGTGCCACTTCCAGTTTTCTGGTGGTTAATAGGAGATGAGTCTCACGGACTTCTGTGCCTAGGCTGGTTTCAAACCATGATCCTCAAATCTCACCCCCTGAGTAGCTAAGATTACAGGCGTGCACCACCAGCTCCCAGTCCTCTAGCCCTTTTTCATACTGGGATCTTGCTTTCAGTCTGGTGCACCCCTAAACCATGACCCTCCTGCTCTCAGCCTCCCGTGTTGCTTGGAAATATGAGGGCACCACCATGCCCATCTGCTGGGGAGGTCTCATGAACTTGTCTACCTGGAGTGGCCTCAAACCATGACCGTCTTAATCTCAGCTTCTCAAGTCACTAGAATAACAGGCACAAGAAACTAATAGCCATCTGCTTCTTTTTTTATTTATTTTTGTTGTTCTGACCCTAGGACTTGAACTCAGGGCCTGGTTGCTGTTCCTGAGCTTTTATACTCAATACTACTGATCTACCACTTGATCCATAGTTGACTTCTGGCTTTTTGATGGACATGAGTCTCACACTTTCCTGTCCAGGCTGCCTTCGAAACCAGGCAGATCTCAGCCTCCTGAGTAGCTAGAATTACAGGGGTGAGCCACTGACACACAGCTTATTCCTTCTTTTTAACTCTAGATTCCACGTAGTAGATAGAACATACGCTACTTCTCCTGCCTTGGAGTTTTCGTAGTCTCACAGTAGTATGTTTGAGTATATAGGGAAAGATAAGCTTGCCTGTTCAGAGGTGTCCTTCAGGCAGTAGTCTGGCTCAGCAGGAAGGACTCAAGACACTTGCCAACATGTTCTGGAAGTCCTGAAAAACAAATTCTCTAAGGGAGAAGTTCTCTATATGAGAAGCAGTGTTTCTACCTACGAAACTGCTGCCTCCACCTGAAACCTCCCTCTGCTTTGTGATTGGACAGATGATCCTGTTCCCGTACAATTCCCTGTAAAGTAATATCAGGGACTGCCATGGTCCTGACAGTATGGGCAGCCAGGCCTGGCACTGACACGAGTCCCACGGGATGATGAATGAACACTTAGAAAACAAGCTGCTCATTCCTGATGACCTATATTTTCCCAGTTCAATCTACTGTATGCCTACCTTGTGTGTTTGTCATTATCTGGGCTTAGTTACCAGTCTTATCTGTATGTGTGTGCTAGTACTGGGGCTTGAACTCTAGGGCTGAACGTTGTCCCTGAGAATGCTAGCATTCTGCCACGTGGGCACTATTCCACTTCTGGACTTGTATGGTTAATTGAAAATACAAGTCTCCCAGGCTTCTCCTGCCCCGGTCGGCTCCAAGCATGTATCCTTAGAGCTTAGCCTCCTGAGTAACTAGGACAATAGGCACAGGCCACCAGTGTTCAGCTTGTATTGCTTTTCATCAGGTTATGAAACTAGTTTTTAGACACCTACCCTTCTCTAAACTCCAAGAGGTCCACATGTGAAATCCAGTGTCTCGTTCCTGTATACAAAAGAAAGAGATATGATGACAAGACAACACTTTGGCAAAATTTCAGACATCTTACAGCAAAAACATGTGCTTTAAGTTTTACAGATAAACAACTCTAGGGTAGGGGAGGAGGCGTGCACAACTACCACTCCATCCTGGTCAAGCATGACCTTGTCCACGTTAGTTAGGTCCTCATGTTGGGAGGGCTCTGGAGAGGTTATCACGGTCAGGAAAAGCAGGTCATCACTGCTTGCTGAGTAGTCTGTCCTGAAATGACTCCATTTTTCCTCAGGAGTAATTTCAGTCCCTCATCATAATTAATGTTCATCAATACTGTCCTTTCCAGGAACCCAAAGCCATGGCAAAGTGACTGCAAAGAGAATGGCGTAAGGCAGAGACACACAAAATGGAGGCGGTGATACACGCTTTTCTCCTTAAACCCATGGGCTCAGCAAAAGCAGCTTTTAAGCACCACTTTCCACTGGAGCCAGCTGGGTCTGGACTTGTTGATTGCTTTCATCAATCGGAAGTCTTTAGCCCATCCTCCCTGGCTTTGTGGTATTCCAAGTCAATGTCCATTAGTCCTCCCACCATAGTAACTTGTCTTTCTCTTTATTCTGGATAGATAGCTGAAAACTTACCAATTCTCTCTTTGGTATTTCCATTCCTTTTTTGGGGGGGGGGGAATCATGGGGCTTGAACTCTGGCATGCATGCTGTCCCTGAGCTCTTCAGCTCAAGGCTACAGCCCTACCCTACCCCTGAGCCACAGCGCCACTTCCTGTTTTCTAGTGATAAATTGGAGATAAGTCTCTCCAATTTTTTTTTTTTTGTACAGCCCAGGCTGGCTTTAAACCTTGGTCCTCAGATCTCAGCCTCCTGAATAACTAGGATTACAGGTGTAAGCCACCATGCCCTGCTTGGTATTTCCATTCTTAACCATTAAGTTCTGGAATTTCTACCAATTTGTTTTTCCACTCCAGGGCTTGAACTCAGGGCCTGAGCACTATCCTTGGGCTTTCTCTAGGCCAGCACTCTATCACTTGAGCCACAGCACCACTTCAAGCTTTTTCTATGTATATGGTACTGAGAAATCGAACCCCAGGCTTTGTACATGCTAGGCAAGCACTGTACCACTAGGCCAAACTCCTGGCCATTCTACCTATTTTTTAATGTATGCTTTGTCACTTTTGAAAGGTTCTAGTTCCCTGTCAACCCTTCTAGTTGTGCAGATTTTCTCCTTGAACTTAGCAAATGTGGATGTTTTAATCTTGGTCTCACATCTCTGCCCTCTGGAACCAATATACACTATTAGGTGTGGGGGGAAACCACACCAGCTGGGTGCAGTGGCTCACACCTGTAATCCTATCTACTCAGGAGGCTGAGATCTGAGGATTGCAGTTCAAAGCCAGATACTAAAGCACTAAAGATCATGAGACTCCTATCTCAAATTAACCACTAGAAAACCGGAAGTGGCACTGTGGTTCGAGGAGTAGGGCAGTAGCCTTGAGCTGAAGGGCTCAGGGACAGAGCTCAGGCCCGGAGTCCAAGCCTCATGACCGACCAAAAAAAACAAAAATAAACACATTATGATGTAATATTTTAATGTTTGTAGATGCTGTTTGGTATTAAGTTTTGACATTAATATTCATAAGAGACTGACAGTTTTGTATAAGATTTGAGTACCAGTTTATAGTTGGCTTATAAAAAGTGTTTAGGAGGCTTTCTTTCTAGGCTCTGGTACATGTAACTCCCATGTGAATTACATGTGCTTTGAGGTTTGCTTGCATTTCCAAGTGTATCAGCTGAGTCTCGGGGAATACATGTATATGGAGCACATATGCAACAATTCTAGGGCCGAACTCAGAGCTTCGGCAGTGGCCCTTTTTCCATCAAGACTGGCGCTCTACCACTTGAGCCATAGAGCCACTTCTGGTTTGTTTTTGTTTTTATTTATTTATTTTTTTGGTCAGTCTGGGCCTGAGTACTGTTCCTAAGCTCTTCAGATCAAGGCTGGCCACAGTGCCACTTCCAGTTTTCTGCTGGTTAACTGGAGATAAGTCTCACAGACTTCCCTGCCTGGCTGGCTTTGAACTTTGATCCTCAGATCTCAGCCTCCTGAGTAGCTAATCTTGAGCCACTGCACCCGCTCCTAAAAGGAAAACTTTTTTTTTTTTTTTTTGCCAGTCTTGGGCTTGGGCTCAGGGCCTGAGCACTGTCCTTGGACTTTCTCAAGGCTAGAGCTCTACCACTTGAGCCTCAGCACCACTTCCAGCTTTTTTTTTTTCTATGTATGTGAAACCGAGGAATCGAACCTGGGTATTCGTGCATGCTAGGCAAGCACTCTACCACTAGGCCAAACTCCCAGCCAGAAAAACTTTTAAAGGCACTGGAATTTGAACTCATGGCATCATGCTTGGTAAACAGGCCCTCTATGACTTAAACCTTATGCAAGCTAAGAAATTCTGACACAAGCTGCAACATGGGTGAACCTTGAGAATATTATGCTAACAAGCCAGTTACAAGGGACAAATACTACATTTTTTTCTATCAGTCATGGGGTTTGAACTTGAGCTTTTTTGCTCTACCACTTTGAACAACTCCACTTCTAGTTTTCTGGTGGTTGGAGATGTTTCATGGACTTTCCTTCCAGGGCTGGCTTTGAACCATAATCCTCAGATCTCAGCTTTTTGAGCAGCTAGGATTATAGTTGTGAAGCACCAGAGCCCAGCTTGCATGATTCTATTTCTCTAAGATTTCGCTCACAAGTGATCAAATAGAAACAAAGAAGGACAAGTGTCAGGACTAAAAAAGGGACAATGGGAAACTGTGTTTTAATGGGTACTGAGAGTTTTAGACTGGAAGCTGAAAGGAGTTAAGAAGGCTTAAATGTCCCATTCTTTTAATCTCCCCCCCCCCCCCGCCCCTGCATCCTTTTTAAGCAGTGCATTGTGTGTGAGTGTGTGTGTGTGTGTGTGTGTTGGTACTGGGTCATGAACTTAGGTCCTCCTGGTCTCCTTTGGCTTTCCCACCCAAGACTGGTGCTCTATCACTAAGCCATGCCTCTACTTCCTATTTACTTAAACGTACTTCATGCCAATAAACTGTATTACTTTAAAATGTCCAAATCAGCTGGGTACTGGTGGCTCATGCCTGCAATCCTTGCCGCTCAAGAGGCTGGGATCTGAGGACTGAAGTTTGAAGCCAGCCCTTTTTAGCTGCTGTTGAACGGGTCCTGTGGGCGAGTAAGTACTTTATGCCAGCAGCACATGGCAACACAAAACCACTGTCATCACAAGCCAAGAAGCACACGGAAGGAAGAAAAAAGCTGGGGCCCCACAAACCACCTCTCCAATTACCTAAGGGCTACCCACTAGGCCCTATGTTCTAAGGCTTCATTACTCCAAACAGCCCTAGCCCAAAGACCAATCCTTCCACATAGAGCACTTCACTGGGGGCTCACTCAACCACAGCACCCCCCCAACCTCTGAGCTCACCTCAGATGAACATTAACAGTGTGATGCACATACCATGAATCAAAGAGTGCCCAGTCAGCCACGATCTTTAAGAGGGAAGGATGGATGCTTGGGGAAATGTTAAAAAAAAAAAACAGCCACGGGCCGTGAGTTTGGCCTAGTGGTTAAAGTGCTTGCCTAGCATACATGAAGACCTGGGTTTGATTCCTTGGTACCACATACATAGAAAAAAAGCCAGAAGTGGTGCTGAGGCTCAAGGGGTAGAGCTCTAGCCTTGAGAAAGTCCAAGGACAGTGCTCAGGTCCTGAGCTCAAGCCCAGGACTGGCACACACACACACACACACAAAAACAACAGCCACACAGACATGGACATCACTGCCACCTGGAGGCCAGAGTAAGGGCTACCAACCCGCCTCCCTGTTCCTGGGCCTTATCTCCTTCAGATCTGCCAGCCAGCAGCTGGAGCCAGAGGCAGGGCACCACCAGACTGGCGCAGACTCATCTATCTCCAAGCCTACCACTCGCCGAGGGCCCTATGGAGCTCAAGCCTCTCACAGAAAGCATCCACACTTAGTTTTTGGCAATACAATAGTACTGAGGTTGTTTTTTTTTCTTTAATCCATTTCAGTGAAAAGTGCTGGCATTGTAGAAAAATCTGTGAAGGTGTGCTGCAATCTGTGTCCCAGGGTGTTTATCACAGGCCTTGAACAGAGGGAAACTCTGAGGGTGAGCTTCTTCTAGGTGCCAGGGTTTGAATCTTCGGTCTGCACCAGAACAGTCAGCGTTGTCTCTGCTCTCCTCTCCTTTCATTCTCAGGGCCAGCACTCAGGCAGCCCTGAAACACATGGAGCAATGGCCAGCCTTAGGCAGGCTTCCAGTGTGAACAGACTTTGTTCTCTAAGTACAGGCAGCCCTCAGTATCCACAGATGGTTTAGGTACACACTCAACCAATTCCAAATAAATAAATAAATAAGGCCAGGCGCTGGTGACTCTTACCTGAAATTCTAGCTGCTCCAGAGGCTGAGATATGAGACCAGCCCAGGCAGGAAAGGCCATAAGACTCCTATCACCAGTAAACTACTCAGAAAAAGCCGGAAGTGGTGCTATGGCTCTAGTAGTAGTGTGATAGCTTTGAGCAAAAATGCTCAGGGATCGTGCCCAGGCCCTGGGTTCAAATAAATAAAATAAACCATAACTGGGGGGGCCGGGAGTTTGGCCTAGTGGTTAAAGTGCTTGCCTAGCATGCATGAAGACCCGGGTTCGATTCCTCGGTACCACATACATAGAAAAAAGCTAGAAGTGGTGCTGAGGCTCAAGTGGTAGAACTCTAGTCTTGAGAAAGTCCAAGGACAGTGCTCAGGCCCTGAGCTCAAGCCCAGGACTGGCAAAAAAAAAAAAAAAAAAAAAAAAAAACCATAACTGGGCACTGTTGGCTCACTTGTGTAATCGTTGTTACTCAGGAGTCTGAGACCTAAGATTGACGTTCAAAGCCAGCCATCAGGAAAGTGTGAGACTCCCAGCTCCAATTAATTACCAAAAAGCGACTCAAGTGGCAAAGTGATAGCTTTGAGCACAAAAGCTCAGGGACATCCAAGATATGGAAACAAGATTTTTTTTTTTTTTTTTTTGCTAGTCCTGGGGCTTGAACTCAGAGCCTGGGCACCATCCTTGGACACTTTTTACTCAAGGCTAGCACTCTGCCACTTGAGCCACAGTGTCACTTCCAGCTTTTTTCTGTTTGTGGTTTCAGGGAATTAAACCCAGGGCTTCATGCATGCTAGGCAAGCACACTACCACTAGGCCAAACTCCTGGCTCATTATTTTTTCATGTACTATGTGAAGTTATTTCTATTGTCTCTTTCTTACCCCCCTGTGGTTTATCCTCTGTTGTCATTGTTTTTGATACTGGCACCCTGTGTCTTTTTTTTTTTTTTTTGCCAGTCCTGGGCTTGAGCTTAGGGCCTGAGCACTGTCCTTGGACTTTTTCAAGGCTAGAGCTCTACTGCTGGAGCCTCAGCACCATTTCTGGCTTTTATCTATGTATGTAGTACCGAGGAATCGAACCCGGGTCTTCATGCATGCTAGGCAAGCACTTTAACCACTAGGCCAAACTCCCGGCCCTCACCCTGTGTCTTATATATACATTTATCTGATTTGAGGAAGGGAGGGGAATCACAAAATAGAGACACAAAGGATAAGGGTAAGCCAGTGCACTGTGTTGGAAAGCCTGTGCAGTGCAGTGGCTCACACCTGTAGTCCTAGCTACTCAGGAGGTTGAGATCTGAGGATCAAGGTTCAAAGCCAGCCTGGGCACAAAAGGACCTGAAACTCTTATCTCCAATTAACCTCTAGGAAACGGGAAGTGGGGCTCAGCTCAAGGATAGGGTGGTAGTCTTGAGCTAAAGAGCTCAGGGACAGTGTCCAGGCCCAGTTCAAGCCCCAACACACACACACACACACACAAAAAGACACTGTTAGAAATGAACTTTACAACTGGTACAACTGGGAGGGGAGAATTAGGGAGGGAACGTGGTAGAAAATGAGGAAGACGGTAATACTGTTGAAACAAGAAATGTACTCATTACTTAGGTAAGTATAACCTCTCTGTACATCACCTTACACTTTAAAAAAAAAAGCTCAGGGTTCAGCACCCAGGTCCCAAGTTCAAGCCCTAGGATGGCTCTTCCCCCTAAAACAGTAAAAAGTTAACAATATATCAAAAATAATACAAAATTTAAAAATAGTATACTTTTTAAAAAATAAATAAAAATAGTTATACTATTTAAAAGGAGTACAACTGCTGAGCGTGGTGGCTCACACCTGTAATCTAGCTGCTCAGGTGGCTGAGATCTAAGGATTGCAGTTCAAAGTCAGCTCAGACTCTAAAAAGTCCGAGAGACTCTTACCTCCAATTAAACACTAAAAAACGGGAAATGGCTCTGTGGCTCCAGTGGTAGGGCAGTAGCCTTGAGCTGAAGAGCCCAGGGACAGCACCCAGGCCCAGAATTCAAGCCTCATGACTGACAAAAATAAAAATAAAAAACAGGGGCCGGGAATTTGGCCTAGTGGTTAAAGTGCTTGCCTAGCATGCATGAAGACCCGGGTTCGATTCCTCGGTACCACATACATAGAAAAAAAGCTGAAAGTGGTGCTGAGGCTCAAGTGGTAGAGCTGTAGCCTTGAGAAAGTCCAAGGACAGTGCTCAGGCCCTGAGCTCAAGCCCAGGACTGGCAAAATAAATAAATAAATAAATAAATAAAAATAAAAAATAAAAAGTACAACTATAGGCTATGTATATAGCATTTACATTATTTCATATAACATAGAGATGATTCAAAGCCAAGACAAGTTTGTAGCATTTAGATACAAATACAATCATTTAATGTAGGGGCCTGAGCACCCTCAGATTTTGGTATCTTGAGGTGTAGTCTCAGAGCCAATCCTGGGAGAAATCAAGGGAATACCTGTATGCAACAATTTATGAACGTCTGAGAGATGCATTTTACATTGGGTCTCTTCTCCTTCCTTAAAGAAATGGACAAGGCTTAATTCACATACGTAGAAATGACTCAGATGAATTCTGCTTCTTTGCATATTGTCACATACTGAGCCAAACAATCTCAAAGTGGTACTTAAACTACTTCTTGCTGGAATGCACTTCAATCCACAAATCAATCAAAAGTTAGGCATCCCTGTGTCCATTTTGTCTATATGACTTTTGTCCTGGGTCATTGTTCACCTGACCAATCCTCAACAATGGACTGTTATACTGACCTGTGACTCCACCTCAGGCTCCGTGTGGCTGGGACTGCTCTGACCATGCGTGACTCTCACCATCCTGAATTCTTCCTATCTAAGGCAGACTGCCTGAATGTAGGAGCCAAGTGGCCAGACCTGCTGTGAAAGCCCAGGAATTTGGAGCAGGGATCTAATGTTCATAGCTGAGTGCATAAAGGGAATGAAGCTCACTAGCTCCTGTGCAAGAAATGCCTTGAGCAGCGGCTTTTTTGTTGTTTGGTTTTGTTTTCATGTATTTTTTATTGTAATTAATAGAAGAGTTACATTATATTCACCAGATAGATGGTGCATTACTTCACTGACATTGATACCCTTTCTCATGTCTTGGTCCCCATTTCCCTCCCCCCCTGGTTTTGTTTTGTTTCCAGTCCTGGGGCTTGAACTCAGGGCCTGAGCACTGTCCTTGGGCTTTTTTCTCAAGGCTAGAGCTCTACCACTTGAACCACAGCACCACTTCTGGCTTTCTTCTATGTATGTAGGCTTCATGCATGCTAGGCAAGCACTCTGATCACTAGGCCAAACCCCTGACCCACACAGCAGCTTTCTGTTTACACAACTTCTCAAAGGTGTGGCTGCTGTAAGGACTCTGAGCAGGACTGGGCAGCCACACCACAGACAGGGAGATCAGCTGGGTTTGTTTAGGACTAATTCCTTGTTCTCAGAGGAAGTGGCACACATAGCTGTCCCTCTGGGAGATTTTTACCACCTAAGGTGTGTGTGTGTGTGTGTGTGCATGTGCGTGCGCACGCGCGCGCACATTGGCACTAAAACTTGAACTCAAGGCCTTGTGCTCTTTTTTTTTGGTCAATCCGGGGGCTTGAACTCAGCTCAAGGCTAGCACTCCACCACTTCGACCCACAGCACCACTTCTGGTTTTCTGGTGATTAATTGGAGATAAGAGTCTCACAGATTTTTTTGTGCCCAGGCTGGCTTTGAACCTCGATCTTCTGAGTAGCTAGGATTACAGGCATGACCACTGGCTCCCAGCTTCTTGTGCTCTTCATTAGCACGTTTGCCAGTTAAGCTACACACCTCCATTTTTGGCTTTCTGGTGATTAACAGGACATGTTTTAATGGGTACGTAGATATGAGTTTCTCATATGTGTCTGCCCTGGATGGCTCTAAAGTGCTCCTCAGATCTCAGTCTCTTAAATAGGTAGGAGCCCCTAGTGACCAGCTCTAAGGCTTTTGTTGTTGTTGGAGCTTGAATTCAGGGTCTGGGATATGGCTTTTTTTAAATGTTATTGTAAAGATGATGTACAGTTACTGAAATAGGGTAATGAGTACATTTCTTTTTGAATAATGCTACCTCCTCCCTCATTTTCTTCCACTTCCCTCCTAATTCCCCTCTCCCAAGACAAATATATATAATATTTTTGGGGGGAGGTTATGGGACTTAAATTTTGTGCCTGGGCACTGTCCTTGAGCTCCTTCAGCTGGGCCTAGGTGCTATCCCTGAGCTCTTCAGCTCAAGGCTACTGCCCTACCCCTTGAGCCACAGCCCCGCTTCCCATTTTCTAGTGATTAATTAGAGATCAAGAGTCTTACAGTCTTTAGTGCCCAAGCTAGCTTTGAACCATTATCCTCAGATCTCAGCCTCCTGAATAGCTAGGATTACAGGCATGAGCTACCATGCCTGGCTGGCATCTATTTTTTAATTTGTGCTGCTCTAAGGGCTGAACTCAGGGCCTGAGCACTGTCCCTGGACTTTCCTCAAGGCTGGCACTCTACCACTTGAGCCACAGCACCACTTCCAGCTTTTCTATATATGTGGTACTAAGGAGTGCATACCAGGCAAGCACTCTACTACTAGGCCAAACTCCTGGCCATAGGCATGTGCGTGCATGCGCGCGCGCGCGCACACACACACACACACACACACACACACACACACATTTGTTTTCTTTTGTTTTGTGGGTCATGGAGCTTGACTTCGGCCTGGGCACTGTCCCTGAGCTCTCCAGCTCAAGGCTACTGCCCTACCCCTGGGCCTGGACGTTGTCCCTGAGCTCTATAGCTCAAGGTTACTGCCTTACCCTTTAGCCAAGCCCCACTTCCTGTGTTCTAGAAGTTGATTGGAGATAAAAGTCTCAGATTCTTTTGTGCCCGGGTTGGCTTTGAACCTTGGTTCTCAGATCTCAACCACCTGAGTAGCTAGGATTACAGGCATCAGCCACCAGGCCCAGCTCAGCTGTTTACTTTCTTATATGAAGCTCTGCAAAAGGAAACTAGAGCCAGACACTGGTGGCTCATGCCTGTGAAACATGTGTATGCTGTGTGTATATACTGGTTGGGTGACTGGAGAGGAAAGCCAGGGCCTTATCAATAGTGGGCAAGTATTCTACAAAGCTATATGTCCAGCTCATCATATTGTTTGTATGTGCATAAAAAGTTTTATACCCCCCACTAAAATTTTTTTTTTTTACCATTCTTCTGAAGAGTTCATAGAAGAATCTTCGCTTTGATTTGGTAAATGGAGAATAGATCTTCTCTTTGTGAGCTGATCCCAAATTTTCATCACTATGTCTTTCACTGATGTCCTGGAAACATCCAGATTCAATCATCTGCATGAACACAAGAGGTGAGCGTTATGGAGAGACTGCATGTTGAAGTGGTCTCCTAGGGCATCAACTCCACCCAGCACCCGGACTCACTTGGAGGCGCCTCAGAGCTCCAGGGCCTTCCTACATCCCTACACTTCCTGCTGCCTGACCTGAGAAAGTAACGTGGCCCTTTGTGCTCCTTTCATGCTACAGCTACCAGCCAGCCCTACTCAGTAAGTATGTGGCTGAGCAGGCAAGCAAATCCTCTGTAGACCTGAGATGGGAACCCTCACTCTTTCCTATAACTGGACCAGAACAGCTGCCATGCTCTGGATAGCTGTGGTAATGGCCTTGGCTTACCCATGGTCCAGTCCTATGTTCAAAAGTTGTCTAAGGGGCTGGGAGTGTGGCGAAGTGGTAGAGGGTTTGCCTACCAAGCACAAAGACCCAGATTCGATTCCTCCGTACCACATACATAGAAAAAAGCCGAAAGTGGTGCTGAGGCTCAAGTGGTAGAGCTCTGGCCTTGAGAAAGTCCAAGGACGGTGCTCAGGCCTGAGCTCAAGCCCAGGACTGGCAAAATAATAATAGTAACAATAATTTTAAAAAGTTGTCTAAAAGTTGTTTTTCCCAGTCCTGGGGCTTGAACTCAAGTTCTTGGACACTTTTTGCTCAAGGCTACTGATCTGCCACTTGAGCTACTGCGTCATTTCTGGCTTTTTCTTTGTATGTGGTACCAAGGAATAGAACCCAGGGCTTGCTTCATGCATGCTCGACAAGCACTGTACCACTAGGCCACACTCCTGGCCCCAAAAGTTGCTTCTTCAATGCTCCTATACTCTCTCTTTCTCTCCCCTCCCCCCCGCCTTTGCCACTCTCAGGGTTTGAACTCAGGGCCTGAGCACTATCCTAGACTCTACCACTTGAGCCATTTGTAGCTTTTTTTCTTTTTCTTTTTGCCAGTCCTGGGCTTGAGCTTAGGGTCTGAGCACTGTCCTTGGGCTTTCTCAAGGTTAGAACTCTACCACTTGAGCCTCAGCACCACTTCCGGCTTTTTGCTATGTATATGGGGTACCAAGGAATTGAACCCAGGTCTTGGTGCATGCTAGGCAAGCACTTTACCACTAGGCTAAACTCCCGGCCCCCATACCTTTTTTTCTAAGAATGTGGTTCCAAGAAATCGAACCTGGGTCTGTGTGCATTCTAAGCAAGCACTCTTACCAACGGGCCAAACTCCGGGCCCAAATGTTCCTACACACCAGCACACCCATATAGTTGTTGAAACTAGCATAAGAACCTGCTCTGCAAGAGCAGTACCTCATTCTGCCAGGGGATGGAGACACGCCCAGTAGCAAATTGAGCGTAGAAGTTCTCA
This sequence comes from Megascapheus bottae, assembly GCF_031878675.1. Classification (NCBI taxonomy): domain Eukaryota; kingdom Metazoa; phylum Chordata; class Mammalia; order Rodentia; family Geomyidae; genus Megascapheus; species Megascapheus bottae. Next base: position 59,143,929 of record NC_143521.1, read on the forward strand.
TCTTTGGTATCCAGGTAGACTCCTTTCACCATGGAGAATTGCCCAATATCCAAGACATCCTTACAATAAACGGCCTGAGGCTAGCACCAAGAACAAAGAGAAGCATCAACTTATGGAGATAACTAGAGGACTTAGCTCCCGTAATTAGGAAGAATGAACTGCATTTAATAAGTCCACTGCTGTTCTCCTCACTAGATGTCAAGTCCCTCTTCTAAAACATTTTGATTCATACAGAGTCATGAGATAGCAGTTCCTATGTGTGCATTCTGGCTCTCCCTTTCTCTATCCTGCCTTCCTTTCTTCCTCTGGTGTACATTCTCTCTCTCCCTCTCTCTCTCTCCCTCTCCCTCTCCCTCTCTCCCTCTCTCCCTCTCTCTCTCTCTCTCTCTCTCTCTCTCTCTCTCTCTCACACACACACACACACACACACACACACACACACACACTCTCATACCCTTCTTCTGAGGGCCCTTTCTCTTCTGTTTTGGAAAGTGGATTACAAAGGCCATGATTGAAGAATACTACAATGGGATGTTTTCACTAAAAGATATAGCATAGGGGCCAGGAGTTTGGCCTAGTGGTAGGATGCTTGCCTAGCATGCATGAAGACTTGGGTTCGATTCCTCAGTACCACATACATAGAAAAAAACAAAGCCAGAAGTGGTGCTGAAGCGCAAGTGCTAGAGCTCTAGCCTTGAGAAAGTCCAAGGACAGTGCTCAGGTCCTGAGCTCAAGGCCAGGACTGGCAAAAAAACAAACAAACAAAAAAAAACCACAAGGACAGTGTTCAGGCTCTGAGTTCAAGTCCCAGAACTGGCAAAAAAAAAAAAGATGCAGCATAGAACTGTGCAAAGTCCTTCAGCTGTGGGATTCACTAGTGTTAACTCTCAACCCCTTTGGCTCTTGATATCCTCTTACCCATAGCCCTTGATCACTAAGTGCAATTGGCAGCAAACTTCTTACATCCCCATCCAGGTTCTTCAAGTGGTCTCTATGCTCAACCAGTTATGCTCCCATAGTCCCTCCTCTAGGACCTGACCCATGCCAGCCTGCCACCCCACAGCTGTCATCAGAAGTAATGGGTCAGGCAAGCAGACAAGGCTTCCATGACCTGAGTACCTCTGACTGTATGCTTCTGACGTGAAGGTATCCAGAGAACAGCACTCTGCAGCCATGGGCCTCACCTCCTGTGCACAAGCCACCCTGGAGGTCTGGGAGGTATTTTACTTTAGACCAGAACTTTCACAAACAGACAACAGACAACTGTTCTGATGAAAGCAGGAGTGCCCTTTTGCCACTGGTCGGCAGTGCACTTAGAGCAGCTGTTACTCTCACTTAGCTCCACATGGTGAGCAAGGACGGGGATGGCAAGCCTTGACCTTGGGGCACAGTCTAGAGGAAGGCCGGTGTTTGAGGTTAAGACCAGCAGTTCAGACCTCATATGGTTTTCCTCACCAATAGTCTTGGGTGTGTGTGTGTGTGTGTGTGTGTGTGTGTGTGTGTGTGTGTGTCTAATGGCATTTCTTGAAAAAGAACTGTATTTGGCTCTTAGGTCTTATTTAACAGAAGCTCTTCTCTTTTTTTTTTTTTTTTTTTTTTTTTTTTTGCCAGTCCTGGGCTTGAGCTCAAGGCCTGAACACTGTCCTTGGACTTTTCTCAAGGTTAGAGCTCTACCACTTGAGCCTCAGCACCACTTCCAGCTTTTTTCTATGTATGTGGTACCCAGGAATCGAAACCGGGTCTTCGTGCATGCTAGGCAAGCACTCTACCACTAGGCCAAACTCCCAGCCCCCAGAAGCTCTTCTCTTAATCTAGGCCACACTATAGATTTCTACCCCATGCTCATGCACTATCTTAACCTGGTCTTGTTTCCCAAGACATCCCTTAAGACCTAGCCTGTGAGAGGCTCTCTCTACTTCCATGGAGAGGGTCACTCCCAGGTTCGACCCAAATAAACATGCTCTGGCCATCGAATTAATCTCTGTTCTCTGTTTTCCATCTCTTCTACTGTTTTCCTAACAGTGCCAATACTAGAGCTTGAATACAAGGCCTTACATTCAATGCCTTGCACTCTCTGGACTGGAGCCCCCCTCCCCCACCTCTCTCCCTCTCTCTCCCTCCCTCCCTCTCTCTCTCTCTCTCTCTTTCTCCTGTCCCTCATAGGGCTTGAACTCAGGGCTTGGGCTATCTCTGAGCTCTTTTGCTCAAGGCTAGCACTCTACCACTCTGAGCCACAGAGCCACTTCCCGTTTTCTGGAGGTGAATTGGAGATACATCTCTTGGACTTTCCTGCCTGGGCTGAGCTGGAACCTCAATCCTCAACTTCAGCCTCCTGAGTAGCTAAGATTATAGGTGTGAGCCACCAATGTCCCGCTTCTGGCCTGGTTTTCATTCAATCACACTTGAGTAACACTTCCACTTCCGGCTTTTTGATGGTTAACTGACCAGGAGAATCTCACAATGTTGTCTGCCCAAGCTGGGTTGTCAGCTTCCTGAGTAGCTAGGACTATAGGCATGAGCTATTATTAACTCTTGGTACACACCAACAATTTTTATTTTTATTTTTTGCTAGTTGTGGGGCTTGAACTTAGAGCCTGAGCTTCTTTTGTTCAAGGTTAGCACTCTACCTCTTGAGCCACAGTACCACTTCTGGCTTTTTGTGTTTACGTGGTACTGAGGAATCAAACCCAGGGTTTCATGCATGCTAGGCAAGCCCTCTACCACTAAGCTACATTCTCAACCCATCCAACAGTTTTAATTCTGCAAGTAAACTTGCAGCTACATTATCATTAGACTTTTCCTGAACTGGTCCCTCGTGGGCTCCTGAGCTTAAATGGAGAACACAGAACAGACTACTATGTGTTCTGAGGGCTACCTACGGCCCATTTCTATTTTCAGACCAGACAGTCTATGTGAAGTCACTGTCAGACACACCTCACTCTCAGGTGGTGTTTTCCTAATGTATCTGTCTGTCTTACTGTCTCTCCAAGTGGATAGATTCTTCTTACCTGTTTTGCTCTTCCTGTGGCCTGCTTACCTAGAACTGTGTGCCTGGCAAGTAGTAGGAATTTTCCAACATGTCATGAAGGAATTTATTCCAAGGAAGCAGTTACTAGTGTAATGCATAACACAAAATGTAAACCAAACATGGCAACTTCTAAGCAAATCCTGTAACTAAAAATATTTTTGGGGGGAGGGATCAGTTATGGGGCTTGAACTCCGGGCCTGAGCACTATCTCTGAGCTCTTTATGCTCAAGACTAGTACACTACTACTTTGAGCCACAGTGCCACTTATGGTTTTCTGGAGCTAAATTAGAGATAAGAGTCTCACAGACTTTCCTACCCGAGCTGGCTTTGAACCTGGATCCTCAGATCTCAGCCACTTGAGTAGTTTGGATTATAGGTGTGACCCAGCTACTAAAAATATTGTAATAACACATATATGACTTTTTGATTTCTCCTTTTGCCAGACAGGGCCAACAATCTACTTGCAGCAGCTACAGAAATGGACCATAACGGTACCAGTGGCTCATACCTTGTAATCTCAGCTATTCAGGAGGCTGAGATCTGAGGATCATTTTGAAACAGGACAAGAATGGGTCCTTGCCTCCAATTAAGTACCAAAAAAGCTAGAAGTGGAGAGCATTTGAGTTCAAGCCTCAGTCACTAAAAACAAACTGACCGAGACAGAGACACAGAGGGAGATAGAGAGAAAGGAAGGAAGGAAGGAGGGAGGGATGAAGGAAATGGCTGTAGCTCCTCTAAAAGCATAAGGTACCAAATTATTGGAAGGTGGAAAATAAAGAAACAGAAGAGAAGACAGGAAAACTGTATTATTTTTAACAAATATCAAAAGGGCCAGACTCAGAAGTTAAAACCAGAAAGTACTGAAAAAGCAGATAAGACCCCCTCTTACCAGACTTCTAACATTAATGTGGGGCACGTCACATCAAGGATAAAAGGCCTACCTGGTGGCCCAGTGCTCACTTCCTGATTTTGGAAATCCAACCATGCTGTCTTCTGGTTGGGAGGTTTGGCTGTGGTTTGTGATGTAAAATAAGGCTACCTGGAACCCATGGATTGGCCCCGCTGCCCTCTCTGACCGCACCTACCTCCCTCCCCCTGTCCTGCCTACTTTTATGTTGATAGACTCCTGCTTCTTACTTTAGCCCCTTGTATTTTCCCAGTCTCCCTGGCCGGTCCTAACCTTTCTAGGTCTCATCTTAGGGCGTGTTCTCTTTGCCCTTCCTGCTGGTCAGGAGGCAAAGGGTGCTAAAAACCCGGACACATTAAGTTACAAGATTAGGAGGGCTTATCTAGATCTGCTTCATCAGGATGGGAATGTGATTTAGTTAAGAGTGCTTTCCCAGCATTCATGAAACCCTGGATTCAATTCCTCAGTACCACATAAACAGAAAAAGCCAGAAGTGGCACTATGGCTCAAATGGTAGAGTGCTAGCCTTAAGCAAAAGAAGCTCAGGGACAGTGCCCAGGCCCTGAGCTCAAGGCCCATGACTGGTAAATAAATAAACAAACAAATTACCCCCCCCTTCTCTGTAGCTCATGGGGCTTGAGCTTGGCCTGGGTGCTGTCCCTGAGCTCTTCAGCTCAAGGCTACTGCTCTGCCCTTGCGCAAAGCCCCACTTCCCATTTTCTAGAGGTTAATTGGAGATAAGAGTCTCAGGAGGTTCTTTTGTATCTGAGCTGGCTTAGAACCTTGATCCTCAGATCTCAGCTCCCTGAGTAGCTATAATTACAGGCATGACCCACCACACCCAGCTGCTTTCTCTTTTGAAAAGGTAAAAACCTTCCTGAGCAGATAAAAGACAGAAAAAAAATTTAAATGATGTATCTGGCAAAAGAATTCCTGAAGATCATCTCAGCTTTAGATAGGCTTTACCCCAACCACTGTCTAAAGATTTGTGGCTGCTACACTAACTTGATCATGTAACATCACCACGCTCAGCAGGAGAAAAGGTACAGATTAGAACAGCCCATTAGGGTCTCCAACTCCTATTTCCTGCATGAGGAGCAGGAGATGTTTCTCTCTCTATTGCTTACTATTTCAATTCTGCTATATTAAAATACACCCTTGCCAAAACTCAAAAATTATACATACTGCATATACATTTACATGTATACATACACATATACATATCTGTAATATATATATATATATCATCTTAATCCCACAAACACTGCAGAATCACTTCATCTTCATATTTCTAGAATGTGGAGTCCATAGTACCTGCATTAATTTCTTCTTGCATCAGTAGGAATTCATTTACAATATACTAGTTTGCCAGCACTGAAAGTGCCAGGCCCTGTGCTACGCATTTTGGAGACCTATTTGTTGACAGCATACTCACAAGGAGGCAACATCATACCTCCAAGGTCCTCAGCGTGGGGCCTGGCTAGCATCCCAGGGTCTTGTGAAAGGTACATTGCAAAGTAAAGCAGCAGGTATGCACTACATGTGAGAAGGGCACAGGGATGGAGGGAATGCCAGTACTGCCCGAAATGCCAGCACTGACATCTGAGCAGAGACACCTGCTCATGGCAGGCTTGAAGAACATGCACAGGAGGTCTAAAGTGGCACTGAAGTTTATGAGTGCAGCAGTTTGTCTCCACGAGGAATGAGAGACAGTGGACCCCAGGCCCTAAAGCTACAGAGCATGTGGGAGGGTATGCCACCGGCAGTGGATGCTGGGAGGTCAAGGGGGTGGGAAGAAGAAGAAGGAGGAGGAGGAGGAGGGAGAGGAAAGGAGGAGGAGGAAGAGGAGGGGGAAGAGGGGGAGGAGGAGGAAGAAGAAGAAAGCTATACTCTACCCACACCAGGTTGACTCTATCTACCACCTCTGGGGAACCAGAGTTCCTGGGAACCCAGCTGATGGGGCAGGTACTTACATCAGGACGGAAAGGAGGGTCTAACATGTGTGCTTGCAGCCTGCTGAAGTTAATGTTCTTGAACACTGGGTGTTGCTTTACTCCAGCAGCTCCATCACCCTTACAACCCAGCCGCTCACTTGGGTTTTTGGTGAGTAACTGCACAAGAGGTGGAAATTGATCAATTTAAGGCTCCTAGAATACAAATAAAAACCCCGAACAATAGTAACCGATGATAACTTTTTCATAAACAAAGGGTCAGGAACAGCAGGGAAGTACAGTCATTGTAATGTCCAAGTATCTACCAAACTAGATGCATTCAGATTATACTCTTTGGAAATGAGATGCTTCTCAAAAAGTTAGGCCTTTAAGCTACCAAGAAGTAAGACTTTGCCTGAATTAATTCTTAACTTTTAATTATGTATAAAAAATTAATTATGTGATAATGATGGGGCTGAGGATGGTGATAATAATGAGGGGACATGGGCATAAAGGAGGACTTTCAGATTGGATATGATGCAGGGATGAGGGGGTAAAGGGGAAGTGAATAGATTTGCATTATTACACACACATACACACAGCATAATGAAACCTAGCAAATATTGTTTGAAAAGGAGGAAAAGGAAAGGGGCTGAGGGAGTGTATTAGAAAGGAAAACCTTTAAAGTAGATCATCTGCCAGTTGTTTGTGGCTCACATCTGTGATCCTAGTTACTCAGGAGGCTGAGATGTGAAGATCATGGTTCAAAGTCAGCCTATGCAGAAAAGTCTATGAGACTCTTATCCAATTAAGCACCAGAAAACCAGAAGTAGAGCTGTGGCTCAAAGTGGTAGAGTGCTAGCCTTGAGCAAAAGAGCTGAGGGATAGTGCCCAGGCCCTGAGTTCAAGCCCCAGGAAAAGCAAAATAAATTTTAAAAATAAAGTACATAATTTGCATTATGGAAACAGCACATAAAATCCTTTTGTACATAAAATTTTTAATTATATAGAGTTTTTGTTTACCAGCCCCAGGGCTTGAATTGAGGGCCTGATCACTGTCCTTGGGCTTTGTCAAGGCTAGAGCTCTACCACTTGAACAACACCACTTCCAGCTTTTTCCATGTATGTGGTACCAAGGAATCAAACCTGGGTCTTCATGCCTGCTGGGGAAGCAATCTACTACTAGGCCAAACTCCCAGCCCCAAATAAGGTATTTTTAAAAGAAAATAGTAATCTGCAAATCTAAGTTATATTTGGAAACTATTTTAGTATTTTTATCAGGTTACTAAGCCCCTGGTTGAGGCAAAAGTTAGCAAACCTATTCTAAAAACATATAAGCTGGACCTCAGTGGCTCTTACCTATAATCCTAGCTACTCAGAAGGGGAGATCTGAGGATCATGATTCAAAGCCAGCCCAGGTACAAAATTCCGTGAGACTCTTACTAATTAACCACCAGAAAACTGGAAATGGTGCTGTGACTCAAGTGGTAGAGCATTAGCCTTGAGCTAAAGAGCTCAGGGACAGTGCCCAGGCTCAGAGTACAAGCCCCATGACCACTTTAAAAAAATTAATAGAAAATGTCCTTCCCAAAGTATTTATTTTTTGCCAGCCCTTGGGGACAAACTCGGGGTCTGAGCCCTGAGTCTTCATGCATGCTAGGCAAGCACTCTACCACTAGGCCAAACTCCTAGCCCTCTAAAGTATTTCTTACATACAAATTTACAATTGTTACAAATACAAATAAGCCTTTTTCTACAATTACCATTAATCAAAAAATATTAGGCTGCTGGGTATGAAGATTTTGCTGTAGTCCCAGTTACTCTGGAAGCTAAAGTGGAAGATGGCTTTGAGTCCAGGAGTTTAGTAACAGTCTAGACTGAGCAGTACAGCAAGAGACATTCTTTCTCCTCTCCCACCCCCTGTACAACTACTGGGGCTTGAATCCAGGGTCTCCTATTCCTGCTTAATTTCATCCATTCAAGACTGGTGCTCTACCACGAGAGCTCAACTGTAAATTAAGAAATTTGTCTGGGGCTGGGAGTTTGGCCTAGTGGTAGAGTGCCTGCCTAGCATGCACAAAGCCCTGGGTTGGATTCCTCAGAACCACACACACAGAAAAAGCTGGAAGTGGTGCTATGGCAGAGTGCTAGCCTTGAGAAAAAAGCCCAAGGACAGTGCTCAAGCCCCGAGTTCAAGCCCTAGTACTGGCAAAAAAAAAAAAAAAAAAAAAAGAGCAAGGAGTTTGGCCTAGTGGTAGAGTGCTTGCCCAGCATGCACGAAGACCCAGGTTCAATTCCTCAGTACCACATAGAAAAAGCTGGATGTGGTGTTATGGCTCAAGTGGTAGAGCACTAGCCCTGAGTTCAAGCCCCGGGACTGGCCCAAAAAAAAAAAAGAAAGAAAGAAAATTTGTCTGCCCAAGCTGGCTTTGATTCTCAAATTCTAGAGCTTAAGTAAAATTACAGGTATGAGCCATCAGTGCCCAAGACTCTGTCTCTTATATTTCTTATATTTAAAAAAAAAAGTTAGGCTAGACTCACAAGCAGTACATTAAAAAATGTTAGGAAAGATCAAGCAGATGGAAAGAAAGGAGGCAGAGACCTCAACAGATCAGATCAGACTTGCTAAGCACTGACAAAAGGCACAAAGTAACACCAAATAGTTGGAGGCACAAGGGAAGAGAGAGCAGCGATGGGAGTCCAGGCTTAAGAATAAATAGCTGATGAAGGGAGCTGTTGGGTTGTGGAATCAGGCAATTGCAGCAGAAAATCCTACCTGGGACAAGGTGCACTTCCAGGTAGGGCAAAGTGTGAAGATGGGGATTTCTGAGGTCAGGCAGTAGGGGTGTGTGGAGGGAGTAGAGAATGAGGGGAGGGTGGTGGTTATCAGCCAGTCAAGGGGGTCACGTTGTGTTATGAGGGCAATGCAGAGTCTCACCAATGTGCAACTAACTCTAAACACAGCCTAGAGCAGGGGGTTGGGAAAATATAGCCCAAAGATGTTATGTCAGCTACTTGCTTTAGTAAGGTTCTACCACTTGAGCCATACCCCCAATCATTTTTATTCTTTCAGTTAGGATTTCAAATTTTTGCCTAGACTAGACTAGATCACAATCCTCTTATTTGTAACACTCACACAATTGTTAGACACAAACCACCATACCCAGCCAGTTGGTTGACAGTAGGCTCTTTCTGCCCAATCTGGCCTTGCACGCCCATCCTCCCAATCTCTGCCTCCAGAGTAGCTGGAATTATAGGTGTGAGCAACAATGCCACTCTAAGGCTTTATTGGCACCTTTCACTATGGTGTGTTCCTGCCTATGGTTGCTGGGCACTGCCCTGGCAGTGCTGCGTAGCTATGAAAGACAATGACATCTGCTCTCCTACCCCTGAAAGGAGTCTGCAGATCCCTGACCTCAGCTGATGCTGCCTCTCACAACTTCTTGAATAGAAATCAATAGCCCAAAGCCCGGAAGACATTCTGGCTCCACTTTCTTTAGAAAGTTTTACTTTTGCTTTCTGTCTAACCTAAGATGAAACACCCTGGGCAAAGGAGCGGTGCCTGAGCCTGGAAGCTTGGTGTTGGCCTGCAGGCTTACCAAGCTGGGATGTGGGCAGGACTGCCTGTTTGACTATTTCTTTCACTCAGTGAGAACCAGCATCAGTTAGTAGTTTAGTTTCTGAACTTTAGTTACAGACCACAACCCACCATCCTGCAGATGGATTTGGCATCCTCTGAAAATTTCTCGGAGTACTCCTCGGTATCTTTCTTCACTCTTTGATCAATCTCCTCTCGTTTGATTTTCTCTTTGAATTTTTTGAATGGAGAATGTCCCTGAATCATTTCATATATCAGACAGCCAAGTCCCCACCAATCAGGACTAAAAGTGTATGTTTCATTATCGATAACTTCTGGAGCTATGTAACGAATACAGGGAAATTTAATTATATTAAATAGTTTTTTTCGCTTAATTACAAATAATTCATTATACACTTCATGTGTTATACTATGACCTGAAAAATATATTAAGTGAAAAAAGGCGACACAAAACCAAGCACCATCATTCTATTTTCGAAAGTAGATGGAATCCTCAAATCCAAAGGAGACTAGATGTAATTTGTGGTTTCCAGGCCTGATGGAGAAGGTGAGGAAAAGGGAATGACTACTAATAGAGGTAAAGTTTCTTTAAGGAGATGGTAAAGACATCCTAAGATTAGGAAGTAGTGATGATGGTGACAGCTGCATAACTCTGTAAAGATATAAACATCCACTGAAATATATATTCAATTGTTAAATTTTACGGTGTGTGAATGATGTGTCAATGAAGTTCTTATTTTAAAATATGTAGCCAGGCACTGGTTCCTCAAGAGACTGAGATCTGAGGATCACGGTTCAAAGTCGGCCCAGGCAGGAAAATCTGTGACACTCCTATCTCCAATTAACCACCAAAAAGCCGGAAGTGGAACTGTGGTAAAGGCTAGCCTTGAGCACAAAAGCTCAGGGACAGCACCCAGGCTCAGAGTTCAAGTCTAAGGGCTAGCAAAAATAAAATAAAATAAAAGCCAGGCGCTGGTGGCTCACACCTATAATCTAGCTACTCAGGAGGCTGAGATCTGAAGATGCCAGTTCAAAGCCAGCCGAGGCCCCAAAGTCCGTGAGTCTCATCTCCAATTAACCACCAGAAAACTGGAAGTGGTGCTGTGACTCAAGTGGTGGAGCGATAGCCTTGTGCTAAAGAGCTCAAGGACAGCACCCAGGACCAACAATAAATAAAAATAAAAATAAAATGTGTGCATGTGCATGTGCGTGTGCGTGTGCGTGTGTGTGTATGTGTGGACTGCAACAGAGTAAATAGTGTGGGAAAATGGTGTCATAGGGAAGACCTGACTCTTAAGGATGCGCCCGCCTCAGGTACTACAAGTGTGTTATCAGCCGTTTCCAAGTCAATTAAAGCCCAGAAGCTACTGAGTAAAAGCTTCTGGGAAACCACCAGCTCCCCTGCAGGCCATAAAGGATGCACAAGGCTAGAAATCTTTGGAATAAGCAGAAAAGGACGATTTCTCTCAAGAAGTCTGTATACCCACACATGCAGGACTTGGACAGCATGAGGAGACCCCTGACCCTGTCCTGACAGGACACACATACCCATGTGCCCTAGGACTCAGAGCCTTCTGCGGGCCCCACTACTCATCTGAAAGAGAGGGCTGGAGGGTGAGGACTCTAGCAGTCTCTATACCATGAAAGCACCTACTGTGTTAAGACAGAGCTCCAGCGCCTGATGTGGTAACTTCTCTGTGTTCTAAGGCACTGGGGCATCTGAAGAGAAAAGACAGTGAGCATCAAGAGGGATTTCCACACACCCATGTAGCCGACGGTTCCAACTCTTCCTCGAACTGTCTCTCCTTCAGGGACTTCCCGGGCTAGACCAAGATCTGAAATCCGAATGTGTCCTGGGTGTGTTCAAACATTAATACACAGTTCACTCTAACAAGTTAATAGCATTTTAATAACAATAAGGATTGTAGAAAAAACAAATTGAGGGGTGGGGGGAGGGAAATGGGGATAAAACATGAGAAAGGGTAGCAATGTTTGTGAAGTAATGCACCTTCTATCTGGTGAATATAATGTAACTCTTCTATTAATACAATAAAAAAAGGAAAAAGAAAAAAACAAATTGAAATCCATGGATGAGAGATGGGGATGCAGCTCAGTGTTAGAGAGCTTATCTAGCAAGACTGCATTCGATCCCTCATACAAAAAAAAAAAAAAAGAAATAAAAAACCATGGACCAATTATTAGAGTATTTCATACTCTAATAATGTTTGCACATTTGATTAAATTCCATAAAGTAATTTAATTTCATTAATACCATAAAATTAAAAGTGTGCCTGAGGAAATTCTCTAATCATAGACAACCACACAAAAACCTTTTGTGTGTTTGTGTGATAATGGGATCTGAATTTAGAGACTCTAGGATAAGCTGATCCCCGTGTTCTGTTACTCCCTCCCCCCTCCCCCACCCCACCCCTGTTACTCCCTCCCCCTCCCCCACCCCACCCCGTCCCTTTCCCCCCCCTTCCTTTTTTATTTTATTTTTTGGCCAGTCTTGGGGCTTGAACTCAGGGCCTAAGCACTGTCCTTGAGCTTTCTCAAGGCTAGAGCTCTCCTGAGGAATGGAACCATGGCTTCGTGCATGCTAGGCAAGCACTCTACCACGAGGCCACACTCCCCACCTACCCCTTCTTTATGAAGCTGATTCAACTCTGCCTCTGATCAACACTGCTGTGCAATATACCACAAACAACAGGCTAAGAGTCCCAAAATGTCCATAAAATGAGATTTCCAGCACCTTTCCTCATGCATAATAACAAGCAGAAAACACTAGGCATGAATATACATGCAGGCCACACAATTACATTGATTGTATCATGTCTACTTTTCCTTCTGGATCCCTCAGATGCCTGATTATACTTTCACTCACACCTTGTCTTATGCTGTCTCTCTTTCCTTTTCACTTTTCTTCTCTCTCTCTCTCTCTCTCTCTCTCTCTCTCTCTCTCTCTCTCTCTCTCTCTCTCTCTCTCTCGTGATTTAACTCAGGGCTTCACACTTGCTATTCAAGTACTGTACTGCTTGAGTCATACCTCCAGTTCCTTTGCCCCCGATTATTTTTGTGACAGGGTCTCATTTTCTGTCTGGGTCAGTGTGGACTGCAATCTTCCCATTTATATTTCTTGCCATCACTGTGATGACTGTCAGGTATGTACCACTGAGTCCAGTTACTAAGTTGGGAGTCTCACATATTCTTTGGCCTGAACTGACCTAGAACCACAATCCTGTCAATCTTTTCCTCTAAAACAGGTCAGGCTGGATAAAGGTGGCTCTTGCCCGTAATCCTAGCTACTCAAGAATCTGAGAGCCGGCTCGAAGACTCATTTTTATAATCCCAGCTACTCAGGAGGCTGAGATCTGAGGATAGCAGTTCAAAGTCAGTCTCAGCACTAAAACAACAACAACAACAAAAAAAAAACCAGACTCTTATCTCCAATTAATCACTAGAAAATGGGAAGTGGGGCTGTGGCTCAGGGGTAGGGCAGTAGCCTTGAGCTGAAGAGTTCAGGAACAGCACCCAGGCCCAGAGTTCAAAGCTCCATGACCCTCGAAAAGAAAAGAAAAGAAACGAAAAGAAATAAAGCAACATGTGTGTCAACAGTAAGAAACAGGACAACAAATGCCTTACTTTGAGTTTACTTCAAAAACTTAACAATTGGGGCTGGGAGTTTGGTCTAGTGGTAGAGTGCTTACCTAGCATATATGAAGACCTGGGTTTGATTCTCAGTACCACAAACATAGAAAAACCTGGAATTGGTGCTAGGGCTCAAGTGGTAGAGCTCTAGCTTCGAGAAAAGCCCAAGGACAGTATCAGGCCCTGAGTTCAAGCCCCAGGATTGACAAAACAATTTAACAATTAACTAAAAATATGACCATTTCTGTTTCTTATCTAAATCCAAGGCAATGGAAATGTGAAATTATACATATATATGTATATATATATGTATACATATTATATATATGACTTTTGTGTCCAGACTAGCTTTGACCCGCAATCCTCAGATCTTAGCCAACTGAGTAGCTAGTATTACAGGTATTCCTTTGAGTCACTGGTGCCTAGCCCATATATGTATGTATATATGTATGTATGAGTTATGAGTATGTGTGTGTGTGTATTTTTTTTACTTCTTTTTGTTTGTTTGCTTGTTTTTTCAGTAGTGGGGCTTTCATGGGGCTTGAATTCTGGGCCTGGGCATTGTTTCTGAGCTTTTCAGCTCAAGGCTAGCTCTCTACTACTTTGAGCCACAGTGCTACTTCCATATATATATAAATTTTGTAAGCACATACCAAGGAGTTTCTTTTTGCTGTTATTTCAGCATTAACTGGCTAAGTACATATTAACTTTCTATGTTCAGGGCCCCTGAACAAGTCTATGTTCAGGTACAAAAGGCTTGCTCACTTACCATGGTCATCCAGGAGGATATTCTCAGGTTTTAAGTCTCTACAAGGAAAGGAACAACAAAAAGCTCACAAGAGGACTATGAAAAAAAAAAAAAAAAAGGATTTTCAATGTTAGTTCTGAGGATAAGAATAACGTATATTAGTGTGGCTAGGGACCATCTAATGTGCCTGCTAAAACAAGAAGGTACTTGCTATTGTATTTTTTTGGGATCCCTTATAGAAGACTCTAAGAGAGGATAGGAAATACTACCTTTTTTTTACCCCCCAGAAGATACACATAAGAGAAAATGGCAAGACAAGCTCAAACAGAAAAAAGCTGACCAATTCCCCATTTATGTACAGGACATAATCTGGTTGAGCCTATGAAGTAACCACTGCAGCCAGGTGCCAGTGGTTCATACCTGCACTCCTAGGAATCCAGGAGGCTGAGATCTGAGGATTCAAGTTGGAATGCACTCCAGGCAAGAAAATCTGTGAGACTCTTATCTTCAATTAACCACTCAAAATCCAAAGTGGAGCTATGGCTCAAAGTGGTAGAGTGCTCACCTTGCCTAGGCCCCATTACCAACAAAATAGCTTTTTTAAAAAATGAAATACTCACTAGGCTTTTCATTTCTAATTTTCCTCAAAATAATGAGATGATTATAGCAGACTGAAGTTGAACTTTCTTTTGTTGCCAGTTCTGGGACATGAACTCAGGGCCTGAGCTGTCCGTGGGCTTTCCTCAAGGCTACCTACCACTCTACACTTTAGCCACAGCACCACTTTCAGCATTTCTTTCTTTCTTTCTTTTTTTTTTTTTTTTGTGGGTCATGGGGCTTAAACTCTGGGCCTGGGTGCTGTCCCTGAGCTCTTCAGCTCAAGGCTACCACTCTACCCTGGAGCCAAGCCCCACTTCCCATTTTCTAGGGGATAATTGGAGTTAAGAGTCTCGGGTCCTTTTGTGCCCAGACTGGCCTTGAATTTTGATCCTCAGATTTCAGCCTCCTGAGTAGTTAGGATTA